>NC_079489.1:115914511-116242011 GCF_020520425.1 Spinacia oleracea | reverse complement strand
TACCAAATTTTGTTATTGTGGTAGGAAATTTGTCATTCGAAGCTCTGATACAACATTCAATCCACAAAGGTTGTACTACAAGTGTGATCCTTGAAACAATCTGAGATGGTGCAAGGGAGTAGTTGAGCAAGAAAACAAAGGGGCAACAACATGAAGGACAATGCGGGGGAAGCTTAGACGAAGGAGAAAGTATTGAAAACAGGCGAAACAGTAAGATGCAAGAAGAATTGAAGCAAATGAAGAAGAAGCTAAAACAACAACAACAAAAAGTAGTCAAATTTGTAATACAAATGGGATATTGATGTTTGTAATTTTACTGTTTGTAATCATGAAGTAAACACAAGTAATGAGAAACAAATTCACATTTCATAAATAATTGATGTTGCATAATCTGCACAAAATACCGAACTGGGAAGCATTTCTGTTTTTAGCTTCACTTACAAAACATCTTTGCACCAACTACATTTAATGTTATTTTCTACTCAATGAATATGTGCAAGATCAAAACAGATGTGCACAAAACTACCCAAAAAAGCATTAGCAGCTATACAGAAGAGCTTGTGGAACACCACTTCAACCTCCATTCCTACCACAATAACAAAATTTGTTAGGTACCCTAATATATGTGGACTCATTGGGTGTGGAAGATGATTTTGAAAGAAAACTCATGACAAAAATCTTATGAAATTAGCAAAAAATAACATCTAAAATACAAGAACCATTCAGCAAAGGGGTTTTTATAGCCAACCATGACCAAGAACCACTTTTCAAACACAAAAACTAGCCGTCGGAACATCAGAATAGCTATATTTAAATTTGGGGCATTTGGTGAAATAAGTTTCATAATAGGGGCATTTGGTGAAATAAGTTTCAGAATAGGGGCATTTGAGTGAATTGGAAACTTGGCTAACGGCGGACTAACGACCCGTTATTAGTAAGGGTATGTTGGGTATTTGTACGAATTGTGAGGGGTATTTTATGAATTATTGAAACTTGATGGGCGTTTGGTGAATTATGGCAAAACTCGAGGGCATTTCATGAAATTTCCGTTCAGTTTAATAAGGGGACAATTGTTTAATCCCATTTAAATTCAGTCTTGTACTTGGCTTTAAATATTGCTGTTTGTAAGGAGGGTTTTAAGCCTTTGTAACCTCCAAATTGGTGACTAAATTAGGAGGCTTTTAGAGCTTTGTAACCACTGGTTTTAAAGGCTCTTAAATGGATTTTAAAGGGCTGTTTAAAGCTCTTGTAACCACCGGTTTTTAGATGAGTGTTTAGGCTATTTATAGCCAGCTTGTTGAATGGAATAAAACAACCAATTTTGAAGAATAAACACTTGTTTTCAGTTTACTTTGAATTATTGATTATAATTCAACCTTTTCTTTGTTTTGGACGTGTTTCCTACTCAAAGAGCCGATTTTGAGTCAATAGGTCTTGCCTTTCAATCACGTTTGACAAGCTATAGGTCTAGCTTGTTAATCAACTATGTTACTCATACAACGAGTTTATAAACACGTATCATTTGTGGTATCAGAGATGCTGTTCGTGATTCTTACAAGCTAAAATGGATTTTGACGATCCTGACTTTCTACAACATCTCCAAGAAGCCTTGTAGAACGTTCGAGATGGGGGATTTTGAAGGCATCCTAGACGTGATCCACTACGGGTTGTGGATGAATTCAAAGTCACGGAACTTCCTGAATTTGTTGGTGGAACAGATTCGGAATCTTATTTGGAATGGGAGCACAAGATAGAGCGAATGTTCGATTTCAAGGACATTGATGATGAGAAGCGTTGTAAGTACGCCATATTGAAGCTAGGACGAGGAGCTTCATTGTGGTTCGAAGGACTGAAATCCAAGAGAATTCGTGATGGGAAGGAGAAAATCACCTCTTGGGAGTCTTTGAAATGTAAGGTACGTAAAAGGTATGTGCCAACAACTCATAGAATAATGACTTATCGTAAAATTGCTGAATTGAGGCAAGGGAAAATGAGTGTGGCTTAATATATTGATAAGTTTGAAAAGTTGTCCTTAGTGGGGAAAATTGAGGAGATTGAGGAACAAAAACTGTCTAGATTTTTAAGGGGTTTAAACTACAATATTGCGAATACCGTAGACCTTTATCCGTATTCTGATTTTGATACTCTTTGTGGACTTTTTTTAAAATTGGAAAACCAAGGGAAAGAAAAATATGGGGCAGGGTCAAGTATGGATGGTAAGGCCAAGTCTTGGTCTAAATCCGAACCTATCTTGAAACCAAACACATCACCTAGTACCGTAGGTTTAAGTAATTCTATGGCTGCCCCAAAATTAGATAACTCAACCAAAGAAACAAGTCTGTCCAAGGTGCGTTGTTTTAAGTGTCAAGGGTTTGGGCATTATCAAAATGCGTGTCCAAATAAACGGGTAGTGACCTTGAGAGAAGCTGTTGAATGCCATGAGGAGTTGTTTGAAGAGGAGAAGAGGTTGGGGGACGTATTTGTGTTTGATGAGAGTGGCGATGAAGAGGAGGAGGGAAATTAGGCTTAATCACCACAGCCCATCCTAGGCCATACGCACTCCATTGGCTCGATGATGGTAATAGTGTGAAGGTGTCGAAACAAGTAAGGGTTGGTTTCACTATGGCTTCGTATGTGGATGAGATTCTTTGTGATGTTATTCCTATGGATGCTTGTCATATTTTGTTGGGTCGTCCTTGGCAGTTTGATAGGGACGTGGTTCACAAGGGGAGAAGCAATGAGTATGCATTGAGAGACAAAGGCAAGAAGATTGTGCTAAAGCCTATGTCATCACAAGCGGTTCGATCCATGAGTATGCAGCAAAAAAAGAAGCCGAATCTCACCATGTTGGCTAGTGAACGAGAGATTAAGCAAGCACTAGGTCATGGAGAGTTGGTGTATTTGCTCGTTGGTAAGGAAAGTTCGATCGAAGGCCAAAATTGGAAAGAAGAAAGTCCCATTGCCGAGTTGCTTTTTGAGTTCAAGGATGTATTTCCCGATGAATTACCACCAGGTTTGCCTCCTATTCGTTGTATTGAACATCAAATTGATCTTGTTCCAGGGACTTCTTTGCCTAATAAGGCTGCTTATCGTTGCAATCCGGAGGAAACAAATTAAAGGAGTTGCAAAAACAAATTGATGAACTTGTGAGTCGAGGCTATGTTAGAGAAAGCTTGATCCATGTGTTGTTCCGGTGTTGCTTGTGCCTAAGAAAGATGGGACATGGCGTATGTGTGTTGATAGTAGGGCTGTGAATAACATTACCATCAAGTATCGTTTTCCAATTCCGAGACATGATGATATGTTAGATGACCTCCATGGTTCGAAGTTGTTCTCAAAAATTGATTTGCGGAGTGGTTATCATCAGATTCGGATGCGTAAAGGAGATGAGTGGAAAACGGCTTTCAAGAAAAAACATGGTTTGTATGAATGGACCGTCATGCCTTTTGGTCTGACTGATGCTCCTAGTACGTTTATGAGGCTAATGAACAAAGTGCTTAAATCATTTTTGGGCAGATTCGTTGTGGTATATCTCGATGACATCTTGGTGTATAGTAAGAACGAAGAGGAGCATCTGATTCATTTGAGGGATGTTTTTGAAACCCTTAGAGCTCAAAAGCTCTATGGGAAATTAGAGAAGTGTTCGTTCCATGTTGATAATGTGGTATTCTAGGGCAATGTGGTTTCGAAGGATGGGGTGTCCGTGGATTAGTCCAAGATCAAGGCTATCAAATCATGGCCTAGTCCTAAAATTATAAGTGAGGTGTGTTCATTTCATGGTATTGCTTCATTTTATAGACGTTTTATTTGTGATTTCAATACCATTACTAGTCCTATCACTAGTTGTTTGAAGAAAGGTGCGTATGTATGGGGAGAGGACGCTCAAAAGTCATTTGATGTAATTAAGGAGTGTTTGTGTGCTGCTCCTATTTTGGCATTACTGGATTTTTCTCAACCTTTTGAGGTCGAGTGTGATGCTAGTTGTGTGGGAATTGGTGATGTTTTGATCCAAGGTAAGCGTCCCATAGCTTATTTTTCGGAAAAGTTAGGGGGTGCTCGTTTGAATTATTGCACTTATGATAAAGAGTTTTATGCCATTATTAGAGCTTTGAATCATTGGAGTCATTATTTGCGTTAGTCACTTTGTCTTGCATTCTGACCATGAATCTTTGAAGTATATTATTGGGCAAAAAAAATTGAGTCCAAGGCATGCTAAATGGGTTAAGTTCTTACAATACTTTCATTTTTCTTCGAAGTACAAAGATGGTAAGAGCAATGTGGTGGATGATGCATTATCACGGAGTTATACTTTGCTTGCTACACTTGATCTTCGTCTATTGGGGTTTGAGACCTTGAAAGACTACTATCGTAGTGATGGTGACTTTGGAGTTGCATTTGAGAAATGTGCAGTTGGTGCCTATGGAGAGTACATGTTGCAAGATGGGTTTCTTTTCAAAGGCAATCGTCTTTGTATTCCCAAGCACTCTATTCGCGAGCTACTAGTTCGTGAGGCTCATGGTGGAGGGTTGGCTGGTCACTTTGGCATAGCTAAGACCTTGGAGATATTGAGGGAGCATTTCTTTTGGCCTAAAATGTTGGGCGATGTAACGAACATTGTGGGTAAGTGCGTGACTTGTCATATGGCCAAGAGTTCGTTTAAGCCCGGTTTGTGCTCACCATTGTCAGTTCCAGTTCTTCCTTGGGAAGATGTTTCTATGGATTTTATAGTGGCTTTGCCTCGTACTCAAAGAGGCAAGGATGCTATCATGGTCGTTGTTGATGGATTTTCCAAGATAGCTCACCTTGTTGCTTGTCACAAAACGGATGATGCTCGTAATGTGGCTGATTTGTATTATAAAGAGATTGTTCGTTTGCATGGAATTCCCAAGACTATTGTTTCGGATCGTCATTCCAAGTTTTTGAGTTACTTTTGGAATACGTTGTGGAGAAAGGTGGGAACCAAATTGTTGTTTAGCACTTCACATCACCCTCAAACTGATGGGCAAACGGAGGTTACAAATCAAACTTTGGGAACGTTGTTACGAGGGTTGGTAAGTAAGACGCAAAAGGATTGGGATGTCAAGCTTGATCACGCTAAATTTGCTTATAATCGTTCTCCTACTTATGCTACTGATCATTCTCCATTTGAAGTGGTATATGGGATTAATCCATATTTTCCATTGGATCTGATTCCATTGCCAAAAGATGAGTTGGTTCACAAAGATGTCGATGCCAAGTTGAAATCTATGATGAAATTGCACCAACAAGTTCGTGACCGTATTGAAGCTACCAATGGCTCTTATAAACAGAAATCAAATAAGAATCGCAAGCCTCGGATGTTTGTCGAAGGTGATTTGGTTTGGGTTCATTTGAGGAAAGAGCGTTTTCCAAGCAAACGCAAGAACAAGCTAATGCCTAGGGTTGAAGGTTCTTACAAGGTGGTTGCACGTGTGAATGATAATGCTTACAAGATCGAGATTCCGGGAGATTATGGTGTCCATGCTACTTTCAATGTAGGGGACCTCTCACCCTATCTTGATGATGATGGCTTTGCTGAATTGAGGTCAGTTCCTTTTAAAGGGGAGGGGATGATACCGTCATGGATGAAGGTGATGGTCAAGGTGACGGTCTTATGCTAACAATTGGAACCAAAGCTGATTTAGGTTCGATGGCTCATTTTGTGTCCATGGTGACTTGGATTGAGTGATCGTTTGATGGTCCGTTTAATCAAGTGCGTTTGATGGTCCGTTTAAGCTTATCTTTATTTGTTTTGGTTTAATTCAATTTAATAAGGGGACAATTGTTTTAATCCCATTTAAATTCAGTCTTGTACTTAGCTTTAAATATTGCTGTTTATAAGGAGGGTTTTAAGCCTTTGTAACCTCCAAATTGGTGACTAATTAGGAGGATTTTAGAGCTTTGTAACCACCGGTTTTAAAGGCTCTTAAATGGCTTTTAAATGGCTGTTTAAAACTCTTGTAACCACCGGTTTTTAGATTATTGTTTAGGCTAATTATAGCCAGCTTGTTGAATGGAATAAAACAACCAATTTTGAAGAATAAACACTTGTTTTCAGTTTACTTTGAATTATTGATTATAATTCAACCTTTTCTTTGTTTTGGACGTGTTTCCTACTCAAAGAGCCGATTGTGAGTCAATAGGTCTTGCCTTTCAATCACGTTTGACGAGCTATATGTCGAGCTTGTTAATCAACTATCCTTACTCATACAACGAGTTTTTAAACTTGTATCATTTGTGGTATCTGAGCTGCTGTTCGTGATTCTTACGAGCTAAAATGGATTTTGACGATCCTGATTTTCTACAACATCTCCAAGAAGCCTCAAAGAACGTTCGAGATGGGGGATTTTGAAGGCATCCTAGAAGTGTTTCTCGGATTACAGAGCTCAACTGTTAAACTTTTACATAAGGTTAAGCCTTAACCATTCTGAGCACGGCCATGCATTTTCACAGTATCTAACTCTCCGAGAGGCCTTGTTACACAACAACACCATATCCTATCAAAGATAGGAGGACAATCCATTCTTGCAATCTATGAACACTCACTTTGATTCATAGTACGCCCAATAACTGCTTTTATAGCCTCCTTTTACGGTGCGACGTTTAGCTAGTATCAAAGCGAACTAATTCTCAAACGAGCAGACATAATCGCTCATGTTCTGAGGAATGGTTCTAATCACCATTAATGAGAACTACTTATGACATGACATTAAATTCTTAAAGTGTTCTCATGGTCAATCCGATACAAGATCCAATAAGTATCTATGCAAATGATTTCTGACATCCAGTCCATCTAGTTCAAGAAACAGAACTATAAATCAACTTGCAATCTAATCTGCATTAGTCATTGGTCGTCCAACCTTTCAATGACCTGGATTAAGGATCCTTTAGTGATTTCAATATTCAAGTTCACTTATGGGTGTTTCTTTGTCGAAGAATCCATCTTGACATCCCATTTGAATGTTTTGAATCACATGGACTTATCATTTAATACTAAACCAAGGTTAAATGATCTATGAAATATGATTTCATAAATGATAAATGTTTAAACCAAATGCTTACCAATTTGTGGGCCTCAAACCCAAAATCAAGCAATCAAGCCTTTCACCCAATACTTAAAATATTCATGGAACTCAAACTTTATTCCATTTCTGCATATGAATGTTGTGTCTCATTCAATGCAGAGGTTTAGTTTATCATACTTTGCTATTCTTAGCATCTTTTCTATCGAAAGCCGTTCGATGTAAGATGAAAAGATCTTTGAATATGTTTATAGAATGATCTAGTCTTTTATTGCTGTTTAGGATGATAATCATATTTACAATAGAAAATCATCCAGATAGCAGACAGTGATCAATCCTGAGTTCATTGAAGAACTCCCACTAAAAAAATTTCCCTTTTATTGCTTCTTAGGCAATAATGAATTCATTTCAATTATGTAGAATTTCAAATGATGCTTCCCTTTTGGAATGCTCCAACTAGTTCACATAGATGTGGGAGCTACATCTTTCAACTGAGAACTTGGAAACTAATCATTGATTCAGTTTCCCATGCATCACATATGGTTTCGAACCTATGTAACCACCTTTTAATCACCACGCCTAATTGCCCGTGTTTGTTTGTGGTTTGCCTAACAACAAGATTCAACTTTTGCTTAGGCAAATGCATGTAGCATCAAAACTTTAGTTATCTTCACTTCCTCTTATCAAGTGCTCATCCTACATCTCCAAATCTATTGGATGTTCTTGATACAGATACAATGATCTTTGATCCAGATCAATAGAGATTGGTATAAACTCGTCACGATCCAATGTTCACGAGTTATCTTGGCGATCTATATATCACATCATACATGATTGATTGTAATGCAAAAACCATTCGCATTTTAAAATCTATCCATGTAACTTTTAGCTTTATTCTGTTTCAAGAGATACTGAATCTTGCTAAAATCTTTGCATTGCCATGTGACATAAGGTGAATGCACCTCTTCAAGGTCCTTCATGCTTAACTTTAGTGATAACAGCCTAGCTTTATACTTAGTTAAAGCATTCATTACTTAGATTTACTCATATGGGTTGAGAGTCTCTTTTGAGTCTCTCCATTGTGTTTGATTTAGTAATTACTTTTACAGAATCCAAACAACGCTTTAGATCCTATCCAATAGATCTTTAACCCAGTATGTTCTAAGTTTCGCCATGGTTCTAATATTGACAAATACTTTCAAACCTAACCATTTAGAATTTGAATGTCATTTTCAATAGAGAGATTTGTATCTCATATATAGAACCAATAAACTTGAGTTAGCTCCCACTAAACCCCTTATCTATAAGATGATCCATATTTTCATAAAGCTATGATTGCTCAATAGCCTTTTAGACAAATATAGTCCAATTCCCACTTGCATGCTTTAATCTACGAATAGATTTCTTAAGCTTGCTCTTTTATCTAGCATCCAAAACTTTTACATTGTGTGATGTACACAATTCCTTTCTACAAGTCCAATTGAGTAAGGTGTTTCGTTTTCCAATTGCCATATTGCCATATGCAATGATTGCTAGATTTATCCAAAATAGTTCAAGCATTCCGACTTGGTGAAAAAGATTTCAACATTATCAACGTCGTGAAGTTGTTTACAATCTTTAACCACCTATCTAGCTTCTCTTTTGTACGTGTATACAATATCATGTTTGTATGTTTTGAAAACATTTTCGCAACCAATGGGAGTGAACCCCTTATGCAAATCAACGTTGTATGTTTAGATGTTTGCAACCAATGGGAGTGAACCCTTTATGCAAATTAACCAAATCATAGATTTGATTCTTTAAGAGGAAGGTACATTGGATGAAATGGCCTCAAACCATTTTGTATGGCCTCGAACCATACTTGGGAATTTTTAATTTGTCGTAGCTAACCTGTAAGTCGTATGTTTTTGAAGCACTTTCCAAAGTCTTCATAGTTTTCATTCCTCAAGATATCTAATGTATCTATCTTGGTTGAATTCTATTCCTTATACGATTTACCTAGGTATTGAACATCAAACGTTTGTGTCTATAAAGACAGTACTCAAGTCCTTTGAGTATTAGGATTCTCTTGAAGCACTTATAAAGTCTTCCTGAAGCTCTTCCAAAGGCTTCTAAGTAAGGAGCTTTTCCAAAGACTCCTAAGTATCCTACATTTGTTTGTTGCTTGACTCGAAGTCCATTCGAGGTCATTTTTCTCCCACTTGCCTTTTTGGAAATATGATGGTTTCCTAAAAGACATTATCTTAAGCAACAACCATATGTTCTCAGATTTGTGGTAGAATCAATACCTTTTGTTTCTATGAGTTGCTCATAAAGAAACATATATCTATTCTTGAGTTTGTTTGATGTAAACACTAACTCCCACTGGGTTTGACAACCCTAGATATATATGTACTAAAAAGATGTACTGAACCGAAGTTCAATCCTTATGACATCTTATCCTTAGCTTTGACAACCTTGTTTAGTGTGATAGTTATTTGAGAGTATCATTTGGAAACTATATAGGAAAATAGTCGTGATTATCGTTAATCGAATAGATTCCGATTTCACCATTTGGACATACCACATTCTTATGGAGCTTCGATTGTTATAATGCCATATAAACAATCTAGATAATCTTTCTTGGATCATGCAAACATCACCTTGACCCAGCCTATATGTTCCAAAATTCTTGCCAAGTTGATTTTATACCCTTTTGTGAATCGCATTTGTTGTGGGATCTTTTACGGTGCTGATGTGGCACGCGTTCCTCGGAGGTATCAAGTATGACCTGGCACGAACTTCGGGCAACCTGCAAAACAAGAATATTCCCGTAGGAATATTCCCTCCGATGCTTAAGTAAGTATAAGCTAGAGAGATAAGTAATTTGTAGAGAGAAGGCAGAGCAAAGATAGTTTTAGGTTGGTGGGAATGAATTGATCGCCTTTACCTTGGGATCTTAGCTATTTATAGTTTTAGGGTTTCTTGGGAACTGATCCCTCAACCCTAGCTGTGGGGTGCGTGCCCCTTGGGGATTGATACGGTTATGGATGAAAGTGATAGTCTTATGCTAGCAATTGGAACCAAAAATGATTTGGGTTCAATGGCTCATTTTGTGTGCATGGTGACTTGGATTGAGTGAGCTCGTTATATGGTCCTTATTATCAAGGTGGTACGTTAATCAAACTGGTCCGTTTAGTCACATTGGTCCGCTTGTTTAAACAGATTGTACGCACTTATTATTTTTAATTGCTTTGGTTAAAGTCGGTTTAATAAAGGGATATTTGTTTAAATCCCCAATTTAAATTCAGTCATTACTTAGTTTGATTATTGCTGTTTGTAAGGAGAGTTTTAAGCCTTTGTAACCTCCAATTTAGTGACTGAATTAGGAGGCTTTAGAGCTTGTAACTGCCAGTTTTAAAGGCTCTTAAATGGCTCTTAATTAGCCGTTTAAAGCTCTTGTAGCTGTTGGTTTTTGGCTATTTAAAGTCAGCTTCTTGATTGGAATAAACAACCAACTGGATGATTAAAACACTTGTTTGTTACATTTCGAATTATAGTTTATAATTCAGCCTTTTTCTTTGTTTTGGGCACGTTTCCTATTCAAAGAACTGATTGTGAGTCAATAGGTCTTGTCTTGCATTCACGATCAACGAGTTAAAGGTCTAGCTTGTTAATCAACTATCCTTGTTCATACAACAAGTTTTTAAACTCGTATCATTAGTGGTATCAGAGCTGCTGTTCGTGTGATCCGCCCAAAAAAAAAAAAAGAACAAAAAAAAAGAGCTGCTGTTCGTAATTCTTACAAACTGAAATATGGATTTTGATGATCCTGACTTTCTACAACATCTCCAAGAAGCCTTGAAGAACGTTAGAGATGGGGGGTATCGTAGGCCTCCTAGGCGTGATCTACGGGCTATGGATGAATTCAAAGTCACCGAACTTCCTGAATTTGTTGGTGGAACAGATCGGAAGCCTATTTGGAGTGGGAGCGCAAAATAGAGAGAATGTTCGATTTCAAGGACATTGATGATGAGAAGCGTTGCAAATATGCCATATTGAAGCTAGGACGAGGGGCTTCATTGTGGTTCGAGGGACTGAAATCCAAGAGAATACGTGAAGGGAAGGAGAAAATTACCTCTTGGGAGTCTTTGAAACGTAAGCTACGCAAAAGGTATGTGCCAACAACTCATAGAATAACAACTTATCGTAAAATTGCCGAATTGAGGCAAGGAAATATGAGTGTGGCTGAATATATTGATGAGTTTGAAAAGTTGTCCTTAATGGGAGAAATTGAGGAAATTGAGGAACAAAAACTGTCCAGATTTTTAAGGGGTCTAAATTATAATATTGCCAATACCGTAGACCTTTATCCATATTCTGATTTTGACACTCTTTGTGGACTTTGTTTAAAATTGGAAAATCAAGGGAAGGCAAAATATGGGGGAGGGTCTAGTATGGATGGTAAAGCCAAGTCTTGGGCTAAATCCGAACCTAGCTTGAAACCAAACACATCACCTAGTACCGTAGGTTCAAGTAATTCTACGGCTGCCCCTAAACTATCTATCCCAACCAAAGAAACAAGTCTGTCCAAGGTGCGTTGTTTTTAGGGGCAAGGGTTTGGGCATTATCAAAATGCGTGTCCAAATAAACGAGTAGTGACCTTGAGAGAAGCTGTTGAATGTCGTGAGGAGTTGTTTGAAGAGGAAAAGAGGTTGGGGGACGTATTTGTGTTTGATGAGAGTGGTGATGAGGAGGAAGAGGAAGGGTATGAGGCTCCAATTTATGACACAAATCTGGTTCTTAGAGCGCTACAAACTCAAATTTCACCTACTGATCTAGACCAACGAGATCAGTTGTTTCATACTAAATGTCTAGTGAAAGATAAGTGGTGTAGTGTAATTGTTGATGGGGGGGAGTTGTACCAATGCTGCTTCTAGTGAAATGGTGTCAAAATTAGGCTTAATCACTACTGCCCATCCTAGGCCATACGCACTCCATTGGCTTGATGATGGTAATAGTGTAAAAGTGTCGAAGCAAGTAAGGGTTGGTTTGACTATGGGTTCGTATGTGGATGAAGTTCTTTGTGATGTTATTCCTATGGATGCTTGTCATATTTTGTTGGGTCGTCCTTGGCAGTTTGATAGGGACGTGATTCATAAAGGGAGAAGCAATGAGTATGAATTGAGAGACAAAGGCAAGAAAATTGTGCTAAAGCCTATGTCATCTCAAGCGGTTCGATCCATGAGTGTGAAACAAAAGAAAAAGCCGAATCTCACCATGTTGGCTAGTGAACGAGAAATTGAGCAAGCTCTTGATCATGGAGAGTTGGTGTATTTGCTCGTGGCTAAGGAGAGTCCAATTGAAGGCCAAAATTGGAAAGAAGGCAGTCCCATTGCCGAATTGCTGTTTGAGTTCAAGGATGTATTTCCGGATGAATTACCACCAGGTTTGCCCCCTATTCGTGGTATTGAACATCAAATTGATCTTATTCCAGGAACTTATTTGCCTAATAAGGCTGCCTATCATTGCAATCCGGAGGAAATAAAGGAATTACAAAAGCAAATTGATGAACTTGTGAATCGAGGCTATGTTAGAGAAAGCTTGAGTCCATGTGCTGTTCCGGTGTTGCTTGTGCCTAAGAAAGATGGAACATGGCGAATGTGTGTTGATAGTAGGGCTGTGAATAACATTACCATCAAGTATCGTTTTCCAATTCCGAGACTTGATGATATGTTAGATGAGCTCCATGGTTCGAAGTTGTTCTCAAAAATTGATTTGCGAAGTGGTTATATCAGATTCGGATGCGTGAAGGAGATGAGTGGAAAACGGCTTTCAAGACAAAACATGGTTTGTATGAGTGGACCGTCATGCCATTTGGTCTCACTAATGCTCCTAGTACGTTTATGAGGCTAATGAACGAAGTGCTTAAATCATTTTTGGGCAGATTCGTTGTGGTATATCTTGATGACATCTTGGTGTATAGTAGGAACGAAGAGGAGCATCTGATTCATTTGAGGGATGTTTTTGAAACACTTAGAGCTCAAAGACTCTATGGGAAGCTAGAGAAGTGTTCATTCCTTGTTGACAATGTTGTATTCTTGGGCTATGTAGTTTCGAAGGATGGGGTGTCCGTGGATCAGTCCAAGATCGAGGCTATCAAATCATGGCCTAGCCCTAAAACTATAAGTGAGGTGCGTTCATTTCATGGTCTTGCTTCATTTTATAGACGTTTCATTCGTGATTTCAGTACTATTACTAGTCCTATCATTAGTTGCTTGAAGAAAGGTGCTTTTGTATGGGGAGAGGACGCTCAAAAGGCGTTTGATGTGATTAAAGAGCGTTTGTGTGCTGCTCCTATTTTGGCGCTGCCAGATTTCTCTCAACCTTTTGAGGTCGAGTGTGATGCTAGTGGAGTGGGGATTGGTGCTGTTTTGATCCAAGGTAAGCGTCCCATAGCTTATTTTTCGGAAAAGTTAGGGGGTGCTCGTTTGAATTATTGCACTTATGATAAAGAGTTCTATGCCATTGTTAGAGCTTTGGATCATTGGAGTCATTATTTGTGTTCTAGCCACTTTGTTTTGCATTCTGATCATGAATCTTTGAAGTATATTAATGGGCAACAAAAATTGAGCCCAAGGCATGCTAAATGGGTTGAATTCTTGCAATCCTTTCATTTTTCTTCGAAATACAAAGATGGTAAAAGCAATGTGGTGGCTGATGCATTATCACGAAGGTACACTTTGCTTGCTACACTTGATGTTCGTTTGTTGGGGTTTGAGACCTTAAAAGATTATTATCATGATGATGGTGATTTTGGAGTTGCATTCGAGAAATGTGCAGTTGGTGCTTATGGGGAGTACATGTTGCAAGATGGGTTTCTTTTCAAAGGTAATCGCCTTTGTATTCCTAAGCATTCAATTCGTGAGTTACTAGTGCGTGGGGCTCATGGTGGAGGATTGGCTGGTCACTTTGGCATAGCCAAGACCTTGGAAATCTTGAGAGAACATTTCTTTTGGCCTAAAATGTTAGGTGATGTAACGAACATTGTGAATAAATGTGTGACTTGTCATATGGCCAAGAGTTCTTTCAAACCCGGTTTATACTCACCTTTGCCGGTTCCAGTTCGCCCTTGGGAAGATGTATCCATGGATTTTATAGTGGCTTTGCCTCGTACTCAAAGAGGTAAGGATGTTATTATGGTCGTGGTGGATAGATTTTCAAAAATGGCTCACTTCGTTGCTTGTCACAAAACGGATGATGCTTGTAATGTGGCTGATTTGTATTATAAGGAGATTGTTCGTTTGCATGGAATTCCAAAGACTATTGTTTCTGATCGAGATTCCAAGTTCTTGAGTTACTTTTGGAATACATTGTGGAGAAAGGTGGGAACCAAGTTGTTGTTTAGCACTTCACATCACCCTCAAACTGATGGGCAAACAGAGGTGACAAATCGAACCTTGGGAACGCTATTGAGAGGGTTGGTAAGTAAAACGCAAAAGGATTGGGATGTCAAGCTTGCTCACGCTGAATTTGCTTATAATCGGTCTCCTACTTATGCTACTGGTCATTCTCCATTTGAGGTAGTATATGGGATTAATCCATACTTGCCCTTGGATTTAATTCCATTACCAAAAAATGAGTTGGTTCACAAGGATGCCGATGCTAAGTTAAAGTCTATGATGAAACTGCACCAACAAGTTCGTGAGCGAATTGAAGCTATTAATGCCTCTTATAAACAGAAATCAAATAAGAATCGCAAACCGAGGTTGTCTGAAGAAGGTGATTTGGTTTGGGTTCATTTAAGGAAAGAGCGTTTTCCAAGCAAACGCAAGAACAAGCTTATGCCTAGGGCTGAAGGTCCTTACAAGGTGGTTGCACGTGTGAATGATAATGCTTACAAGATTGAGCTTCCGGGAGACTATGGTGTCCATGCTACTTTCAATGTAGGTGATCTTTCACCTTATCTTGATGATGATGGCCTTGCTGAATTGAGGTCAATTCCTTTTAAAGGGGGAGGGGATGATACGGTTATGGATGAAAGTGATAGTCTTATGCTAGCAATTGGAACCAAAACTGATTTGGGTTCAATGGCTCATTTTGTGTGCATGGTGACTTGGATTGAGTGAGCTTGTTATATGGTCCTTATTATCAAGGTGGTACGTTAATCAAACTGGTCCGTTTAATCACATTGGTCCGCTTGTTTAAACAGATTGTACGCACTTATTATTTTTAATTGCTTTGGTTAAAGTCGGTTTAATAAAGGGATATTTGTTTAAATCCCCAATTTAAATTCAGTCATTACTTAGCTTTGATTATTGTTGTTTGTAAGGAGAGTTTTAAGCCTTTGTAACCTCCTTAGTGACTGAATTAGGAGGCTTTAGAGCTTGTAACTGCCAGTTTTAAAGGCTCTTAAATGGCTCTTAATTAGCATAACGCAAGCTCTTGTAGCTGTTGGTTTTTGGATATTTAAAGTCAGCTTCTTGATTGGAATAAACAACCAACTGGATGATTAAAACACTTGTTTGTTACATTTCGAATTATAGTTTATAATTCAGCCTTTTTCTTTGTTTTGGACACGTTTCCTATTCAAAGAACTGATTGTGAGTCCATAGGTCTTGTCTTGCATTCACGATCAACGAGTTAAAGGTCTAGCTTGTTAATCAACTATCCTTGTTCATACAACGACTTTTTAAACTCGTATCAGGGATTTAGGACACGTGTCATTTTGCCAACAGTGATGAGTCTTTTACAAATTGGACCTGGCTTCTCAGAGAAGATGGGCTTTCCATAATGAGGCTGTGCTCTTATTTCGTTTAGGTACCAAGGTTTGGGCCTACTTCCTAGGCTTGGGCCCAGCTGGCCTGTATTGGTCATTGTAGCTTCTTTGGGCCTTATGGTGGAGATATCCAAGCCCACATCATTTGCCCCTCATGAGGAGTGAAAACAGACGTTAGTTTTCACTGCTCTTGGAGTGTTCAATGGGATGACGACGCGTGGCAGGGGTAATCATTTCTTACCCCTCTATAAATAAGTGGCCATTTTGAGTGACTTTCCCCCTCATTTCTAGCGATTATTTGAGAGCTATAAGAGGAGGCGATTTCCGGCGTCTTTACATCCACCGAAGTTCACTGTAGCGCCGCCACAATCTTCAAACCCTTGTTCTTGCAGTTCTTCATCAAAGTTCTTCACAAACTCTCTTTGATCTATCAGGTAATGCTTTCTTTTGGGAAAACTTGTTTGTTGATTTTGACCCTTCCCACTTCTCTTTTCTTAACTACGCAAGGGGTGCGTCAAACTGAGGGCGTCAACCTGTCCTTTTGACGCCTTCTCTTTTCAAGTAATGCCCCGTGTCTTGAGCCAAGTCTTCAGCCTATGCAGGATTTCATGGCTCGACTAGAGGACGAAGAGCAATTCGAAGAGGAATCTTCTTCTCCCATAGAAGAGGACGTCCCCGAGCGCGCCGATGTCGCGCCGACGAGCACGTCAGGTGGGGAGGAAGGTCACCTTCACCCCAGCGCAATCTTCCCACTTTAGCCGTGGCTGAAATTCCTCACCCTCAAGGGGAGGACTATGGGAGGTCTCTGAATCTAGGGTCGGAATATAAGTTTCGTATGCCGGCTGATATGGACTGCACCAGCTTTGGACTGGTGGAAGGGGAATTCGCCGTGTACGGCTCTTTTCTGAAGCTTGGTATGAGATTCCCCCCTCACCCCTTTGTGTTGGAGTTGCTGGACGGCTTCAACATTGGCCTGAACCAAATGTCCCCCAACTCTTGGGCGGGTGTGTTCGGCTATATTGCTCGTTGTGAGCTCGACGGTATCACTCCCTCCTTCCCGGCGTTCCTAAGGATCACCTCCATGTCCCAAGTTTCAAAAGCCGCCGCGGGTTGGCTAATTCTTACGTACAAGGGAGCTTATCGGACGGTGATGGGCAAGGCGTCCAAATGGCATCACTGGAGGAAAACGTGGGTGGTTATCAAAACCACAAATTTGGAGATGTGCGAGCGGATGAGACGTTGGAACGTCAAGCCCAACTTGGTTGGAAAGGGCAGCTCTTTCCCTCCGGTCTCTGCCGCTCTCTGGGAACGGATCTTGTCTTTGTTCAAGGCCAAGCCGCTCATAGTTAAGGACAAGACGGCCTACATACCCGAGGGGTGGTTGCCTCATCTGGATCAACTAGGCGATCCCGTTTTCCTCTCGGCTGTGGGCTTGTGTCCGTATATGCCGAGAGGTAATGTATCTATACTTCCAATCTTTCACTGTTTCATCAAAACTTATACTAATGTCTTTATTTGTTTTTTTCAGACGAGGCCATGGATAAGCTAGACAATGCCTCCAAAGGCTAAGTGGATGTGCCGTCCTGGCTGGCAAAGGTACTTGACGCCAGCACCTATAAGGCTTGGCAGCGTCAGCAGGCGGCCGAGCAAGCCGTCCCAGAGCAGATGGCTCCACCTCCTGCTGAGGAGAAGGTATTGATCAGGCCTTCCTATGTAATTCCCTTTATTGTTTGCAACTTATATGTTCTCATTTCTTCAGAAGGCGAGGAAGGCGGCCACGGACGCGACACCTTCTTTTAAGCGCAGGGCTGGCGGCACAGGGAAACCCGTCTTCAAGTCAACGGCTTCGAAGGCTCCTAAGGTGTTTGCTGTCCCCAAGGCTGCATCCGCTTCTCCTAACTTCCGGAAAGCTGGAGCGACGGCCGATCCTCTTGCGGGGATTCCTGAAGCCGTCCGCCGGAATATTCCTCTGAAGGCGGCGGAAAGAGCTAGGAATTCTGGGGGTAAGTTTTACTCCAACATCGTAACCACCTGCTGTTCCTCGTCTAGCAGTTCTATAGTCTCTCCCAGGGATTCTAAGGCCGTTGTTTTTCCCATAGAAATTCCCGACCCTCAGAAAGACATTGATGCTGAATTGGATCAGATCCCTTCTTCAGGCGGGTTCAACTCTCATGACCGAAGGAGGATAATGACGTTGATGCGCAATGTCATTCCTCCCAAGTATGCTGAGACTCTTCCCGAGGCGGCCGGGAATATGCTTGCCGCTATGCAGTCCTCGGCACTGGATGTGAGTTTCATTATGCCTTTATTATTTACATATTCTTGTTTCTCTTGTGTTTTACTCTTGCTGTTTTTGTGCAGATGTTCATTATGCTGGACTCGCTGAAGAAGTGTCTCACTGCTTTGGTGCATGAGGAGGCTCGACACCGTCTTCTGGCCAGTCAGTGTGGCGATCAGCATTTTGCTGAGCTGGAGAAACTTCGCTTTGACAGGCGGGAGGAGATTGACGCTGTGACCACCGCCCTGGCTTCCCAAAATGCTGAGAACGCGGCTCGTCTCTTGCAAATTGATCAGAACTTTTTTGAAATGGAGGACCTCTCTAAGAAAATCAAGGAGAAGGAAGCTGAGTTTTCTCGTCTTGAGACTCAGTTTAAGGAGTTGGAGGTCCAGCTGGAGGCGGCTCGCAAGGAGGTTGCTTCGTCAAAGAGTGTTCTCGACCAGTCGGCCATGCTAGGTGAGAAATCAACCCGAAGGGGCATGGAGCTTGCATGGAATGCCGAATTTGCCAGTGAACGTCCCTTCAGCTGGTTCGAGAAGTTCCTCACCTATCAGATTGAGGTGGAGAAGGCTCAGAAGGAAGGACGCACTCCTCCTGAGTTTGTTCCCAGCGAGGATGAGGAATGAGAGCTCCTAGGCGTCTTGTATTATTTATTTTGAACTTGTTTTCGTGACGCCTTGCTTAGTGGCACTGTGACATGGCGTCTAGGTAACTTGTTTTGTAATTATGACTAATTTTTTGGAATGACATGGCGTCTTTTGAACGTCCTATTTGCTTTTTAGCTTTTGTCATCTGTTTTTGTGATTGATTCTACGATTATGTCTGACGCCTCTGAATTGAGACGTCAGATGCCTGCCCTGGTCTTTTTGCCGAGGTCTTTAGCTACTTTATATAGCTATGTTTAGAAATGTGTGACCCCTGTGTTCTAGGTGATCAGCCTAGTGAGGGTGCTAATCTGGGCCACTTCTTAGGCCTTTAAACGACTAGTCTCTATTTTTTTGGGAGAACGTTAGTTTGCATTTCTCCAAGGAATTTGATAACATATTTGTCATAAAGCTTTCCCAGCAAGGCCGGCTTGCAGGGAATTTTTCATTTAATGTTTAAAGCATGCTACATGGTGCGTCTAGGTTCTGGACGTCTTTACAAAACATATAATCAAGATAACATAAGTGTTAAACTAGAAAAAGTACTTCTTGAGGTTATCCGCATTCCATGTACGCAAGATCGGACGTCCCTGCATGTCTTGGATCCGGTATGTTCCGTCTCGAACCTCCTCGTAAATCTCATATGGGCCTTCCCAAGTAGGAGTGAGTTTCCCTTGTTCATTGGCGCGTCCGACGGCTTCCATTTTTCTAAGTACAAAATATCCGACTTTTAGTATTCTTCTAGAAACCCTTTTGTTGTACTCCCTCGTCATTCGGAGTTTGTATAGCTGCTGTCGTAGAGCCGCGTTTCCTCTTGTTTCTGGTAAGAAATCCAAGGCCGCCTTCATCATTTCCCAATTGGCATCTTCATTAAACAACATGACGCGCAGAGTTGGTTCACACATATCAATGGGTAGGACGGCTTCAGCCCCATAAGCTAACAAGAATGGTGTTTCTCCCGTGGAATTTTTTTCCGTGGTCCGTATAGACCATAAAACATTGGGTAACTCATTGGCCCATAAGCCCTTAGCCTCATCAAGCTTCTTCTTCATCCCTTCAGAGATGATTTTGTTGAATGCTTCTACTTGTCCGTTAGCTTGGGGGCGTCCTACTAATGCAAAACATGCTGTGATACCATGGTCAGCCAACCAATCTTCTAATTTGGGCGTCTTGAATTGTGGCCCGTTGTCGAAGACAGTAGACTGAGGCACGCGAAATCTTGTGATGATGTTTTTCCAGATGAATGCTCTCACATCTTGTGCCTTAGTGTTTTTTAAAGCTTCAGCTTCCACCCATTTAGTGAAGTCGACGGCAACTATTACATAACGCAATCCTCCTGGTGTCGTCGTATAGGGACCTAATAAGTCCATCCCCCATTTGGCAAATGGTATAGGGCTGGTGATTGGCGTCAGTTTCTGCGCCGGCCGTCGAATTAGGTGAGCAAATCGTTGGCATTTATCACACCGCTTGACCAAGTTGAGAGCGTCTTCTTTGAGAGTGGGCCAATAGTATCCGGTTCATAGGGCTTTTTCTGCCAGGGCCCTCCCTCCTATGTGAGAGCTGCCTAATCCCTGATGAAGATCTTCCAGTACTTCATGCCCCTTCTCGGGGGTTACGCAGCGAAGAAGAGGCCGTGAGAAGGCCTTTTTGTATAGAGTCCCGTTCCATATCTCGAACCAGGTGCATTTCTTTTGTAATCTTTCTGCCTGCTTGGGATCATCAGGGAGTATTCCATTCATTTTGAAGTTGACAATATCATCCATCCAGGTGGCTGCTCGGTCTAAGATGTCTGTTCTCGAGGCGTCAACGCTTTTGAACTGTTTTACCTCCCAAAATACATGACGTGGCGTGTCGCAGGATGCTGAGCTTGCCAGCTTGGATAAAGCGTCTGCCTTGTTATTTTCAGACCGGGGTATATGTTGTATTTCAAAGTTAGACAGCTGCTGAACTTCTTGACGGACTTTTTCCAGATATTTTATCATGGCGTCATCCTTGGCCTCATATTCTCCTTTTACTTGACTGACGATTCACTGCGAGTCAGATAAAACCAGGACGTCTGCCGCCCCCGCGGCTTTGCTCATCTGAATTCCACATATCAGGGCTTCATATTCAGCTTCGTTGTTTGACGCCTGAAAGTTAAAACGCATTGCATATTCATAGATATCCCCTTCTGGTGATTCGCAGATAATGCCGGCTCCCGACCCATTCTGGGTGGCAGAGCCGTCCACATGAACTATCCACTGGGTTTTCTCATTCTTCAAATAGGGTGGCTTGGTCAGTTCCGCAATGAAGTCAGCAAATGCATGTCCCTTTATTGCCTTCCGCGGCTCATACGAAATATCAAACGCGTTAAGATCAATTGCCCAGTTGAGCATTTTTCCGGACGCTTCTAGATTGGTGAACGACCGCTTTAGCGGTTGATCCGTGTATACTACCAGTCGATGAGCCAGGAAATATGGACGAAGCTTCTTACTAGCCAAGAACAGAGCGAAACCAAACTTTTCAACTGTTGGATATTTGAGTTCAGCATTCTGCAGCATGTGGCTGACAAAGTAGACAGGTAGTTGTGTCCCATCCCTTTCTGTAAGCAAGACGGCACTTAGTGCGTACTCTGAGATGGCAAGGTACAGATACAAGACTTCTCCTGAGAGAGGGTTGACCAGTCGTGGCAAAGTATGTAGGTGTTCTTTTAGACGAAGGAAGGCGGCCTCTGCCTGCGACGTCCACTCAAACTGGATTCCCTTTTTGATGGTACTGAAAAAGTAATGACACTTATCTCCAACACTAGATAAAAATCGCCCCAAGGCGGCAAGACATCCAGTTAGGCGTTGCACATCTTTGACCGTCATTGGCGATGTCATATTGATGACCGCCTACACTTTGTCCGGATTTGCTTCAATGCCCCTTTCGTCAATCAAGAAGCCAAGGAACTTGGCAGAGGATACCCCGAATATGCACTTCTTGGGATTGAGTCTCATTTGGTATGTCCTGAGGGTCTCAAAGGTTTCTCTCAAATCGTCGAGGTGATCCAATTTTTGTTTTCTTTTTACAATCATATCGTCGATATAGGCTTCTATATTCCTCCCCAGCTGCTTCGCGAAAACCGTGTTCACCAACCGTTGGAAGGTGGCTGGGGCATTTTTTAAACCGAACGGCATTACTTTGTAGTAGTACAATCCTTGTTCCGTGACAAATGACGTCTTCTCTTGATCCTCGAGCCACAATGGGATCTGGTGAAATCCGGAGTAGGCGTCCATGAAGTTCATCATGGCATGTCCGGCCGTTGAGTCGACGAGTCGGTCTATCTTTGGCAGTGGGAAACTGTCCTTGGGGCAATCTTTGTTGAGATCGGTGTACTCAACACACATCCTCCATGTCCCATTGGGCTTGGGTACCAGTACTACGTTAGCTACCCAATCTGGGTACTGACACGGACGTATGAAGCCTGCATCCATTAGTTTTTTAACCTCGGCAGCGGCGGCCAAATTTCTTGCTTCTCCATGATTCCTCTTCTTCTGGCGCACTGGTTTTATGGTGCTATTCACATTTAGCTTATGCACGGCTACCGTCGGGTCAATGCCTGGCATCTCCTCTACCGTGAAGGCAAATATTTCCTTGTATTCTCGGAGCAGTTGCACTAATGCTGCTGACATGGGGTCGTCAGGGTGAATCCCAATGGGGACCGTTCGAGACGGGTCTGCTAAGTCCAGAATTATAGCGTAGTGTGCTCCCACTGGCTCAGGTCGTCTTTCTGCATTGTGCTCCGTTGGTGTCTCCCGGGTTTTACGACGGCTTACCAGAGGTTTAGCTTGCTCTTTTCCCTTTGGAGAGGCTCCCCAAGCCGTTGGTTCCAATGTCGATAAGTAACAATCCCTGGCCAACTGTTGATTTCCATAGAGAGACCCAACGCGTCCGTTACTTCCAACAAATTTGACCAGTAGTAAATGAGGAACGATCACAGCTTTTAGGTCGTTGAGTGTTGGACGGTCGAGTATGATGTTGAATGTGGTGAGGTTTGCTACAATTATAAACCTGATGACACCTTCTTTGGTCACTGGGGGAACTCCAATAGAGGTCGGGAGTAAGATGAAGCCGATTGGACGAACGATGCTCCCTCCGAATCCTACCAAGGGCCCGTACACTTTTTCTATGGCTTCAGGATCGTGTCTTAATTTCCGCAGACATTGCAGACTGATTATGTCGGACGAGCTCCCCGTGTCCACCAGTACTCTCTTCACCTTGAGGCTAGCCACCTTAATCTCTATAACCAGAGGGTCATCATCATATGGCGCTGCCGCCCTTCTGTAATCGTCTTTGGAAATTTCTACAGAGGGTAGATTCATCTGTGCTGGGCGAAGATAAGATGGAACTTTTTGCCGTCCTTCCTTACATGGTTCTCCTGCAGCTATTCCCCCTGATATTACCATAACTCTTTCGTCTGAATACTTCTTAAAGGTGGGGCTTATTTCTTTGTCCGCAATCCTTTAAATGGATGTACTGGCGGAGGTGTCCTTCTGCCGCGTGATCACTTAATATCTTCCTCAACATCCGACAATTTTGGGTGTCATGTCCTTCGTCGTTGTGGAAAGCACAGAAAGGGGCCTGTTGGCTGGAGGTGGTCAGTCGTCGGGGGGACGGTTCTATTCCCAGACTCGGTCCCTCAGCAAGGAGGATGTTTTCAAGAGCCCTGTTGAATATAAAGGAGCCCCTAGAGGACGACCTCCTTCGCCTTCTTTTCTCCTCAGAGCCGCGGCCATTCTTTCTCCGGATGACGCTCTCATGCTGTCTTCCAGGAGCCTCTAGAGAGTGATGGCCTGGGCCTCATTTTTCTTCTGTAAAGTTTGTCTCGTCCATCTTCCTAGACGTTCCTCTTTTACATGCCGACTCTCTTCTCCTTCACCAGTGTACTCTCTGTCAGAGTGTAGTTCGGCCATGACACTGTACCTCCCCACAGACGGCGCCAAATATTGTGGGGTCTTTTACGGTGTTGACGTGGCACGCGTTCCTCGGAGGTATCAAGTATGACCTGGCACGAACTTCTGGCAACCTGCAAAACAAGAATATTCCCGTAGGAATATTCCCTCCGATGCTTAAGTAAGTATAAGCTAGAGAGATAAGTAATTTGTAGAGAGAAGGCAGAGCAAAGATAGTTTTAGGTTGGTGGGAATGAATTGATCGCCTTTACCTTGGGATCTGAGCTATTTATAGTGTTAGGGTTTCTTGGGAACTGATCCCTCAACCCTAGCTGTGGGGTGCGTGCCCCTTGGGGATTTAGGACACGTGTCATTTGGCCAACAGTGATGAGCCTTTTACAAATTGGACCTGGCTTCTCAGAGAAGATGGGCTTTCCATAATGAGGTTGTGCTCTTATTTCGTTTAGGTACCAAGGTTTGGGCCTACTTCCTAGGCTTGGGCCCAGCTGGCCTGTATTGGTCATTATAGCTTCTTTGGGCCTTATGGTAGAGATATTCAAGCCCACATCAGCATTGAAGCATTTCACATATTTCACGTTGAGTAAATATAGCCATATTTTCTCAAATTTTTGTGAAATAGGTAAGTCATAAAATCCATCTTTGGCCCATGAACTTTATTGTCTAGAAACTTCTAACAATAGTCCATTTCTATGTCATGTTCAACAAGCAAGACCCACGTGTCTTAAATTAACCAACTTTCAGAAATCCATGCCATGGAATCTTAGAATGTTGTCTTGTTGATATGGTCGTATGACATTGCCAAAGATATGTGGAACACAAATCAAAATGTTTGATTTGTACCTTCTGAAGTTTGAGTGTGAAGAGATTCGTTTGTTTATTAATCAATCATATGACTCAACCCTTAAATGACCATTTCATTCAAATAAACACTCAACAAATGTTTGTGTTTACTTTGAATGTGAGTTTTTCCGTTGTCCAAACAGAAACTGATTATGATGATTAATGGAACATAATGCCATTAGGTTCCAGCCTTTAGAAGGACTTCAAAACAAACATGATGACACTACAATTAACGTAGCACAACTTTGCTTCATTTCCCACTTGTAGGTCAACAACCAGACTTAGCCCCGGAATTTGAGTTCTTAACTGGAGTTAGAACCTCAAGCAGTAATCTAATACCATAGGAGTTTATTTGCTAAGTCGTTTCTCTTTAACATAAACTTCAAGGTAGAAATTGAATCTTGAATTCATTTCTTTTGTTCCTTTTCCTATCCTTTCTAGCACGTTTTCTTATAGTCCTAAAGAATTTACTCTTTGCTCGATCTTCTTACTTTGTTATGCTTACAAAGTCCCTTTCTTTTATTCACTTTGAATGACCGCATCCAATGAGTCTAGTTCATTATCGAATCAAAAGAAAATTGGTTGTTAACCATTGGTTATACATGAGTCTTTAACTCAATACTTCATTATTCCAAAACTACCCAGTATTCTGAATATATGAGGTCCAATTGGTCTACCATTCAAATTTTAGTTTGAAAACAACCATGAAGATCACTATAAGAAAATAGCATTCAAGATACGCTCTCACTCTCCTTTTCTTTGAGAATCTCTCTCAAAATTAGTTACCAATCGATATAGGAAATATCGCAGTTGTATTGTCCAAACGCAATAAGGTTGAAGATGTACTATTCTACAGAATAAACTAGCAAAGAAAACATTTATCATACTCTAAAAACTTGAATAGAAGCATTCATGCAATCATCAAAGCTATTAAACATTTCATTCATGCAAAAAGTAAAACATGGTCCATAATGAATGAAACGATTCCAAGACCCTAAAAGTCCTAAATCCTTAAGCAGCTTTGGCATGTCTTAAGTAGTTTAAGATTCTAGGTAAGCAAAACCTATTGCTAGTAATCTCCAAATTACTCTTGGTTAATAATTTTATACCATAATTTATCCCATTGCCACAACATAATGCTATTGTTGTTTGAGTTGAAACCACAATCAACGTGCTCCTTTGGGACGCCTTACCATCTAAGTCTACTAAAATAGCACCTCGCTTTGGCGGAAACCTACTATCTTAGATCCCTAGATTTTTGTAAGTGCTTGATTTAGAAGGCAACTTTTAAACTCAATATTAGTTTGGACCTAGTTGTTTCTATGTTGGTTTGATTATTCAGTGAACTTCATCTAATCAAGTCATACGAGACAACCTATTCATGCAAAGTATACATGCATTCATTCAAGCATAATATATATCAAAATGCATAAATAAATGGTGAACTAGTATGGCCCAAAACATCTTGTCTTGAAGCATCCAATCTTCATCACCTTCTTGTTAGCTTGGCATCGTCTTGAATCTTCATTCAATTGCTAACTTAACGTTCTAAACTTAGAAATACTTGAAAGTAGTAAATTACATCAAAATTTCCATGGTACGCAGACCATATTTAAAACTTTACATTCAAAGATAGAACGGTTCGCAGACCGTATTTAACTATCCTAAATTGGCCATACTAGTCACTTGGGTACCTGCATTACATAAAATATACATTCTATGCATTCTCCCATTTGTATGCTAAAACGAATGACCCATATAATTATGCAAGTATTTACGTGAATTAATTAAAATTCACGTTCACATAAACGCGTCCTAAAAGATTAATCAATTTCCAAATTATTAATCCTTATACTTTATTCTAATTAAAATTGAATTTAATTAAAATAACGTGACCTACGAAAATAATTAAAAAATAATTATATCATTTTAATTTCATTTAGTGGCTCCCACTCAAACCAATAATTATTCCGGATAATTAATTATAAAATATTAAATTAAAACTCGCGGCCCGGCCCAAGCAAATAAAATATTAAATTAAATATCCCGTTAGCCGAAATTAATGCAAACATGTTAAGCCCAACGAAATAAACAATTTTCAAGGAAAAAAGTCCAAGTGCATGGTTGGGCTAGGCTTGCGCCCAGCCCATTGCGCCCTTGTGTGGCCTACGAGGCACACGAGCAAGCTCGCATACCCCAACTCGTCGATGCCCTGCGCGCTCGTCGTGCTCATCGCACCGCTGCACGTCCCGCAGGCCTCGTGCCTTGCTTCGTTGCAGCACTCGCAAGCAAGGCACTGCCTTTCTTGCCCCTTCCTAGCCCAGCGCGCGCGCGGCACGCAGCTCGCTTGCTGCTGCCCGCGTCGCTGCGGCTCGGCACAGGCATGGCAGCCCGCATGGCTCGTCGAGCCATACGTCCACCCCACCCTTGTGTTCGTGCCTTTGGTTCGTGCCTATGGACCAACTTAATTTAAAAAAAAATATTAATTTCACGAACTTTGCATTAATGTTATTTTTCATAAAAAGTTATGATTTTTTTTTGCGAAAAACAACGGTTTTTACGATTGAATAAAATAACGACAATCCAATTTCGTAAAATATTACTCCCTCCGTATTTATTTAAGAGATACACTTGGCCAGGCACGAGTATTAAGAAAAAGAATTGAATGAAATAAAGTAATAAAACAAGTGGGGTTGAATAGATATTCTAATAAGAAAAACAAGTGGGGACCATGTCATTTTAGGGAGTGGGGGGTGGGGGTGGGATGTAGATATATTATTTAATTAGATGGTGGGGTTGATAAGTTACTAAAAATGGCAAGTGTATCTCTTAAATAAATACGGCCGGAAAAGGCAAGTGTATCCCTTAAATAAATACGGAGGGAGTAAATCAAGGCTAACAATATTCAAATTTTATGAACTAACGACTCAACCAAAAATTTGAACTTTTAAATTATAAAATCCAAAACTTTAAATCGTTCTTTAAACATTTAAATTTCAGATTTTAATAATTAGGTTTAAGTGCGATTAAAATTAACGAAACCATTTATTTTAATCCAATAATTTTTAAAATTAGCCACTGACCCATGAAATTATATTCCCTTTCCCAATTAACCGAATTATTAGATCTAAATTATTTAAAAAATCAATTAAGGATCTAAATTTTACAAATTTGGGGAAAGCAAAATTAGGTTTTATACTTATCGGAAAAATCTGAATTTTGTACCATAGATCAAGAATGTACCCAGTGACATCGTGTCAAAGTTTCAAGCAATTCCGAGTAGTTTAGGTTGACCTTTTAATTGAATTACTTTCCGACACTTTTAATTTTTATTAAAAATTAACAAAAACGCCCAAAAAACGACACTTCGAGGCCTGTTTTTGCAATTCCTTTCACATGAGTTGATCTTAGAAAATTGTTTTCAATCCGATTAGGGTTTGAAAAGTCGAAAAAACGAATCTTTTTGATTTCGGAACAGCTTATGCGATTAATCCAATAATCCAATAAAAAATCCGAAAAAATCTCCAAAAATTCCAAAATTTCGACAGCAGCAAAAACAAATAGAACATGCTAAAATATGCTTTGAATACATAAGGCTCATGATACCACTGTAGGGGAATACAGTTAAACATAATAACATGTGCGGAAACAATCCCAAAGCCAGGAAACATGTATAAAGCACAGATTAAGCAAACTTACATTCGAAGCGTATTTTCCCAAGTAATCTGTCAACGAACACGAACAAAGAACTCCACTTGTCGTTCCTCTACTTGGTTCACCAACACGATCAGACCCGTCTGGATAATCGTAGCTTAGACAATCATTCAAGAGTTTGTGCTTTTCGGAAGAACACATCCATGCAGGCTGAGAGAGAATTAGGGTTTCTCTCTCATCCTTAGGGTTTGATGTGTGTCGACTGAATTGTGTATTAGGTTAGGAAAACTTGTGTAGAATAATATTATAACCCCTTAGGTTATAATACTATCCGGCCAAGCCACAAGGGCAAGAACCAGACAACACACGCAAGCCCATACGCGCGCAACACATAGGCGCTTGGCCTTGGGCCGCGTTGTGTGCGCTGTTACTGCTGCTCCTCACATGCGCGCGCGCCCAGCCGAGGCATGGGCCTTGTGCGCGCTGGATCGCTGCTGCGCCTAGTGGGCCTTGCGCGCTTGCGCGCCTTGGCTCGTTGGGCTGGCAGCGTTGCCTTCTCGTATTTGCGTCCAATGCCTTACGGCAATTCTTTATCGTATAGTACTTGACGATCCAATGTCGAACTATATGATTATTCGTTTCGCCTAGCTTACGAATATACGCAATACGATATACGATTCCGATCCAAAGTCATATCGTATATTTATGTTTTCCAAACTAATTCCCGAAAAGCTATTAAATGAATTTTCGATTCATTTAATCCGGTGATCTGTTACGTGTCATTGGTGTGACCTTGTAGGTTCAGTCAAGAGTAAGTTGTGAGCTTAATATTCATTAGAACTCACTGATGGAAGCATTGCTCCAGCTAGCTGTTCCGATCACTTGATCTCACTGAATTAATTGTTCGCAATTAATCTGAACCTTGGTATTAGACTAAATGCACCTTGGTTGAAGGACATATTTCCTTCAATCCATATTCTGATTTTGATACTTTTTGTGGACTTTTTTTAAAATTGGAAAACAAAGGAGGGTCAAGTATGGATGGTAAGGCCAAGTCTTGGTCTAAATCCGAACCTATCTTGAAACCAAACACATCACCTAGTACCGTAGGTTCAAGTAATTCTACGGCTGCCCAAAAATTAGTTAACTCAACCAAAGAAACAAGTTTGTGCAAGGTGCGTTGTTTTAAGTGTCAAAGGTTTGGGCATTATCAAAATGCGTGTCCAAATAAACGGGTAGTGACCTTGAGAGAAGCTGTTGAATGCCGTGAGGAGTTGTTTGAAGAGGAGAAGAGGTTGGGGGACGTATTTGTGTTTCATGAGAGTGGCGATGAAGAGGAGGGAAATTAGGCTTAATCACTACAGCCCATCCTAGGCCATACGCACTCAAATGGCTAGATGATGGTAGGTAAGGATGCTATCATGGTCGTTGTTGATAGATTTTCCAAGATGGCTCACATTGTTGCTTGTCACAAAACGGATGATGCTTGTAATGTGGCTGATTTGTATTATAAAGAGATTGTTCGTTTGCATGGAATTCCCAAGACTATTGTTTCGGGTCGTCATTCCAAGTTTTTGAGTTACTTTTGGTATACATTATGGAGAAAGATGGGAACCAAATTGTTGTTTAGCACTTCACATCACCCTCAAACTGATGGGAAAACGGAGGTTACAAATCGAACCTTGGGAACGTTGCTACGAGGGTTGGTAAGTATGAGCAAAAGGATTGGGATGTCAAGCTTGCTCACGCTGAATTTTCTTATAATCGTTCTCCTACTTATGCTACTGGTCATTCTCCATTTGAAGTGGTATATGGGATTAATCCATATTTTCTATTGGATCTGATTCCATTGCCGAAACATGAGTTGATTCACAAAGATGCCGATGCCAAGTTGAAATCTATGATGAAATTGCACCAACAAGTTCGTGACTGTATTGAAACTATCAATGCCTCTTATAAACAGAAATCAAATAACAATCGCAAGCCTCGGGTTTTTGTCGAAGGTGATTTGGTTTGGGTTCATTTGAGGAAAGAGCGTTTTCCAAGCAAACGCAAGAACAAGCTAATGCCTAGGGTTGAAGGTTCTTACAAGGTGGTTGCACGTGTGAATGATAATGCTTACAAGATCGAGCTTCCGGGAGATTATGGTGGTCATGCTACTTTCAATGTAGGTGACCTCTCACCCTATCTTGATGATGATGGCTTTGCTGAATTGAGGTCAATTCCTTTTAAAGGGGGAGGGGATGATACCGTCATGGATGAAGGTGATGGTCAAGGTGACGGTCTTATGCTAACAATTGGAACCAAAGCTGATTTAGGTTCGATGGCTCATTTTGTGTGCATGGTGACTTGGATTGAGTGAGTCGTTTGATGGTCCGTTTAATCAAGTGTGTTTGATGGTCCGTTTAATCATGTGCGTTTGATGGTCCGTTTAAGCTTATCTTTATTTGTTTTCGTTTAATTCAGTTTAATAAGGGGACAATTGTTTTAATCCCATTTAAATTCATTCTTGTACTTAGCTTTAAATATTGATGTTTGTAAGGAGGGTTTAAGCCTTTGTAACCTCCAAATTGGTGACTGAATTAGGCGGCTTTTAGAGCTTTGTAACCACCGGTTTTAAAGGCTCTTAAATGGCTTTTAAATGGCTGTTTGAAGCTCTTGTAACCACCGGTTTTTAGCTTATTGTTTAGGCTATTTATAGCCAGCTTGTTGAATGGAATGAAACAACCAATTTTGAAGAATAAACACTTGTTTTCAGTTTACTTTGAATTATTGATTATAATTCAACCTTTTCTTTGTTTTGGACGTGTTTCATACTCAAAGAGCCGATTGTGAGTCAATAGATCTTGCCTTTCAATCACGTTTGACGAGCTATAGGTCTAGCTTGTTAATCAACTATCCTTACTCATACAACGAGTTTTTAAACTTGTATCATTTGTGGTATCAGAGCTGCTGTTCGTGATTCTTACGAGCTAAAATGGATTTTGACGATCCTGACTTTCTACAACATCTCCAAGAAGCCTTAAAGAACGTTCGAGATGGGGGATTTTGAAGGCATCCTAGACGTGATCCACTACGGGTTGTGGATGAATTCAGAGTCACGGAACTTCCTGAATTTGTTGGTGGAACAGATCCGGAAGCTTATTTGGAATGGGAGCGCAAGATAGAGCGAATGTTGGATTTCAAGGACATTGATGATGAGAAGCGTTGTAAGTATGCCATATTGAAGCTAGGACGAGGAGCTTCATTGTGGTTCGAAGGACTGAAATCCAAGAGAATTCGTGATGGGAAGGAGAAAATCACCTCTTGTAAGTCTTTGAAAAGTAAGCTACGTAAAAGGTATGTGCCAACGACTCATAGAATAACGACTTATCGTAAAATTGCTGAATTGAGGTAAGGGAAAATGAGTGTGGTTGAATATATTGATGAGTTTGAAAAGTTGTCCTTAGTGGGGGAAATTGAGGAGATTGAGGAACAAAAACTGCCTAGATTTTTAAGGGGTTGATAAGTGCAATATTTACCGTATATTTATTCCCTTATTTTAGCTACATAGTCATCTTTTATTTATTATTTGGTTTTTTTAGTACTTTTAATATTGTTAAGTATATTTATCCTAGTATTAATAACAAAATGTTCTATTAATATGAATGATGAGCAGTATATTTTGGAGACCAGCATATGTCCAACGGAAGCTGAATATTTGAAGGAGTTGAGAGAAGCCACATCATCTAACCATACTACGTGAAGCCCAGCCCATTTTCATTGCAAACAAGACAAATGAAAACCAAGGAAAATGAGTTAGAAAAGTCAAAGTTATTGAATTGGAGCACACTAACACGTGATATTCAAGAGGAAATTTTCCACCTTCCTCTTTGAGCCTCACATTCTGCAAGTCAAGAAGGAAAGCGCTAGAAATCAGCAACCAATTCAAACTCCTTCTCTAAAGATCTATTTAACGTATCTGCTGCAAATTCAGAGCACGGTTATCAGTTATTCAATCATCACATGGATGATTTTCTGGTTCTGATATCTCCGCTCAAATTAGGGTTTGTCATATATAAATTTTCATCTCAACCCTATACGGGAACACACAAAAAAATATACACAGAGAAAGAGACGACACACACAAGAGTTAGAAAATCACCAGTTGAAGATTGTTAATTACGTTTGAGTTGGGGCAATTGAGAAGAGAAGATAACCATTGGAGGGGAGCTTAGCCCAATCCAAGGCCGAACAAGAACAACGGAGGAGTACGGGGTCGAAGCCGGGTTCTTTTGGTGTTCTTGCGCACAAAATTAATGAGTTCTTCCTCTCAATTTGTCAAATTCATACGTGTTTAATATCTTCATGATCTGCTCATTCACTTTGTTAATTATCAAATTTCTATTTTCAATATTATTAATTGATTTTGGATACTATTATCTCCTTGAGTGATTTTGCCAGTTAATTATTATTTGAAGTTGCTTTTGAATCATTGCCTAAACTACTACTATACGTATTACTAGTGTATGTATGGTGCTAATTATTGTTAGCTATATTGTCTAGCTTAGTTTAGATTATATAGTAAAGTGACCCCTAATTTACATTAAATCTGCAATCATGGTTTAATTTAAATTAGAGAGTAAGTTTAATAATTAGTCTAACCATTTAATTGGTTAGAATAATTAGGACTAATGATGTCTCCTAGTTCTTAATGCTACCAAGTCTAATTTATACACGTTGCGATCAGATTTGTGTGAGTTGGGCTGGTTTAGAATCAATTTGGCTTAGTTCATAATTGGTTATGAATAAGGGAGTACAGGGAGTCTTTGTTATTTAAGACTCTACAATTAGTCTAATAGTTAGAATTGGTAAATCCTCAAGATCAATTGTGTGCTACGGTTAATTAACTAAATCCAGTAAGGTTTATGGGATTGAAATGGTTAGTAGTGTCATCACATGTAAAGAGTAGATTAGTTTTTCTGTTATCTAATTCTCTGGGTTAATATTATCTCCAAACCCCCCCAATCTCTTTAAATAGTGTAAATAATTGTGTAGTCCAACTTAATTATGTGACTGAAAATGTTTTTAGTTAAACAATGAATTTAGGCAGTAGACTCCCTGTGGATCGACCCTTTCTTACCCTTTTTACTACTTGTTAATATTTTTGAAGGTCTAAGATAGGTTTTTAATTTAATACGGTAAACGACACGTATCAAATTTTGGCGCCGTTGCCGGGGAGATTTATATTCTTTCTTTACTCAAAGTTTAACTAAGATACTAACTTTTCTTTTGGAATTTAGTTGATAATATATATATAAAAAAAATATAGTCCTTGTGATATTGGGTTGTCTAAATAAACTTTGGTTAGGTTGAAATTTCTAAGCTTAGAGTATGTTTCTTAAATTTATTTTTTTTCTTTTTGCCTTTTTTGCATACTATGTGCTTAGCTATTTTTTTTCTTTCTTGTTGATTGTTATTTGGCTTACTCAAGGTGGTAGGGACAATTTTCTACAATTCTAAGTAGTAGATTTCATTGGTTTCGTTCCTAAAAATGTTTAGTGAATTCCCTATTAGTAGATTTCATTGGTTATGTTCTGCCAAATCTGAAATTTCTGCATTTATATGCTATCTTATGCATTTTGACTATTGAAGTTCAACTGTTAGACGCAGAAACTAGAGTGCAAAGCAATGGAAAGCTTGAGTTCAAAGGAAAATAATAATAAAAAATTGATAGATTACATGTGTATTACCCCTACTGGATCATTGTTTTCATGGTGTTTTAATAGCTGTAGATTTCTGAATTACAATGCTGCTGCTTGCTATTACCTGTTATACCCCCATGCTTGTTTATATTAGGGTGTGTAATCAAGCTATCAAATCGTTTTCTTGGAGTGGAATGAGAATTTAATAACTTGATAATATTTTTATTAAGTGAAAAGGGTTAATCTGGTGATGTTAATGTAACCTGAACTTAATTTTACCTTGCTGAAATTGTCATTTTGAGTAATCACCCAAGTCTATTATCTGAAATTTGTCTACATATTGTTCTATATTAAGGTCAGATCTCAAATTACATGGAGTTGTCTAACTAGAGTTCATTGAATTATTGCTTGATTCTATGTGAACTTTAAGGATGTCTGAAAATCTGGTTTAAAAGTTGCTGAAAGTATTCTGATTAGTCTCTGTGATGCTATTTGATTAAACCTCATAATCACCCTTTATTGTCACTCTCAGTGAGGTGTTAATGAGGATATTTGTATATATAAATTCTGGTTCAAAGAGCAATTACTAAGACTATGCACAACCATGTCTAGGTGATTAAATTTTAAATGTAACTAGGGGCATGCATGTGATGAGTTTCGGTTTTCTGAATGCATTCTACTGAATTCTATTTTACAGTGGCTACTGAATGCATTTGCAGTAGCTGTTATAATAAAAGCATATTGTTCATTAGAAATGTATAGTGTTTTCAGGTGTTAGTTTCTCTTGCTAACTGATTATTGTTGCTTGAAATGAATTCATGATCCTTGTAGTTATACTTTAAACAAATCATTGTTTGGGAAATCAAATCGGATGTTCATTTTGAGAAATCATGTCATTCAAAAATTCATTTCTGAACAGAGTTTAAATCTTATCTTAGGAATTGAACATGATGCTTATGTTTTCATTCTTCCAGATTCATTTGGTGTTGAATTCATGTAATTAGATGCAGCACCTGCTTACCATTAAATCATTCTATTCTCATGCCACATCCTAAAAGATAAAAGTGTAACAACAAACAAAGCTTTAGAATGTTCAGATTACTTTGTATGCATTCGTTTAAATCTGCTTAACATAACTAACTCTTTAGGTTTTTACTTTTCAGGTGCATGAGCGGCAGCACACCTAATTCTAAACTCAAACGAATCAGGAAGTATATAGAACAAGAGAGATTAGTCTATTCGTTTCAAACCGATCAACCAGAAGAAGTGAAACCAGAGGAAGTTAAACCAACAAAAGATAGTCTAAAAGGAGCGAAGATGGGTGAACGAACTTTGAAGGAGATGGCAGCCCCAAATACGGGAGATGATCCTCTCTGCATTGTGTTCCCAGAGCTGGACAAACCCCTCAAACTGAATTCAGGTTTCCTTAATCTTCTTCCCAAATACTATGGGAAGTCAGGTGAGAATCCTCATCGACATTTAAAAGAGTTTAAGGTTGTTTGTTCTTCTATGAATCTTGAAGGAGTTGAACAGGATCATATTAGATTGCATGCTTTTCCTTTTTCTTTGCAAGATTTGGCTAAAGATTGGTTGTATGATCTTCCTGCGGGATCAATTACGACTTGGAATGTTATGGCATCAACTTTTCTAGGAAAGTACTTTCCAGCAAGTCTAATTGGATCCATCAGGAAGGAGATATGTGGAATTTGGCAGAATGATAATGAGTCCTTGTATGAATATTGGGAACGTTTTAAGAGACTGTGTTCCTCATGTCCCCAACATCAGATTAGTGACCAACTATTAATTCAGTACTTTTATGAAGGCCTATTGCCTACTGATAGGGGTATGATAGATGCTTCGATTGGGGGGGCATTAGTGGACAAAACACCAACCCAAGCTAGGGCTTTAATTTCTAATTTGGCTTAAAACACCCAACAACATGGTTCTAGAGATGATGTTAAAAGAGTAAATGGAGTTGATTTAAGTGGTATTCAGAATCAATTACAAGAAAATGCTCAACAAATTGCTACTTTAACTACTCTTGTGTCTAAAATTGTTGCTAGTAATGAGTCAAAAGCTAGAGTTTGTGGAATTTGCTATAATGAGTCTCATCCTACTGATAAATGTCCTGACTTGCAATCTGAAGATGTGAATGCTATAGGTGGTTATTCTGGCCAAAGAAAATATGATCCTTACTCACACACTTATAATGAAGGTTGGAAAGGCCACCCTAATCTAAGGTATGGAAATAGACCACAACTTCCACAATCTAATCAACCAAGGCAATACGGTCAACCAAATCCACCATCCCAATCTGGTCCTTCACTAGAAGATTTAGTTAAACAACTAACAAATCAAATAGGACAAGTCCATAACCAGGGTGTTGAGTATCAAAAGAAAACTGACACGCGCCTTCATCATATAGACACTCAAATAGGTCAGATTTGCACTTCTCTAAGTAATCTTGAAACTCAACTTTCAGGTAAACTTCCATCACAAACAATCCCTAATCCCAATGGTCATGTTAAAGTTGTCACACTTAGGAGTGGTAAAGTGCTAACTGAACCTAAAATGAAAAGCCGTGAAGTTGTAAAAGAGATAGAAGTCAATCCTAAAGTTGGATCAAGGGAAAGAGTGGAAAGTGAGGGTACTGTGAAGGAGAGTGAAAAAGAAAATGAAGGGGAGAGTAAAACTGAATCTGATTCTGTTGTTTCTCGTTTTAAAGATTTGCCTCCTTTCCCTTCTCGATTTGCTAAAGCTAAGAAAGAGAGTCTTGACAATGAAATTCTAGAAACTTTTAGGAAAATTGAAGTCAATATTCCCCTTCTTGATGCTATTAAACAGGTACCTCGTTATGCAAAGTTTCTTAAGGAACTTTGTACTAACAAAAGGCATTTTCGTCCTTCTGAAAAGGTAAGTATGGGGGAAAATATTTCAGCTATTATCCAAAAGAAGCTTCCCCCTAAGTGTAAGGATCCTGGTGTGTTTTGTATTCCTTGCAAAATTGGTGATTCTAAGTTTGAAAGGTGTATGCTAGATTTAGGAGCCTCCATTAATGTTATGCCTGTAAATTAGGGGTCACTTTACTATATAATCTAAACTAAGCTAGACAATATAGCTAACAATAATTAGCACCATACATACACTAGTAATACGTATAGTAGTAGTTTAGGCAATGATTCAAAAGCAACTTCAAATAATAATTAACTGGCAAAATCACTCAAGGAGATAATAGTATCCAAAATCAATTCATAATATTGAAAATAGAAATTTGATAATTAACAAAGTGAATGAGCAGATCATGAAGATATTAAACACGTATGAATTTGACAAATTGAGAGGAAGAACTCATTAATTTTGTGCGCAAGAACACCAAACGAACCCGGCTTCGACCCCGTACTCCTCCGTTGTTCTTGTTCGGCCTTGGATTGAGGCTAAGCTCCCCTCCAATGGTTATCTTCTCTTCTCAATTGCCCCAACTCAAACGTAATTAACAATCTTCAACTGGTGATTTTCTAACTCTTGTGTGTGTCGTCTCTTTCTCTGTGTATATTTTTTTTGTGTGTTCCCGTATAGGGTTGAGATGAAAATTTATATATGACAAACCCTAATTTGAGCGGAGATCTCGGAACCAGAAAATCATCCATGTGATGATTGAATAACTGATAACCTTGCTCCGAATTTGCAGCAGACACGCTAAATAGATCTTTAGAGAAGGAGTTTGAATTGGTTGTTGATTTCTAGCGCTTTCCTTCTTGACTTGCAGAATGTGAGGCTCAAAGAGGAAGGTGGAAAATTTCCTCTTGAATATCACGTGTTAGTGTGCTCCAATTCAATAACTTTGACTTTTCTAACTCATTTTCCTTGGTTTTCATTTGTCTTGTTTGCAATAGAAATGGGATGGGCTTCACGTAGTATTGTTAGAAGATGTGAATTCTCTCAATTCCTTCAAATATTCAGCTTCCGTTGGATATATGCTGGTCTCCAAAATATACTGCTCATCATTCATATTAATAGAACATTTTGTTATTAATACTAGGATAAATATACTTAACAATATTAAAAGTACTAAAAAACCAAATAATAAATAAAAGATGACTATATAGCTAAAATAAGGGAATAAATATACGGTAAATATTGCACTTATCAAATTCCCCCACACTTAGCTTTTGGTTGTCCTCGATCAAAATAAACAACACTAAGGTGTACTATGCTAATAAGGAAATTGATACGGTTGTGGATGAAAGTGATAGTCTTATGCTAGCAATTGGAACCAAAACTGATTTGGGTTCAATGGCTCATTTTGTGTGCTTGGTGACTTGGATTGAGTGAGCTCATTATATGGTCCTTATTATCAAGGTGGTACGTTAATCAAACTGGTCCGTTTAATCACATTGGTCCGCTTGTTTAAACAGATTGTACGCACTTATTATTTTTTGCTTTGGTTAAAGTCGGTTTAATAAAGGGATATTTGTTTAAATCCCCAATTTAAATTCAGTCATTACTTAGCTTTGATTATTGCTGTTTGTAAGGAGAGTTTTAAGCCTTTGTAACCTCCAATTTAGTGACTGAATTAGGAGGCTTTAGAGCTTGTAACTGCCAGTTTTAAAGGCTCTTAAATGGCTCTTAATTAGCCGTTTAAAGCTCTTGTAGCTGTTGGTTTTTGGCTATTTATAGTCAGCTTCTTGATTGGAATAAACAACCAACTGGATGATTAAAACACTTGTTTGTTACATTTCGAATTATAGTTTATAATTCAGTTTTTTTTTTCTTTGTTTTGGACGCGTTTCCTATTCAAAGAACTGATTGTGAGTCAATAGGTCTTGTCTTGCATTCACGATCAACGAGTTAAAGGTCTAGCTTGTTAATCAACTATCCTTGTTTATACAACGAGTTTTTAAACTCGTATCAATAGTGGTATCAGAGCTGCTGTTACAAGCCTGTGGCCTCCAACAGATTTTACCTTAAGTCTTGCTAAGTGGAGTCATTATTATTGTTAGAATTGCAAGTATTGTGTTACAGAAGAGGGTTATATATGATTATATCAAAAAAAAAAAAAAAAAAAAGAGAAAAAGTACAAAAAAATCAAAACAAGCAGCAATATTATGAAGTACTAATATTCAAGGAAATCTTATTATTGCATTGAATAAGGTTCATATGGAAAAAGGTGGAGGATACGGTTAAACAAAGTAGGTTGGGTATTTTTGGAGTTTCTTGTATAATTGGAGTTTCTTGTGACCCGAATGTTATATGTCATGTATTTTTTCTCCACTTAGCTTGACTATTTATACCACCACATTTCTAAATGAATATCCTACCCTTAACCCTAGCCCCGTTACAACCATATAAAAGTCCTATTTGATCTCCTAAGTACACCTTTGGTCCCTAAACGGTGAAGGGTAAGATTTTGTGCAAGTCCTGACGAGGGTCATCAAATTAAGTGAGGCATGAGCTTATTGCGCATCTATGAGGGAAGAATCAAACTTAGGGGAAAGGAAGCGGTAAGATTGGTTGGTCAACTAGGGTGCTAAACTCTTGTTTCGTATTGTTCAATGATCCATGCTTGTTGGTAGTGATATAAAATGTAATTTGGTTTTTATGAAAATATTCACTTATCTCATTGGTTTGGACTGTCCAAAATAACTTGGTTTTATTTCCTTATTAGCATAGTACACCTTAGTGTTGTTTATTTTGATCGAGGACGACCAAAAGCTAAGTGTGGGGGAATTTGATAAGTGCAATATTTACCGTATATTTATTCCCTTATTTTAGCTATATAGTCATCTTTTATTTATTATTTGGTTTTTTAAGTACTTTTAATATTATTAAGTATATTTATCCTAGTATTAATAACAAAATGTTCTATTAATATGAATGATGAGCAGTATATTTTGGAGACCAGCATATATCCAACGGAAGTTGAATATTTGAAGGAGTTGAGAGAAGCCACATCTTCTAACTGATACGAGTTTAAAAACTCGTTGTATAAACAAGGATAGTTGATTAACAAGCTAGACCTTTAACTCGTTGATCGTGAATGCAAGACAAGACCTATTGACTCACAATCAGTTCTTTGAATAGGAAACGCGTCCAAAACAAAGAAAAAAAACTGAATTATAAACTATAATTCAAAATGTAACAAACAAGTGTTTTAATCATCCAGTTGGTTGTTTATTCCAATCAAGAAGCTGACTATAAATAGCCAAAAACCAACAGCTACAAGAGCTTTAAACGGCTAATTAAGAGCCATTTAAGAGCCTTTAAAACTGGCAGTTACAAGCTCTAAAGCCTCCTAATTCAGTCACTAAATTGGAGGTTACAAAGGCTTAAAACTCTCCTTACAAACAGCAATAATCAAAGCTAAGTAATGACTGAATTTAAATTGGGGATTTAAACAAATATCCCTTTATTAAACCGACTTTAACCAAAGCAATTAAACTAATAAGTGCGTACAATCTGTTTAAACAAGCGGACCAATGTGATTAAACGGACCAGTTTGATTAACGTACCACCTTGATAATAAGGACCATATAACGAGCTCACTCAATCCAAGTCACCATGCACACAAAATGAGCCATTGAACCCAAATCAGTTTTGGTTCCAATTGCTAGCATAAGACTATCACTTTCATCCATAACCGTATCATCCCCTCCCCCTTTAAAAGGAATTGACCTCAATTCAGCAAGGCCATCATCATCAAGATAAGGTGAAAGATCACCTACATTGAAAGTAGCATGGACACCATAGTCTCCCGGAAGCTCAATCTTGTAAGCATTATCATTCACACGTGCAACCACCTTGTAAGGACCTTCAGCCCTAGGCATAAGCTTGTTCTTGCGTTTGCTTGGAAAACGCTCTTTCCTTAAATGAACCCAAACCAAATCACCTTCTTCAAACAACCTCGGTTTGCGATTCTTATTTGATTTCTGTTTATAAGAGGCATTAATAGCTTCAATTCGCTCACGAACTTGTTGGTGTAGTTTCATCATAGACTTTAACTTAGCATCGGCATCCTTGTGAACCAACTCATCTTTTGGTAATGGAATTAAATCCAAGGGCAAGTATGGATTAATCCCATATACTACCTCAAATGGAGAATGACCAGTAGCATAAGTAGGAGACCGATTATAAGCAAATTCAGCGTGAGCAAGCTTGACATCCCAATCCTTTTGCGTTTTACTTACCAACCCTCTCAATAGCGTTCCCAAGGTTCGATTTGTCACCTCTGTTTGCCCATCAGTTTGAGGGTGATGTGAAGTGCTAAACAACAACTTGGTTCCCACCTTTCTCCACAATGTATTCCAAAAGTAACTCAAGAACTTGGAATCTCGATCAGAAACAATAGTCTTTGGAATTCCATGCAAACGAACAATCTCCTTATAATACAAATCAGCCACATTACAATCATCATCCGTTTTGTGACAAGCAACGAAGTGAGCCATTTTTGAAAATCTATCCACCACGACCATAATAGCATCCTTACCTCTTTGAGTACGAGGCAAAGCCACTATAAAATCCATGGATACATCTTCCCAAGGGCGAACTGGAACCGGCAAAGGTGAGTATAAACCGGGTTTGAAAGAACTCTTGGCCATATGACAAGTCACACATTTATTCACAATGTTCGTTACATCACCTAACATTTTAGGCCAAAAGAAAATGTTCTCTCAAGATTTCCAAGGTCTTGGCTATGCCAAAGTGACCAGCCAATCCTCCACCATGAGCCTCACGCACTAGTAACTCACTAATTGAATGCTTAGGAATACAAAGGCGATTACCTTTGAAAAGCAACCCATCTTGCAACATGTACTCCCCATAAGCACCAACTGCACATTTCTCGAATGCAACTCCAAAATCACCATTATCATGATAATAATCTTTTAAGGTCTCAAACCCCAACAAACGAACATCAAGTGTAGCAAGCAAAGTGTACCTTCGTGATAATGCATCAGCCACCACCTTGCTTTTACCATCTATGTATTTCGAAGAAAAATGAAAGGATTGCAAGAACTCAACCCATTTAGCATGCCTTGGGCTCAATTTTTGTTGCCCATTAATATACTTCAAAGATTCATGATCAGAATGCAAAACAAAGTGGCTAGAACGCAAATAATGACTCCAATGATCCAAAGCTCTAACAATGGCATAGAACTCTTTATCATAAGTGCAATAATTCAAACGAGCACCCCCTAACTTTTCCGAAAAATAAGCCATGGGACGCTTACCTTGGATCAAAACAGCACCAATCCCCACTCCACTAGCATCACACTCGACCTCAAAAGGTTGAGAAAATCTGGCAGCGCCAAAATAGGAGCAGCACACAAACGCTCTTTAATCACATCAAACGCCTTTTGAGCGTCCTCTCCCCATACAAAAGCACCTTTCTTCAAGCAACTAGTGATAGGACTAGTAATAGTACTGAAATCACGAATGAAACGTCTATAAAATAAAGCAAGACCATGAAATGAACGCACCTCACTTATAGTTTTAGGATTAGGCCACGATTTGATAGCCTCGATCTTGGACTGATCCACGGACACTCCATCTTTCGAAACCACATAGCCCAAGAATACAACATTGTCAACAAGGAATGAACACTTCTCTAGCTTCCCATAGAGTCTTTGAGCTCTAAGTGTTTCAAAAACATCCCTCAAATGAATCAGATGCTCCTCTTCGTTCCTACTATACACCAAGATGTCATCAAGATATACCACAACGAATCTGCCCAGAAATGATTTAAGCACTTCGTTCATTAGCCTCATAAACGTACTAGGAGCATTAGTGAGACCAAATGGCATGACGGTCCACTCATACAAACCATGTTTTGTCTTGAAAGCCGTTTTCCACTCATCTCCTTCACGCATCCGAATCTGATGATAACCACTTCGCAAATCAATTTTTGAGAACAACTTCGAACCATGGAGCTCATCTAACATATCATCAAGTCTCGGAATTGGAAAACGATACTTGATGGTAATGTTATTCACAGCCCTACTATCAACACACATTCGCCATGTTCCATCTTTCTTAGGCACAAGCAACACCGGAACAGCACATGGACTCAAGCTTTCTCTAACATAGCCTCGATTCACAAGTTCATCAATTTGCTTTTGTAATTCCTTTGTTTCCTCCGGATTGCAACGATAGGCAGCCTTATTAGGCAAAGAAGTTCCTGGAATAAGATCAATTTGATGTTCAATACCACGAATAGGGGGCAAACCTGGTGGTAATTCATCCGGAAATACATCCTTGAACTCAAACAGCAATTCGGCAATGGGACTGCCTTCTTTCCAATTTTGGCCTTCAATTGGACTCTCCTTAGCCACGAGCAAATACACCAACTCTCCATGATCAAGAGCTTGCTCAATTTCTCGTTCACTAGCCAACATGGTGAGATTCGGCTTTTTCTTTTGTTTCACACTCATGGATCGAACCGCTTGAGATGACATAGGCTTTAGCACAATTTTCTTGCCTTTGTCTCTCAATTCATACTCATTGCTTCTCCCTTTATGAATCACGTCCCTATCAAACTGCCAAGGATGACCCAACAAAATATGACAAGCATCCATAGGAATAACATCACAAAGAACTTCATCCACATACGAACCCATAGTCAAACCAACCCTTACTTGCTTCGACACTTTTACACTATTACCATCATCAAGCCAATGGAGTGCGTATGGCCTAGGATGGGCAGTAGTGATTAAGCCTAATTTTGACACCATTTCACTAGAAGCAGCATTGGTACAACTCCCCCCATCAACAATTACACTACACCACTTATCTTTCACTAGACATTTAGTATGAAACAACTGATCTCGTTGGTCTAGATCAGTAGGTGAAATTTCAGTTTGTAGCGCTCTAAGAACCAGATTTGTGTCATAAATTGGAGCCTCATACCCTTCCTCTTCCTCCTCATCACCACTCTCATCAAACACAAATACGTCCCCCAACCTCTTTTCCTCTTCAAACAACTCCTCACGACATTCAACAGCTTCTCTCAAGGTCACTACTCGTTTATTTGGACACGCATTCTGATAATGCCCAAACCCTTGACACTTAAAACAACGCACCTTGGACAGACTTGTTTCTTTGGTTGGGTTAGATAGTTTAGGGGCAGCCGTAGAATTACTTGAACCTACGGTACTAGGTGATGTGTTTGGTTTCAAGCTAGGTTCGGATTTAGCCCAAGACTTGGCTTTACCATCCATACTAGACCCTCCCCCATATTTTGCATTTAACAATTTTAAACAAAGTCCACAAAGAGTGTCAAAATCAGAATATGGATAAAGGTCTACGGTATTGGCAATATTATAATTTAGACCCCTTAAAAATCTGGACAGTTTTTGTTCCTCAATTTACTCAATTTCTCCCATTAAGGACAACTTTCAAACTCATCAATATATTCAGCCACACTCATTTTTCCTTGCCTCAATTCGGCAATTTTACGATAAGTTGTTATTCTATGAGTTGTTGGCACATACCTTTTACGTAGCTTACGTTTCAAAGACTCCCAAGAGGTAATTTTCTCCTTCCCTTCACGTATTCTCTTGGATTTCAGTCCCTCGAACCACAATGAAGCCCCTCGTCCTAGCTTCAATATGGCATATTTGCAACGCTTCTCATCATCAATGTCCTTGAAATCGAACATTCTCTCTATTTTGCGCTCCCACTCCAAATAGGCTTCCGGATCTGTTCCACCAACAAATTCAGGAAGTTCGATGACTTTGAATTCATCCATAGCCCGTAGATCACGCCTAGGAGGCCTACGATACCCCCCATCTCTAACGTTCTTCAAGGCTTCTTGGAGATGTTGTAGAAAGTCAGGATCATCAAAATCCATATTTCAGTTTGTAAGAATTACGAACAGCAGCTCCTTTATTTTTTTTCTTTTTTTTTTTTGTTTTTTTTTTTTTCTTTTTTTTTTTTGGGCGGATCACACGAACAGCAGCTCTGATACCACTAATGATACGAGTTTAAAAACTCGTTATATAAACAAGGATAGTTGATTAACAAGCTAGACCTTTAACTCGTTGATCGTGAATGCAAGACAAGACCTATTGACTCACAATCAGTTCTTTGAATAGGAAACGCGTCCAAAACAAAGAAAAAGGCTGAATTGTAAACTATAATTCGAAATGTAACAAACAAGTGTTTTAATCATCCAGTTGGTTGTTTATTCCAATCAAGAAGCTGACTATAAATAGCCAAAAACCAACAGCTACAAGAGCTTTAAACGGCTAATTAAGAGCCATTTAAGAGCCTTTTAAACTGGCAGTTACAAGCGCTAAAGCCTCCTAATTCAGTCACTAAATTGGAGGTTACAAAGGCTTAAAACTCTCCTTACAAACAGCAATAATCAAAGCTAAGTAATGACTGAATTTAAATTGGGGATTTAAACAAATATCCCTTTATTAAACCGACTTTAACCAAAGCAATTAAACTAATAAGTGCGTACAATCTGTTTAAACAAGCGGACCAATGTGATTAAACGGACCAGTTTGATTAACGTACCACCTTGATAATAAGGACCATATAACGAGCTCACTCAATCCAAGTCACCATGCACACAAAATGAGCCATTGAACCCAAATCAGTTTTGGTTCCAATTGCTAGCATAAGACTATCACTTTCATCCATAACCGTATCACAAAGGCCCAGCACGAGGCTAGGCCAACGCCTAGCAAGCCACACGCCAAGTGCTCGACCAGGCCCAGCGCAAGGCCAGGCCCAGCCAAGCATTGGCAGGCGCGCACGACGCTGATGGGCTGCGAGGCCGCATGTCCTGTGCGCTCGGCGTGGGCCGCAAGGCCTGCGTACGGGCGTGCATGCGTGTGCGTGTGCTCGTGTTCGTAACGAATCCTAATCCTATCGGAATTCGTGCATTGATTAAATCCTAATCCTAAAAGATTAAATTTATTATTTAGAGTTCTATTAGGATTCTAATTAATAAATCCATATCCTAGTAGGATTATAATTTCTTTCCATAAACTCTATAAATAAGGGCCTAGGGTCACATATTTGATAGATGATTTTGAAGTATTCAAAGGTAAGATTTTTAAGCAAAAATCAGCCAAAAACTTGCAACCCAAATAACCGAAAATCCTAGTAACCTTAAGGGCGTTTCTAGTTGGTCAAGCTTAAGGCGGATCCGGACGTGCTGTGGACTATCTACGGAGGGACGACACTTGGAGTCATAAAGACTTGTTCTTGTTCGGTTTGGGCGCAGCTAGGGAGGGCACGCTACAAAGTGTATGCATCTGAATTATGCTAAATGATTATGTGTAAATAATATGTTTCCTGGCTTTATGGTTTTTCCGCATGATTTATGTTTATTCATATGTATCATAACCTAACACAAAGACCTATGAGTATCCTAGCTTGGAATTGCAGAGGTGCTACTGAGGGTGCCTCTCCTATTATTAGTTTTATTAGTAGTTTATCTTAGGCTAGTAGTGTAGACTTTATCTTCTTGCAAGAAACTAAAAGTAGTGTTAGTTCCCTAAAACGATTATTTTCCCGTAAAGGTTATGCGGAATGTACGGGTAGTGATAGTTTGAATAGTAGTGGGGGTTTGTTCCTTTGTTGGTCCCCTAGAGTAGAAGTGTCCATTGTTTCTACTTCGGCGAATTTAATATTCTGTAAGGCTAAAGCCGCTTTCGGTAATGAATACTATATAGCTTTTGTGTACAATTCACCTTATTTAGAAGATACGCAGAGGGTGTGGAATGCTCTTCAAAATCTGATAATCATAGTGCAAGCGAAGGGGGTAGTAGTCATTGGAAATTTCAACCAAGTTGAAATTGCAAGCCAAAAACTAGGTGGTACCGCATACATTAGGGGAAGAGCCGCATTTTCAGATTGGAAATTTAACTGCCAAGTCTCGGAGGTTCCTTTTTTCGGGGTCGAGTATACGTCGAGTAATAATAGGGATGGGCAGGAACTCATTTTACAAAGGCTCGATCGATGCTATGCGAATGATGATTGGAGATGCATGTACCCGGATGCGACGGTTTGTAATCATCCGATCTTTCTATCGGATCATAGTCCCATAATCTTGGAGCTTTCGAAAAAACCCTCAACCCGAAATACACCGTACAAATTAGAAGCATGGTGCTTGGAGAAGGAGGAGATAAAGATGATGGTGTGCCAAGTATGGGAGGGAAGTATCCAGGGCTCTCAAATGTTCACAATTCAGAAAAAGCTACGGCTGATTGTGCGGAAAGCAAGAAAGTGGTGCTTAAATTTCGAAAAGACCTTGGGCTTGAACTAGCGTTTATTCAAAAGTGAGCTAAAAAAACTTCAATCATCTATTACTGACATAGCAGATGGTTCGATTATGGTAGCACAACAAAAGGCTATGTCTTCTCATGTAGAGGAGCAATGGTGGTATTGGAAGCAAAGGGAAAAATGCAAATGGGACGCTTATGGGGATCAAATCTTCAAATTTGTTCTACAAAAGTGTGAAAGGTAGAGCGCAAAGAAATGAAATTAGGAGAATAAGTCCACTAATGGAGATATTCTCACGGTACCAGTGCAAATTCAGGAAGCTTTTAAGGCCCATTTTCAAGGCATCCTTCAAGGGTCGCTGGCGGTAATCCGACCACCTGCCGGAGAGTGGTTACAAGACTTGCCCTCAATCTCAGAAGATCATATCGCAATGCTTCTAACCCCATTTTCTAATGCTGAAATAAAGAAGGCGGTTTTTAGTTCCAAGCTGCTAAAGTCTCCTGGCCCGGATGGTGTACCACCGGCTCTTATTCAACAATATTGGACCCTCGTGGGACCGGATATCTACGATGCGGTGCATTCTTTCTTTCTCTTTGGGGAACTTATTGAAAGAGGTTAATCAAACCTTCATAACTCTTATTCTAATGGAGGCGAGACCGGAAGAGGTGAGCAAGTTCAGGCCAATAAGCCTGGGTAATTCTACGTACAAGTTCATTTCGTAATGAATGGTGAACAGGTTGAAGGTGATAATGCCTGAAATTGTTGATGACTATCAGAATGCCTTCATCCCAGGCAGATTCATGGTGGGTAATTGCTTTATGGCGTCAGAGTTAATGAGTTATGTCCGTAGAAAGAAAAAGGGGAAGCAGTTTGCAGCAATCTTGAAAGTTGACCTAAGGAAGGCATACGATAGAGTTCGTTGGGATTTTGTGGAAAGTGTTTTGGTGGCTTTGAAGTTTCCGTAAGTATTGATTCACCGAATTGTGCAATGTGTTTCAACTATGTCTTATTCAGTCCTTGTGAATGGGGAACCTTCAGATTCTTATGTCCCTACTTCAGGACTACGCCAGGGCGACCCTCTTTCACCTTATCTGTTTATTCTTTGTATGAAAGTATTATCAAAGAGGTTAAGAAAACTTCAAAGGTTGAAGAAAATCTCCGGTTTGAAGATTGGACGTTATTCGCCAGCGTTATCCCATCTACTTTTTAAAGATGATGCTCTATTTTCCTTTAAGGAAAATCCATCTTCTTGCCGAACCATGAGAGCGTGCATTGACGAGTTCTGTGACATGTAAGGGGAAATGATAAACTTTGATAAGTCTTGTGTGATCCTTTAGCCCCAACACGCCCTCCTTGTTCATTAGACTTCTCAAAAGACCGTTGGGTGTTAAAAGTGATACTCGCTTGGGAACCTACTTGGGGTGTCCAATGGATGTGGATGGAAGATCAACGTCGCAACTATCTCTTATTCATGACAAACTCCTCCAGAAGCCGAGCTCTTGGAAATTTATACATCTTTCACAAGCTGGGAAGATTGTCTTGATAAATGGAATTCTTGTGGCTCTCTCGGCAAATATTCTCTCGCTATATTTGATACCTGCGGGTTTAACAAAGAGAATTACCTCCACAATTATGAGGTTCTGGTGGAGCTCTTTGATGGATAGAAGACCCATATATTGGAGGACGAAGGAGGTTTGGGGATTAGAAGTTTGGGTGCGGTAAATGTGGCCATATTGGGAAAACAAGCTTGGAGATTAGCCACAAATAGGAAACTACTCGCGAGTAAATTGTTCTTATCAAAGTATTGCATGGATCCAGTTGAGTTAGGCTGAAAGGTAAGTCAATCTCTAATGCCTCATGGGCTGCACGAAGCATGATTAGAAGTATTGCGAGTTTGTAAGGGGGAACTAGAAGACGAGTTGGAAATGAGAAGTCAACGGATATTCTCGGTGATATTTGGCTAAGCTCGGGAAAAGTTATGCGCAATCCTAGCAGGCAGTGTGCACTGCTTGTGAAATGGGTTTCTGATCTTACAACTAGCTCGATACAGTGGAATCATTCTTTGGTATGGGCCGAGTTCACAGAGGACACACCAATAGAGATCTTTGCGTCGAAGGTACCAGTTGAGGGTATGCCGGATAGCCGTTCCTAGGCCTACTCGAAGAATGGAGAAATGTCGATGAAGTCTGGATATTGGTTCCTGATAAGTTCACAGCATAACCCCCCGGTTCATCTGTTCTGGAAAGCTTTGTGGAAGCGTAGCATACCCCCAAAATGGAAAGTTTATGTTGGAAAATTCTAAATGGGGAAATACCGAAAAATCCAATCTGAGGAAAAGAGGTATTCTTGTGGATGGTTTGTGTTCGATGTGCGGTTTGCAGGAGGAGTCTGACGATCATTTGTTTCGAGATTTATCTATGTCCGATCACATTTGGAGATCCATGGCAATGAGAGGCAATGTCTCGCGAGGTGTTGATATCATCAAATGGATAATGAGTAATTTGCTTTTCCTCTTCAAGGAGGATAGCATAGATGATGTGAGGGTAGTACGGTTTATATCTACGGTGTGGGCCATTTTGCTTCATAGAAATGAAGTGGTGTTCAGAAACACTAGTTGCTCTTTAGCAAGGGTGAAAGACTTGACTAAAGAAATCAAGGATAGGTGGTTGGAGGTGAGGAACCTACTAACAATTCAGTTGGTGACAGAACAGGTGTTTGGGACCAAAATTGCGCTAAAACCTTTTGTTTGGACAATTCAGTCTTGTACTTAGCTTTAAATATTGCTGTTTGCGAGGAGGGTTTTAAGCCTTTGAAACCTCCAAATTGGTGACTGAATTAGGAGGCTTTTAGAGCTTTGTAACCACCGGTTTTAAAGGCTCTTAAATGGCTTTTAAATAGCTGTTTAAAGCTCTTGTAACCACCGGTTTTTAGCTTATTGTTTAGGCTATTTATAGCCAGCTTGTTGAATGGAATAAACCAACCAATTTTGAAGAATAAACACTTTTTTTCAGTTTACTTTGAATAATTGATTATAATTCAACCGTTTCTTTGTTTTGGACGTGTTTTCTACTAAAAGAGCCGATTGTGAGTCAATAGGTCTTGCCTTTCAATCACGTTTGACGAGCTATAGGTCTAGCTTGTTAATCAACTATCCTTACTCATACAACGAGTTTTTAAACTCGTATCATTTGTGGTATCAGAGCTGCTGTTCGTGATTCTTACGAGCTGAAATGGATTTTGACGATCCTGACTTTCTACAACATCTCCAAGAAGCCTTAAAGAACGTACGAGATGGGTGATTTTGAAGGCATCCTAGACATGATCCACTGCGGGTTGTGGATGAATTCAAAGTCACGGAACTTCTTGAATTTGTTGGTGGAACAGATACAGAAGCTTATTTGGAATGGGAGCGCAAGATAGAGCGAATGCTCGATTTCAAGGACATTGATGATGAGAAGCGTTGTAAGTATGCCATATTGAAGCTAGGACGAGGAGCTTCATTGTGGTTCGAAGGACTGAAATCCAAGAGAATTCGTGATGGGAAGGAGAAAATCACCTCTTGGGAGTCTTTGAAACGTAGGCTACGTAAAAGGTATGTGCCAACAACTCATAAAATAACGACTTATCGTAAAATTGCTGAATTGAGGCAAGGGAAAATAAGTGTGGCTGAATATATTGATGAATTTGAAAAGTTGTCCTTAGTGGGGGAAATTGAGGAGAATGAGGAACAAAAATTGTCTAGATTTTTAAGGGGTTTAAACTACAATATTGCCAATACCGTAAACCTTTTTCCATATTCTGAGTTTGATACTCTTTGTGGACTTTGTTTAAAATTGGAAAATCAAGGGAAAGCAAAATATGGGGGAGGGTCAAATATGGATGGTAAGGCCAACTCTTGGTCTAAATCCGAACCTATCTTGAAACTAAACACATCACCTAGTACCGTAGGTTCAAGTAATTCTACGGCTGCCCCAAAATTAGTTAACTCAACCAAAGAAACAAGTCTGTCCAAGGTGCGTTGTTTTAAGTGTCAAGGGTTTGGGCATTATCAAAATGCGTGTTCAAATAAACGGGTAGTGACCTTGAGAGAAGCTGTAGAATGACGTGAGGAGTTGTTTGAAGAGGAGAAGAGGTTGGGGGATGTATTTGTGTTTGATGAGAGTGGCGATGAAGAGGAGGAGGAGGGGTATGAGGCTCCAGTTTATGACACAAATCTGGTTCTTAGAGCTCTACAAACCCAAATTGCATCTACTGATTCGGACCAACAAGATCATTTGTTTCATACTAAATGTCTAGTGAAAGATAAGTGGTGTAGTGTGATTGTTGATGGGGGGAGTTGCACCAATGTTGCTTCTAGTGAGATGGTTTCAAAATTAGGCTTAATCACTACAGCCCATCCTAGGCCATACGCACTCCATTGACTCGATGATGGTAATAGTGTGAAGGTGTCGAAACAAGTAAGGGTTGGTTTGACTATGGGTTCGTATGTGGATGAGATTCTTTGTGATGTTATTCCTATGGATGCTTGTCATATTTTGTTGGGTCGTCCTTGGCAGTTTGGTAGGGACGTCGTTTACACGGGGAGAAGCAACGAGTATGAATTGAGAGACAAAGGCAAGAAGATTGTGCTAAAGCCTATGTTATCACAAGCGGTTCGATCCATGAGTGTGCAGCAAAAAAAGAAGCCGAATCTCACCATGTTGGCTTGTGAACGAGAGATTGAGCAAGCTCTAGATCATGGAGAGTTGGTGTATTTGCTCGTGGCTAAGGAAAGTTCGATCGAAGGCCAAAATTGGAAAGAAGGCAGTCCCATTGCCGAGTTGATTTTTGAGTTCATGGATGTATTTCCCGACGAATTACCACCAGGTTTGCCTCCTATTTGTGGTATTGAACATCAAATTGATCTTGTTCCAGGAACTTCTTTGCCTAATAAGGCTGCTTATCATTGCAATCCGGAGGAAACAAAGGAGTTGCAAAAACAAATTGTGAAGGAAATATGTCCTTCACCCAAGGTGCATTAAGTCTAATACCAAGGTTCAGATTAATTGCGAACAATTAATTCAGCGAGATCAAGTGATCGGAACAGCTAGCTGGAGCAATGCTTCCGATCAGTGAGTTCTAATGAATATTAAGCTCACTGCTTACTCTTGACTGAACCTACAAGGTCACACCAATGACACGTAACAGATCACCGGATTAAATGAATCGGAAATTCATTTAATAGCTTTTCGGGAATTAGTTTTGGAAAACGTATTATACGATACAACCTTGCATCGGAATCGTATATTGTATCGCGAATATTCGTAAGCTAGGCGAAACGAATAAATCGTATCGTACAGCGGTGATTCGTCGTATACGAAACGATAAATAATATCCGGAACGATATTAAGTCAGGAATACGGAGAGCAGCCCACGAGATGAATGCGCGAGGCACTCAAGGCCCATGGGCGCTCGGCACGCAAGGCAACAGCACAACAGCGCTGGCCCATGGACGAGCAACTGCGTGTGCGCGCGCGGGCCAAGGCAACAACACAGCAGCAGCTGTGCGCGGCCCACGGCCCAGCAGGCTGCGTGCTCGTGTGTGTGTTTTTCCTAAGGCTAATGCAACAAATCAGATTACACACATCAAACCCTAAGGAGGAGAGAGAAACCCTAATCCTCTCTCAGCCTGCATGGATGTATTCTTCCCAAAAGCACAAACACTCTTGATCGATTGTCTAAGCTACGATTATCAAGACGGATCTGATCGTGTCGGTGAACCAAGTAGAGGAACGACAAGTGGAGTTCTAAGTTCGTGTTCGTTGACAGATTGTTGTGGAAAACACGCTTCAAACGTAATTATGCTTAATCTGTGCTTTATACATGCTTCCTGGCTTTGGAGATTGTTTCCACACATGTTATTATGTTTAACTGTATTCCCCTACAGTGGTATCATGAGCCTTATGTATTCAAAGAATATTTTAGCATGTTTTATTTGTTTTTGCTGCTGTCGAAATTTTGGAATTTTTGGTGATTTTTTCGGATTTTTTATTGGATTAATCGCATAAGCTGTTCCGAAATCAAAAAGATTCGTTTTTTCGACTTTTCAAACCCTAATCTGATAGAAAAAGGTTCTCTAAGATCAATTCATGAGAACGGAATTGCAAAAACAGGCCTCGAAGTGTTGTTTTTTGGGCGTTTTTGTTAATTTTTTAATAAAAATTAAAAGTGTCGGAAACTAATTCAATTAAAATGTCAACCTAAACTACTCGGAATTGCTTGAAATTTTGACACTATGTCACTGGGTATATTCTTGATCTATGGTAAAAATTTCAGATTTTTCCGATAAGTATAAACCCTAATTTTGTTTTTCGCCAATTCGTAAAATTTAGATCCTTAATTGATTTTTTAAATAATTTAGGTCTAATAATTCGGTTAATTGAGAAAGGGAATATAATTTCATGGGTCAGTGGCTAATTTTAAAAATTATTGCATTAAAATTTCGAATGGTTTCGTTAATTTTAATCGCACTTAAACCTAATTATTAAAATCTGAAATTTAAATGTTAAAGAACGATTTAAAGTTTTGGATTTTATTATTTAAAAGTTCAAATTTTTAGTTGATTCGTTCTTTCTTAAAATTTAAATAATGTTAGCCTTGATTTAATAATTTATGAAATTGGATTGTCGTTAAATTTTATTAAATCGTAAAAACCGTTGTTTTTCGAAAATAAAAATCGTAACTTTTTATGAAAAATAACATTAATGCAAAGTTCGTGAAATTATATTTTTTTTAATTAAGTTGGTCCGTAGTACGAACCAAAGGCACGAACACAAGGGTAGGGTGGACGTATGGCTCGACGAGCCATGCGGGCTGCCGTGCCTATGCCGAGCCGCAGCGACGCGGGCAGCAGCAAGCGAGCTGCGTGCCGCGCGCGCGCTGGGCGAGGAAAGGGCAAGCAAGGCTGGCACCTTGGCTTGCGGGTGTTGCGAGCGAAGCGAGGCACGAGCCTTGCGACGCGCAGCGCAGTGACGAGCACGACGATGCGCGCAGGGCAGCACGATGCTGTGGGTACGCGCGCGCGCCTGGCTGCGAGGTGTGCGAGCTTGCTCGTGTGCCTCGTAGGCCACACAATGCTGCGATGGACTGGGCGCAAGCCTAGCCCAAGCATGCACTTGAACATTTTTCCTTAAATTTGATTATTTCGTTGGGCTTGACATGTTTGCATTAATTTGGGCTAACGGTATATTTAATTTAATATTTTATTTACTTGGGCCGGGCCGCGAGTTTTAATTTAATATTTAATAATTAATTATCTGGAATAATTATTGGTTTGAGTGGGAGCCACTAAATGAAATTAAAATGAAATAATTAATTTCAATTACTTTCGTAGGTCGCAATATTTTAATTAAATTCAATTTTAATTAGAATAAAGTCTAAGGATTAATAATTTGGAAATTGATTAATCTTTTAGGACGCGTTTATGTGAACGTGAATTTTAATTAATTCACGTAAATACTTGCATAATTATATGGGCCATTCGTTTTAGCATACGAATGGGTGAATGCATAGAATGTATATTTTATGTAATGCAGGTACTCCAAGTGACTAGTATGGCCATTTAGGATAGTTAAATACGGTCTGCGAACCGTTCTATCTTTGAATGTAAAGTTTTAAATATGGTCTGCGTACCATGGAAATTTGTATGTAATTTTAATATTTTCAAGTATTTCTAAGTTTGGAACTTTAAGTTAGCATTTGAACGAAGATTCAAGACGATGCCAAGCTAACAAGATTGTGATGAAGATTGGATGCTTCAAGACAAGATGTTTTGGGCCATACTAGTTCACCATTTATTTATGCATTTGGTATATATTGTGCTTGAATGTATGTATGTATACTTTGCATGAATAGGATGTTTCGTATGACTCGATTAGATTAAGTTCACTAAATAATCGAACCAACATAGAAACAACTAGGTCCAAAGTAATATTGAGTTTAAAAAAAATTGCCTTCCAAATCAAGCACTTACAAAAATCTAAGGATCTATTCAACTAGGTAGTAGGTTTCCGCCAAAGCGAGGTGCTATTTTAGTTGACTTAGGTGGTAAGGCGTCCCAAAGGAGCACGTTGATTGTGGTTTCAACTCAAACAACAATGGCATTATGTTGTGGCAATGGGATAAATATGGTATTAATTTATTAACCAAGAGTAATTTGGAGATTACTAGCAATAGGTTTTGCTTACCTAGAATCTTAAACTACTTAAGACATGCCAAAGCTGCTTAAGGATTTAGGACTTTTAGGGTCTTGGAATCGTTTCATTCATTTTTGGACCATGTTTTTGCTTTTGCATGAATGAAATGTTTAATAGCTTTAATGTTGCGTGAATGCTTTTATTTCAAGTTATTAAAGTATGATAAATGTTTTCTTTGCTAGTTCATTCTGTAGAATCGTAAATCTTCAACTTTATTGCACTCGGATAATAGAACTGCAATATTTCCTCGATCGATTGGTAACTAATTTTGAGAGCGATTCTCAAAGAAAAGGAGAGTGAGAGCGTATCTTGAATGCTATTTTCTTATAGTGATCTTCATGGTTGGTTTCAAACTAAAATTTGAATGGTAGACCAATTGGATCTCATATATTCATAATAGTGGATAGTTTTGAAATAATGAAGTATTGAGTTAAAGACTCATGTATAACCAATGGTTAACAACCAATTTTCTTTTGATTCGATAATGAATTAGACTCTTTGGATGCTGTCATTCAAAGTGAACAAAAGAAAGGGACTTTGTAAGCATAACAAAGTAAGAAGATCAAGCAAAGAGTAAAATATTTAAGACTATAAGAAAACGTGCTAGAAAGGATAGGAAAGGGAAACAAAAGAAATGAATTCAAGATTCAATTTCTACCTTGAAGTTTATGTTAAAGAGAAACGACTTAGCAAATAAACTCCCATGGTATTAGATTACCTCATTTGGATTAGCTGGGCGATCCTGTTTTCCTCTCGGCTGTGGGCTTGTGTCCGTATATGCCGAGAGGTATTATATTGTACTTTAGATTTTTTCGTTGTTTTATTATTGCCTTGCTTCATACTAACATCTTCCTTGATTTTCAGACGAGGCTATGGAGAAGCTGGATGACGCAGCCAAAGGCCGAGTAGACATGCCGTCTTGGCTGGCAAAGGTGCTTGATGCCAGCACTTTTGAGGCATTACAGCGTCAGAAGGCGGCTAAGCAAGCTGCCCCTAAGCAGGCGGTTCATCATCCCACCCCTCCCGTAGAGGAGAAGAAGGTATTGTGAGCCCTCCAAAACATGTGATTTCCTTCGATGTTTGCAACTGACGTGGCCTTGTTTCTTCCGAGTTCGAGGAAGGTTGCCTCGGACGCTGCACCTTCTTCCAAGCGTAGGGCTGGTGGCACAGGGAAACCTGTTTTCAAGTCAACAGCCTCGAAGACGTCCAAGGTGTCCAGTGCGCATCAGACGGCATCCGCTTCTCCTTGTTCTCAAAAAGCTGAGGCGGCGGTCGATCCTCTTGCAGGGATTCCTGAAGCCGTCCGCCGAAACATTCCTCTGAGGACGGCGGAGAGGGCTAGGAGTTCTGGGGGTAAGTTTTACTCCAACATTGTAACCACTTGCCGTTCCTCGTCTAGCAGTTCTATAGTCTCTCCTAGAGATTCTAAGGCCGTTGTTTTTCCAATAGAAATACCCGACCCTCAAAAAGCCATTGATGCTGAATTGGATCAGATCGCTTCTTCAGGTGGGTTTACTTCTAAGGATCGGAGGCGGATAATGGGTCTGATGCGCAATGCTATTCCTCCAAAGTACGCTGAGACCCTCCCCGAGGCGGCCGAGAATCAACTTGCCGCCATGCAGTCCTCTGCACTGGATGTAAGTCTTGTTTTTTTATTATTCTTCTTTTTACGTTCTATCTTTGATAATTACTCTTGCTGTTTTGCGCAGATGTTTATTCTGCTGGATTCGCTAAAGAAGTGGCTTACTGCTCTAGTGCATGAAGAGGCTAGACACCGTCTTCTTGCTAGTCAGTGCGGCGATCAGCATTTTGCCGAGCTGGAAGAGCTTCGTCTCAACAGGCAGGGGGAAATCGATGTTGTGACCAAGTCCTTGTCCTCCCAACTTGCTGAGAATAAGCACCGTCTTGAACAGATTGATCAGAACTTCTCTCAGATTGAAGATCTTTCTGGGAAGATTAAGGAGAAAGAGACTGAGTTTTCTCGTCTTGAGACTCGGTTTGAGGAGTTGGAAGCACAGTTGGAGGCGGCTCGCAAGGAGGTGGCCACGTCAAAGGGTGTGCTTAACCAGTCAGCCGTGCTGGGTGAGAAGTCGATCCGAGGGGGCATGGAGCTTGCCTGGAATGCCGAGTTCGGCAGTCAACGCCCCTTCAGCTGGTTTGAGAAGTTCCTCAATTATCAGGTTGAGGTGGAGAAGGCCCAGAAAGAAGGACGCGCTCCTCCTGAGTTTGTTTCCAGCGATGATGATGAATGAGGCATTCTAGGTGCCTTGTATTTATTTTGGGTTTGTTTTTGTGACGCCCTGCTTAGTGGCACTATGTGCATAATTTGTAATTATGACTAACTTATTGGAATGACTAGGCGTCTTTTGAACGTTTTTGTTCCTAGCTTTTGTCGTTTCTGTTTATTTTCGATTAATTCATCGTTTATGGCTGACGCCCCTAAATAGAGACGGCAAATATTTGCCTTGGTCTTTTTGCCAAGGTCTTTAGCTACTTTATTTAGCTGCTGAAAAATGCGTCCCCTGTGTTCTAGGTGATCAGCCTATTGAGGGTGCTAATCTGGGCCACTTCTTAGGCCTTAAAACGATTAGTCTTTAATTCTTAAGAGAATGTCAGTTGGCACTTCTCCAGGAGATTTGATAACATATTTGTCATAAAGGTTTCCCAGCAAGGCCGGCTTGCAGGAAAGTTTTTCATTTAAAAGTTCATTGAGCCATGCTACATGATGCGTCTATAGTTTGGACGTCTTTACAAAACATTTAATCAAGATAACATAGATGTTAATTTAGAAAAAGTACTTCTTCTGGTTGTCTGCATTCCAAGTACGCGAAATTGGACGTCCCTGCATGTCTTGGATCCGGTAGGTTCCGTCTCGGACTTCCTCGTAAATCTCGTATGGACCTTCCCAAGTCGGAGTGAGTTTCCCATGTTCATTGGCGCGTCCGACGACTTCCATCTTTTTAAGAACAAAATCTCCAACCTTTAAGATTCTTCTAGAGACCCTTTTGTTGTACTCCCTAGTCATCCGGAGTTTGTGTAGTTGCTGGCGCAAAGCCGCGTTCCCTCTAGTTTCTGGCAAGAAATCCAAGGCCGCTTTCATCATTTCCCAATTGGCGTCTTCGTCAAATAACATGACGCGCAGGGTTGGTTCACACATTTCAATGGGTAGGACGACCTCAGCTCCATAGGCTAATAAGAATGGTGTTTCTCCTGTGGAGTTCTTTGCCGTGGTCCGTATAGACCATAAGACATTGGGTAACTCGTCGGCCCATAAACCTTTTGTTTCATCAAGTTTCTTTTTCATCCCCTCAGAGATGATTTTGTTGAATGCTTCTACCTGTCCGTTAGCTTGGGGACGACCTACTGATGCAAAACATGTTGTGATGCCATGGTCAGCCAACCAACCCTCCAATTTGGGTGTCTTGAATTGCGGTCCATTGTCTTTGACAATGGACTGAGGCACGCCGAATCTTGTGATGTTGTTTTTCCAGATGAATGCTCTCACATCTTGGGCCTTAGTGTTTTTCAGAGCTTCAGCTTCTACCCATTTGGTGAAATAGTCGACGGCAACTATCACATATCGCAGTCCTCCTGGTGTCGTCGTATAAGGGCCTAATAGGTCCATCCCCCATTTGGCAAATGGTATTGGGATGGTGATTGGAGTCAGTCTCTATGTTGGGCGTCGAATTAGATGAGCAAACCGTTGACACTTATCACACCCCTTAACCAAGTCTAGAGCGTCCTCCTTGAGAGTGGGCCAATACTATCCAGTTCTTAGAGCCTTTTCTGCCAGGGCCCTCCCCCCTATGTGCGAGCTGCATAATCCCTGATGGAGATCTTCCAATACTTCATGCCCTTTCTCTAGGGTTACGCAGCGAAGAAGAGGCCGTGAGAAAGCCTTTTTGTATAGAGTCCCGTTCCATATTTCGAACCAGGTGCATTTCTTTTGTAACCTTTCTGCCTGCTTGGGATTATCAGGGAGTACTCCATTCATTTTGAAATTGACGATATCATCCATCCAGGTGGCCGTTCGGTCCAAGACGTCTGTTCTTAAGACGTCAATGCTCTTGGACTGTTTTACCTCCCAAAATACATGACGTGGTGTGTCGCAGGATGCTGAGCTTGCCAGCTTGGATAAAGCGTCTGCTTTGTTGTTTTCAGACCGACGTATGTGTTGTATTTCAAAGTTAGTCAGCTGCTGGACTTCTTGGTGGACGTTTTCCAAATATTTTATCATGGCGTCATCCTTGGCTTCATATTCTCCTTTTACCTGACTGACAATTAGCTGTGAGTCGGATAAAATCAGGACCTCTGCCGCCCCTACTGCTTTGCTCATTTGAATTCCGCATATCAAGGCTTCATATTCAGCTTCATTGTTGGACGCCTGAAAGTTAAAGCGCATTGCATATTCATAGATATCCCCTTCTGGGGATTCGCAGATTATGCCGGCTCCACAACCGTTTTGGGTGGCAGAGCCATCCACGTTTACCACCCACTAAGCTTTTTCATTTTTCAAATAGGGTGGCCTAGTCATTTCTGCAATAAAGTCGGCAAAAGTCTGTCCCTTTGTAGCCTTCCGTGGCTCATACGAAATATCAAATGCATTAAGCTCAATTGCCCAGTTGAGCATTCTCCCGAACGCTTCCAGATTGGTAAATGGTCGTTTCAGAGGTTGATCCGTGTATACTATTAGCCGATGGGCCAGGAAGTATGGACGAAGCTTTTTGCTAGCCAAGAACAGTGCGAAGCCGAATTTTTCACTAGTTGGGTATTGAGTTCTGCATACTGCAACATGTGCCTGGCGAAGTAGACAGGTAGTTGCAACCCATCCCTTTCTGTAAGTAGGACGGCGCTTAGAGCGTAGTCTGAGATGGCAAGGTAGAGACACAGAACCTCTCCTGAGAGGGGGCTGACGAGCCGTGGCAGAGTGTGCAGATGTTCTTTCAAACGAAGGAAGGCGGCCTCTGCCTGCGCCGTCCATTCAAACTGGGTGCCCTTTTTTAATGGTACTGAAAAAGTAATGAAACTTATCTCCAGCTCTAGACAAAAATCGTCCCAAGGCGGCAAGACAACCAGTTAAGCGTTGCACATCTTTGACCGTCTTTGGCGACGTCATTGTAATGACGGCCTGTACCTTGTCTGGATTAGCCTCAATGCCCCTCTCATCGATAAAAAAACCAAGGAACACCTGCTGGAAGTCACTCCGAAAATGCATTTCTTTGGATTGAGTCTCATTTGGTAAGTCCTAAGGGTCTCAAAGGTCTCTCGCAAGTCGTCGATCTGATCCATTTTCTGCTTGCTTTTTACAATCATATCATCAATATAGGCTTCTATATTCCTCCCTGGTTGCTTTGCAAAAACCGTGTTCACCAATCGTTGGAAAGTGGCTGGGGCATTTTTTAGGCCGAACGACATTACTTTATAGCAGTACAATCCTTGTTCTGTGACAAATGAGGTCTTCTCCTGGTCTTCAGGCCACAAAGGGATCTGATGAAATCCGGAGTAAGCGTCCATGAAGCTCATCATGGCATGCCCTACCGTTGAGTCGACGAGTCGATCTATCTTTGGCAGCGGGAAACTGTCCTTGGGGCAGGCTTTATTTAGATCAGTGTAATCGACACACATCCTCCACGTCCCATTGGGCTTAGGTACTAGTACTACATTGGCTACCCAGTCTGGGTACTGACATGGACGTATGAACTTTGCGTCCATTAGTTTCTGAACTTCAGCCGCGGCGGCTAACTTTCTTGCTTCCCCATGATTCCTTTTCTTCTGACGTACTGGTTTCATGGCACTATCTACATTCAGCTTGTGCACGGCTACTGCCGGATCAATGCCTGACATCTCCTCTACCGTGAAAGCAAATATTTCTTTGTATTCTCGAAGCAGTTGCACCAATGCCGATGCCATTGGGTCGTCAGGAGGGACTCCAATGGGGGCTGTTCGAGATGGATCCGCTAGGTCCAGAATTATAGCATAATGTGCTCCCACTGGCTCAGGGCGTCTATCTGCATTATGTGCCGTTGGTATCTCTCGTAGTTTACGCTGGTTTGTCAGTGATTTAGCTTGTTCGTTTTTCTTTGGAGAGGCTCCCCATGCCGGAGGTTCCAGCGTTGATAGGTAACAATCTCTGGCCAGCTGTTGGTTTCCATACAGGGACCCGATGCGTCCATTGCTTCCTACGAACTTAACCAGTACTAAATGGGGAACAATCACTACTTTTAGATCATTGAGTGCTGGACGGCCAAGTATGATATTGAATGCGGTGAGGCTTGCTACAATTGTAAATCGGATGACACCTTCCTTGGTCACCGGAGGATCACCAATGGAGACTGGGAGCAAGATGGAGCCAATTGAGCGGACGATGCCTCCTCCAAATCCTACTAATGGCCTAAATACTTTCTCGATGGCTCCGCCATCATGCTTCAATTTTTGCAGGTAGTGGAGACTGATTATGTCGGACGAACTCCCCGTGTCCACCAGTACTCTCTTCATCCTGAGGTTAGCCACCTTAATTTCTAAGACCAAAGGGTCATCATCATATGGTGCTGCCGTCTTTCTATAATCGTCTTTGGAAATTTCTACGGAAGGTAAATTCATTTGTGCGTGCCAGCGATAAGATGGACCTGTTTGCCGTCCTTCCTTACATGGTTCTCCCGCAGCTATCCCCCCTGATATCACCGTAACGACTCCCTTGTCTGAATAGTTTTTGCTATTGGTGGGGTGACTCGCATCTTCGCCTGCGCCTGTTGAACGGATGTACTGTCGTAGGCGTCCTTTAGCCGCGTGGTCGCTCAGTATCTTCCTTAACATCCGACAATTTTGAGTGTCGTGCCCCTCTTCTTTGTGAAAAGCACAGAATGGGGCCTGTTGGTTTGAGGTAGCCGGTCGTCGGGGGGATTGTTGCTCTATTCCTAGGTTATGTCCCTCTGCCAAGAGAATGTCTTCAAGAGTCGTGTTAAACATAAGGGAGCTTCCTGCCGTTGACTTCCTTTGTTTTCTTTTTTACTTTAGTGCCGCGACCACTTTTTCTCATAGTGATGTTCTCATGCCGCCTTCCAGAAATCCTGAGAGAGTGATGACCTTGAGATTCATAATTTTTCTGCCGTGAGGCTAGACTCGTCCGCCTCCCCGGACGCCCTTGTCTTACATGCTGACTTTCTTTTTCCAGGGTGCGTCCTTCCAGGGGTGGATCCAGATCATCTGATAAGGGTTCCATCATTCTGCCGTTATCCTACTCAGGGTTGGATTTGTGGGGAGACCTGGTGATTTCTTTTTGGAGGACGTGCTGAGACCTTTCTTGTCATTCGTCCGAAATATTCTGATGGAGATCATTCAACAAGTACTGCAGGGACCTTGCAGAGGCAGGCCGGCTAGGTGCTACGTCACGGTGATTGTTGGTCTTATTTTTAAGCATCCCTTCATTGGTAGGAAATCCGGCTCTTTCCCCTGATCCGTCTTTGTGCTTTTCGCGCCCAGATTGCAGTTCAGCCATGACACTGTACCAGCCCACAGACGGCGCCAAATGTTCTGGGATCTTTTACGGTAATGACGTGTCACGCATTCCTCGGAGGTATCATGTATGAGCTGGCACGAACTTCTGGCAACCTGCAAAACAAGAATATTCCCGTAGGAATATTCCCTCCGATGCTTAAGTAAGTATAAGCTAGAGAGAGAAGTAATTTGTAGAGAGAAGGCAGAGTAAAAATAGTTTGAAGTTGGTGGGAATGAATTCATTGCCCCTTACCTTGGGATCTGAGCCTTTTATAGGGCTAGGGTTTCTCGGGAAATGATCCCTCAACCATATCTGTGGGATGCGTGCCCCCCCTGGGGATTTGGGACACGTGTCTTTTGGCCGTCAATCTTGGGCCTTTTATAAACTGGGCCAGAGATCATGGGCTTTCCCAATTAGGGTCGTGCCTTTATGTTGCTTGAACACCAAGGTCCAAGCCTACTTCCCGGGCTTGAGCCATGGGTCAGTTAAGCTGACTTGATTGGATATTAGGACCTCTTTGGGCCTTGTGGTGGAAGCAATTAGGCCCACATCAATAACGCTGGCGAATAATGTCCAATCTTCAAACCTGAGATTTTCTTCAACCTTTGAAGTTTTCTTAACCTCTTTGATAATACTTTCATACAAAGAATAAACAGATAAGGTGAAAGAGGGTCGCCCTGGCGTAGTCCTGAAATAGGGACATAAGAATCTGAAGGTTCCCCATTCACAAGGACTGAATAAGACATAGTTGAAACACATTGCATAATTCGGTAAATCAATACTTACGGAAACTTCAAAGCCACCAAAACACTTTCCACAAAATCCCAACGAACTCTATCGTATGCCTTGCTTAGGTCGACTTTCAAGATTGCTGCAAACTGCTTCCCCTTTTTCTTTCTACGGACATAACTCATTAACTCTGACGCCATAAAGCAATAATCCACCATAAATCTGCCTGGGATGAAGGCATTTTGATAGTCATCAACAATATCAGGCATTATCACCTTCAACCTGTTCACCATTCATTTCGAAATGAACTTGTATGTCGAATTACCCAGGCTTATTGGCCTGAACTTGCTCACCTCTTCCGGTCTCGCCTCCTTACGAATAAGAGTTATGAAGGTTTGATAGATATCCGGCCCCACGAGGGTCCAATATTGTTGAATAAGAGCCGGTGGTACACCATCCGAGCCAGGAGACTTTAGCGGCTTGGAACTAAAAGCCGCCTTCTTTATTTCAGCATTAGAAAATGGGGTTAGAAGCATTGCGATATGATCATCTTTATCTCCTCCTTCTCCAAGCACCATGCTTCTAATTTGTATGGTGTATTTCGGGTTGAGGGTTTTTTTGAAAGCTCCAAGATTACGGGACTATGATCCGATAGAAAGATCAGATGATTACAAACTGTCGCATCCGGGTACACGCATCTCCACTCATCATTCGCATAGCATCGATCGAACTATCACTACCCGTACATTCCGCATAACCTTTACGGGAAAAGAATCGTTTTAGGGAACTAACACTACTTTTAGTTTCTTGCAAGAAGATAAAGTCTACACTACTAGCCTAAGATAAACTACTAATAAAACTAATAATAGGAGAGGCACCCTCAGTAGCACCTCTGCAGTTCCAAGCTAGGATACTCATATGGTCTTTGAAGTCTGCTCGTGGCGAGATGCACCATCATCATCTTCAGACCCTTGCCCTTCACTCGACATATAGTCCTCACCACAGTCACTGTCACTGAAGCCGAATTTCATTTTCCCCTTTCCTTTATATTTCTTTTGTTTCTTCACCTTTTTCCTTGGTTTCGAAGTTGATGCTTCATCGTCGTTTGCCGAATCACGCTCTTCTCAATTGTTCTCTTCTTTCTCAGCGAGACTTCCTTCACCAGTGAACCTTTATGCAGACATCTTCCCAAGGACGAACTAGAACTGGTAATGGTGAGTACAAACCGGGCTTGAAAGAACTCTTGGCCATATGACAAGTCATGCACTTACCCACAATGTTCGTTACGTCGCCCAATATTTTAGGCCAAAAGAAATGCTCCCTCAATATCTCCAAGGTCTTAGCTATGCCAAAATGACCAGCCAACCCTCCACCATGAGCCTCACGGACTAGTAGCTCACGAATTGAGTGCTTGGGAATACAAAGACGGTTGCCTTTGAAAAGAAACCCATCTTGCAACATGTACTCTCCATAGGCACCAACTGCACATTTTTCACATGCAACTCCAAAGTCACCATCAGTCTTTCAAGGTCTCAAAGCCCAATATATAGACGAACTTCAAGTGCAGCAAGCAAAGTATATCTCCGTGATAATGCATCAGCCACCACATTGCTCTTACCATCTTTGTACTTCGAAGAAAAATGAAAGGATTGCAAGAACTCAACCCATCTTGCAAACAAAAATTGAGTCCAAGGCATGCTAAATGGGATAAGCAGAGGCCTCTCAGTCTAGGCGTCAATCGGATAAGCAGAATGCCGCTCAAATCCAAAGTTTGGAGGGCTGGAGAAGGTTCTCGTCCACAAGCAAGCAGGGGAGTCATCCCTGTACCTGAGCACTCGGGAAACGACCGTGACCCCCCCACCTTCTTACCTCAAAGGGACCCTGTCATACGACCATCGTCTAAGGGAAGCCCACCAGCCGTCTTACGGCCAGCCTCAAGGCATCAAGAACATTATGAGGCTGAATCTGAACTATCAGACACCGGGTCCACTCCTATGATGGAAGATCCGCCATTTTATCCCACTACACGTGGACCGACCCAGATGACGCCCCATAGGGTAAGCATGCGCCCCCGCCTGCTATCCAACCGCCGTGAACCAACCTATCATATTCAGCAAGGGCTCAACAACCTGACGTTAAGGCACATGAGTACCCCTTTCTCTGACGAGATCATGAACACCCCGAAGGAACCCAAGGTAAAAACTCCTACAATTGAAGCTTATGACGGGACCACCGATCCCGATATGCACCTTGTCGCATACCGCCATCACATGTACGTTCAGGGAACCAATGAAGCCACTTGGTGCAAATACTTCCCAGCCACGCTCAAAGGAGTAGCGTCTAAATGGTTTGAACGGCTGCCCCCAGGATCAATAGCCTCTTTTAACGAACTACAAACTTTGTTCTCTACGAGGTTCATGGCACACAAGGAAGAAAGGAAAACAAGCATGCATTTGGGACGGATCCAACAAGGGAAAGACGAGTCTCTAAGAAGCTACGTGAAGCGTTTCAATCTAGAGGCTGGACAGATCCCAGACTTGCCTGATGGCGTCTCTTTTGATAATTTTAACAGAGGATTGAAGAAGGGATCCTTCAAGTTTGACCTGGTTAAGAAGAGTGTAAGGACTATGGCCGAGGTCCTGGACGAGGCTGAAGCATGTATCCATGCAACAGAAATATGCAACGCGTCAAAGGAAGGAAGGATTGGAGAAACAACAGACTCCTCCGGGAAGAAAGATAAAGTGGACCGAAAATCCCCACGAGTGAATGGCACATGGGCTCTCTCAAAAGAGCATGATACCAACTTTCCTGGGCACAAGAGAGAACGACCGCAAGAAAGGGAATATTTTGAGTACAACACAGATCTTCTCACCATACTAAAAGACGTGGGGACAACGTACGACCTTGATCGACCTTTCCCCATGAAGTCTCCTGCTGAGACTCGAGATCCCAAATTATATTGCCAGTTCCATGAAGATATAGGACATGAAATCAAGAATTGTAGAAGCTTGAAGAGGGCTTTAGATGGCCTAGCCTCCAAAGGACACCTCAAGAACTACTTACAGAAGAATGCTCATGGCTTTGGAAAAAACCAATACAAAAAGAACAAGTCACCTGCCTCACCGACTAAGGGACAACACAGCGAGGAGGATTTGTAGCCGTCATATCTGGAGGACCGGCCGCTGGAGGACCCACCATGAGAGGACATAAAGATTATGCTCGCCGCTTAGGACAAGTGCTGCTGTCAGCCAAAGCGCCCATGGATCCATTCCCAAAGATAGAAATATGTGAGTCAGATGGCGGACGGATAGCCACGCCGCATGATGATCCCCTTGTGGTTGAATTCAAGATATCTAACATGAGAGTTAAACGCATACTAATAGACACGGGAAGCTCGTCCGACATAATGAGTCTAGAATGCCTCAATCGCCTAGCGCACGATCCTAAAACCATCGAAAGAATTCACTATCCCATCATTGGTTTTGGAGGGAGTATCATTCACCCTGTTGGCGTCATCACTCTGCCGGTTCGAATTGGGGATAGGAAGAATGGGCAAAAGATGGAGGTGGACTTCCTAATTGTTAAAGACCTGACTGCATACAATGTCATCTTGGGACGACCCACCTTACACAAGATTAAGGCTGTAGTCGTCACCCATCTGATGCTTCTGAAGTTTGTGTGCGATGATGGAGTTATAGGCACCATACATGGAGATCAACAACAGGCTAGGGACTGTTACCTGACGACCCTCAACCCGTCAGCATGGAAGCAAGATTCTGCCGAAGTCAGAGGAAAATGAAAGCATGAAGATGAACCTCAAGTCGCCAAAGAAACTAGACCCGTCCAAATAGAAGCGGTCAAAATTGAAGAAAGTGGCTGAAAGTAGAACATCATTAGGGTAACTATTGTACTCAGAGCCTACAAAACGGCCTAGCTATTGTACAAGAGCCCACAAAACGGCCTGTAAATGCCCGCCTAAGACGCGGTGAATGTAGCAAGCAATTTAGTAAATGAACACTTATCTGACGAATACAAGTCTCAGTTGAACCTTTAAAAAGGAACACTAAGGGGTGAAGAAACTCACCAGAAAACAATCCCTAAAATAGTGGCGTCAATATCTGCTAAATAAACAATACCCAGTGCTAATAAACACGAAGGGTTTGGACATACCCAGTGCTAATAAACACAAAGGGTTTAGACATCCAACATGACGCCTTTTCTTCGAAAGGCGCCCAAAAAAGAAAAGACTCAAACAAGAGCAAACATTCAGACATAAGACCTCCTCATTGGATGGCGTCTAAAAAGACTAATCGTTTGACGGCCTGAGAAGTGGCCTAGATTAGCGCCTCAAATTAGGCTGATCACCTAAAACACTGAGGTTTTCGTCCAACAAATGGACCCAAAGAAAGAATTCCCAAGAAATCAGTAACGAATTGGTGGAATTAAAATAAAATAAAGTGCACAACGGCATGAATTGTTTATACATAGCGCCCAAGGCGCAAACAAACCAAATCAAATAAATGCCAAAAGGCACCAAAGTTATTATAAACGCCCACGGCGTCATTCAAACCAACTACGAGAAAAGCCGCTCAAGGATGAGGGGCAATAGAACTCCCGTCCTGGACGTCTTGGCCTTCAGGGGAGTTCACCTCGTCTTCCTCTACGTCCTCCTCCCCGTCATTGACGAACTCAGGGGGATCTAAGCCTAGGCGTCTAGCCGCTGAGACGGCTATCTGGTGGGAGATACGACGTTTGAACCAGGAAAAGACCTTCCCGTCCATAGACTGATCCCACGCCTTTTGGGCACTCTCCAAGATGGACTCCTTGCCCAACTTGAAAGAGCTTGCAGCCTCCTTGCGCACGGCCTCAATCTTTCCCTGCATGGCCTTGAGCTGACCTTCAAGAACGTTCACCTTGGAAGAGAAATTAGTCACCCGCTCCGAGACGGAAGAGTACTCCTTTTTCAGCACGACAAGCCGCCCCTCATGCTCCAGCAACTTCTCTTCATACTTCTCGGCGTCCTCCTCAGCCTTCTTCAGAGCTTCCGTCTTGGATTTGATCTTCTTGTCCGCGTCCAAGTTGATCAATCTGGCAGTCTTCTCAGCATATTGCTCATGATTCTCGATCTGGTCCTTGTGCTTGAGCATCTCATTATGCATATCAAAGCGATAGTTCCTACTCTCGGCACAAGGAATGAAAAGCTGCCAAAGACAACATAGAATTAAAAATAACGTACATATATAATCATAACTGCAGAGATCCAGGAGTAAGTGTCTCACATCAAGGACGAAGGACTGAATGGACCCAAAGAATCCCAAGTCAATCCCGGGGAGTGAACTCACATATTCCTCAAGGATGGCCGCATACACGTCCGCAAGGATCTTATCCTTTGCCTCTGAGCTAAAACCGGCAGAAGGGGGGATGCTCGCTACCTCGGCCCGCCGCATCCGCTTGAACATCTCAACTGAACCAAACGCCAAGATTATCAAACATCGTGCAAATCCCAACTTGACACGACAGATTTAAAGTACAGAAACACTAACCAATTGGCGACGCTGTAGGAGAAGTAGAGGCATTATCAGTAAAAGGAGCCTTAGCTTCCTTGCCTTTACCCTTTTCCTCCTTGGACGAGGTGTTGGCGTCAGCTGCCTCAGTCTGTTCGACTGCTACTTCGTCAGCAGCTGCTCCGGCAGCACAATCCCTTTCGGTGTCCACCTGGGAAGGAACCTCCTTTTGCTCAGGAGGAGGAATGAACGTCTGGGTAGGAAGAACCTCCCCCTCAGCTAGGGGAACGGACGGTTTTGGTACCGACGGCTTTGTGGCAGCATCGGCCGTACCCATCTTCTTAAAGAAGGGCCGTTTTGGCTTAGGAGCCTCCGTCGAAGATTGGTGAACTGGCCGATATGGGGAAGCCAAGCATTAGGCACCCAGGCATGGCTCTTTGACGACAACCGATACATCTCAGCCTGGAACAAGGGCTTCACTAGTCCCCACTCTCTGGACGAGAGGCGAGGGTAGGCGTTAGCTTTAGACAAATAGCGGGGCCGACGGTTCTACCTAGAAAGACGTCTAGAAAGAGAGAGGTCTTCCATTCGAACAATAGACCACTTCTTCCTCCACCAAACCCAACTAGAACTCTTACCCACCACCGTCTTATATCCCCGACGGCTGTAAAGGGTGAACCACCACTGGGGAGAACGAGAAGAAGGGGCAATGACTACGAGACGAAGGAAAGCAGGAAAGGAAGGGGTTACGCCGCTCAAAGCACACTTGGCAATAAAACCAAAAACGTTTGCTCAGGAGTTAGGCGTCAATTGAGCAAGGCCAGTGTCATACCCCTCCAAAACGCCCATCACAAAGGGGTGCAAAGGAAATCTAAGACCCAACCTAAAGGCAGCAGTATAAACAGCTACCTCTCCCTGGGAGAGTTAGTCCACGGAGTCATGGGGTCGAGGGATCCTAAGACTAAAACTGTAATAACCCGTATTTATTATCATTACCACTAAGTAGTACCTTACAATAATATCCTACTTTGTCAACTAAAATATTTATAAAATGTGTTTTTCTATAGATAACAATAAGTAGTTATCATTTGATTATTTTAATATTTATAAAACGTGTTTTACTAAAGATAATAATAAGTAGTTATGATTTGGTTATTTTGATAAACTATTTGATAAACTTATGAGGATTTAAATTAGATTGGAAATATCCTTACCCCACTATCTAGCTTATTACGGCAAAATCTCCAACTAATTATAGTTGATCTAGGCTCAAGCTTATCCCACCCTTATCTTGTGTTGTTTACATAACTAACCCTCAAGATTGCACAATCAAATACGATCAGCTTCTTATGATCTTATCACCTCTACCCTCAACCAAAAGAATCGTATCAAACTAAACTCACCTTATCATTTTCCATTGCAGACTTATTCAAACCAATAAAAGATAAGGGTTATCACTTCATAAATTTCAAGCTAAATAATAGCAGCTCATCCTTTGTAAACCCTTGGATTTCACTACTTATAAATACACCCTCTATTTCCCACCTACAAGCTTTGCAACCCTAAATACTTATTCAAGTTCCATTTGAGACCACCGTACAAAGAAAACAAAACCAAGAGTCGAACGTCGAAGTAACTCTCATCAACTTTCGGCACAACCGAATCACCATCAAACTATATCAAAAACCACCACGAAAAACACCGGTTCATAGTCCCCACGACTCTCTTCGTAACCGGCCTTTCCCCTCTAATAACCGTTGATAAACAGAGGTACGGTAATCAACCAAAGTTGACCTATCGTTCATATATATATATATATGTATGTCGCATTTCATAGTCTGACTTAACTAGATGTTTATAATTTGGCGGCATTACCATTTTCTTAGCCATGAACAAATTCCACGTGTATATATGGGAAACAAAATACAATGATCTCTCTTATCCTATTATTGTTCTTTTAAAAGCACTAATATTTTGGTAAACATATCTCTTAAAATAAATATGAGTATTAGTATTGACACTATTGCTTGTGTCGTTTTCTTCTTAAAAATCCTCTTTAAACCTAGAGAACAATTACTATAATATACACAGTATGAATTATTATGTTAGCAGATACATACTATACGGTATGTGACGCTAATATTGATAATATACGAAAGTTTAGTGCACTAGAAATCCTAGATAGATAGTTACTAATATACGATGTATACATGTTTGTAGAGTCCGTAGAGCGGGAAGATCTCTAATAGTGTTCGTGTGTTTGATTTGTGAAGCTAAGCTTAATAAGGTAAGTTACTATGTTCACCGTTTCGTTAAACCGTGTAAGAAAATATGGTTTTGATGTGCCTTACGTGTGTTATGATTGTACGACATGTTTTGGAAAGTAACTTTGACCATGCCTTATTTAGATTCTTTACACTTCGTATATATGTCCTTCCATGAATCATAGCCATGTTTAATTTTGTTGGTTTTAGTTGGATAAACAATGGAAGTAACCAAGATAACTAGTATATATGGTTTACTCGTGTTTATGGGCTTATTCGATATAAATCATGATGATGAGATAGTTGGTGGAGTTGACAGTTGGTTAATAGCAAAATTCCTTTGGCTCTAATAATGTAAGGGAAGTCTGATGAAAATAGTTTCGCATAAATGTCGAAATAAATACGTAAATGAGCTGCTTATATATATATATATACATATATATATGATATGGGTATGTGTGTATGGGTGTCTGATCACGCCGGGACTAATTAAAAAGTAACTACGTAAAGTGGAATACACTTGGTTGGTAAGACATCTTAGGCAGGATCTCCTAAGGTGATGAACATATTGGTGGTACGACACAACGTGTCTTAATATTTTAGTCGGAGCTAACTAGCACGACCTAGGCTTATTCTACTCCTTTGAGTTAAAAACACTCACTGGGGGGTGTGCACACTTAAGGACTAAGACCTATTTTGGTGGTTACACCCATTAGGGTGGTAGTCTCGAACTACAATTATGGTGGAATTATCTTGTTCTCTTACCTCTAAGTAATTAATTAACTGTTAATTATGGACTGAGTGCGTGTGCTTGTTACGTGCTAGTTGTGCATGAAATGTTTTAAGATAAAATGTTTTCCAAAGTAAGAAAAAGGTTTTCGAAAATTGTTTTACAGGGTGAAGTAGTACTTACTCAATTTCCACTGATTTGTGGTTTCTTTTCTGTATATGTTATTTTCAATTTACAGGTATGCATGGCACATCATGAGCGACCGTTTCACCACATTAGTAGCAAGTTATTAGTAACGTAGATCAACTAAAGACAATCAGTTGGGTTTTATTTAATTCAGTTTCTAACGACATTTTTGGGTAGTTGGTTTAAGTTATCTAATTGTGACAATGTTGGTTTAATTATAAAGGTTGGATTATTGATAGATAACATAGCCTTACATTTGGGTTGTAGCCTAAATGTGGCGGTAATACCCTTAATTCATTATTTTATGCTTCCGCTATAAGTCTTAAACAGGTATGGAAATTGGGGGTGTTACAAATTGGTATGCAGAGCAATAGGTTTTAGGACTAAATTGGTTAATGTTAAATAAATATTAGGATCTTCAAATGAATTAATTAGGAATTAAAACTTGAAAAAGCCGTTAGTGAGGTTGAGCGACGTTTATCATGCTTTTATGTGCTATCTATTTTTATATTTTAGTATGTGTTTACACGTTAGTATTTTGTGCTGTAGATGAGTCTTACCTTTTTGCCTAATTACGAGAACATACTCGAAGAGTTTGATGCTTGGGTACAAGGAGAAGATGTATGGGTAAAATACATAGAAGATTTATATGGTGTTACACTTGTTAAACACGAGGTATATGAAGGAATTAAAATAGAGCCTATGTCCCCTTCTGCATCTACAAGAAACCAAGAAGAGGACTTAGGGATAAAGGATATGCCACTACCAGATCTGTCTAGCATAACTGGATGTTTTTGCGCTTTCTGTTCCGGGGAAAAGATTGATATTATGTGGAGCGACAATACGGAAGTCCTCAGTAAATGCCCTATTTTTGGAGATGAAGTTAAATGAATTTTTGTTTAGGAATTATTTTGAGTTATGTTAAATAACCATGAGTCGAATTATAGTTTGGAGTGTTGAACATATACCTACTCGAAAATAAAATTTCAAATGATGGTTGTTACTGATGATAAATTTGGATACATCTGTATGAATTTTTCTATTTTGATTTATAATTGATTATTATATGTTTAGAATTCTAATAATGGGATAAAGGGGGTAAGTGATTAGTTTTTATTTTATTGTGATAGATGGAGGACCACCCAATGTACCCCTACAACCTAAGGATGGGACAACATGAGGACATACCTCCCTATGTAGAAAGAGTAAAAGAATGTTGTGAAGAATGGGGAGATCTCCTAGGAGACCTGAACAACTATGACACACACGCTAGAATAATAGACGTCCTACTCAAAACCATACCACGTTATGAGCCTTGGATCCCAATTATGGAAATGTATGATGATGTTCTCACAGAAGAAGGGGAGATTCACCCAACCAAATACAGATATGAGGGTCAATGGTTCCTTACCATTGAGTATGTCTCAACGAGGTTGATGGAGGCTTGGTCAAAATGGGAACCTGAAGATGAGATGGGGGAGGTAATCGATGCGGAACCACTCGCGTTAGAGAATGAAGGAATGGGAGGTGAGAGAGATGAAGTGGAAGATGATATGCGAGTGAACCTCCCAATAGAAGAAGACCCAATAGAAGAAGACCCTGAAGAAGAAGACCCTGAAGAAGAAGACCCCGAGGAAGAAGATCCCGAAGAAGAGTTTGATGAGTGAAATTTTGAAAAGACTTAGTAGTGGGGCTATGTGGCCACTCATGGAATAGAAGTAGTCATAGGAATAGTTTATTTTGACCAAGGGTACATTTTAATTTATTAGTTTTTTTTTTTTTTTTTTTTTTTTTTTTTTGTTGCTTGTTTAGTTAAGTTTTCTTTCATTAATGGACAAACCCTATTGGGATATTCAATGTCAATTGATTATATTATTGAAATGATAAAGAGAATTATTATTAGTTTTATGTGTTGGATATTTTCTTGAATTACATGAGGTGGAAATCTTTGTAAATTTTGTCTGGTGGAAATTGTCTGTGATTAAATTGTCTGAATGTACACGTAAACTAGAAGAGAAAAGTAATTAATTGAGGAATACATCAATCCTTTGATGCAGATAACCATGTCAGGAAGAAACAATTGTCCTCCCACTAATGCTGAGTTGGCTGCACGACTTCAGCAACTCACAGAACTGACCCAAACCTTAGGAGCTGCTTTGTTGAACAACAACAACAACAACAATGGAAACAACAATCCTGACTATGCTAAGAAAGTTGCCAGTAGAAACCCACCTTACTTCCAAGGTGAAGAGGACCCTAGTATCCTAGAAAACTGGATCCGTGAATTTGATAAACTGTTTGAGGCTATAGGGTGCCCTGAGGAAGAGAGAATCCCTTCTGCAACCTATTATCTTAAGGCAGAAGCTGATATTTGGTGGTCCACCTCCCGAGATGACCTAGTTGCTGGACATGGATTTAACTGGGAGGCGTTTAAGGATGCTATGAGGGATAGGTTTTACCCTGAACATGTCAAAATGCAGAAATTCGATGAGTTTGCTAACCTTAGGCAGAGAAACATGTCTGTCCAGGAATATCATTCCAAGTTCCTAGAGCTAGCTAGGTTTGCACCTACCATGGTCCCTGATGAGAGAGCTAAGGCAAACAAATTCATTCGAGGTTTGAACTTTGACACCCAGAAGGTTGTGATTGTTTTGAGATGCCAAACCTTGCAAGAAGCTTATGTTAGCGCAGCGAGTCACTACAGAGTTGAGAAGCTAGAGGAGGAAATCAAGTCTAGGGGTAAGAGAAAGGAGGGAGATTCGAGGAACAACAATCAGAATGGGGGAAATTCTGGAGGCTATGGGGATAAAAGGGCTAGGTATAACAATGGTGATCAGGGTTCGGGTAGAGGATACCATGGAAATAACAACAATTATCGAGGAAACAATGGAGGGAAACCCCAAAACCAAGGGCAGAACCAGAAGTATGGGAATGGGAACGGAAAAAGAAATGAGAGACACTACTATTGCAAGCAGTGTAGTAAGGACCACCCAGGAGTTGATTGTAAGGGAAATGCTGTGCAGTGCTTTGGTTGCAAGAAGATGGGACATCGTGAGTTCGAGTGTTATGCTAAGCAAAATGGTGGTCAGCACCAACAAGGGAGGCAGAACAATTTCAGGAACAACAACAACCAAGGGAACCCTTCAGGGAGCCAATCTGCTCAAAATGGCCCTAACAAGACCTTGTCTACCCCGAATAGCAGCAATGGGAATGTGAATGGTGGTAACAAGGGGAGGATATTTGTGATGAACCAAACTCAGGCTAATGGAGAGGCTAATGTGGTGACTGGTACTTTTCTTATAAACTCTATTCCTGCATATGTACTTTTTGATTCTGGAGCTTCACATTCATTCATATCATCTTCCCTAGTTAAGAAGTTAGGTCTAGAACCTTCTTCTCATATTTCTGCTCAAATTTCTATTCCAACTGGGGAGGTAGTGTCATGTAGAAAACTTTACAAGGATGTTTCAATAAACATTAGCGGGACTATACTACCAGGAGACCTTATAGAGTTCAATCTTGATGATTTGGATGTCATATTGGGAATGGATTGGTTGGGAAAATATAGGGCCCGGATAGAGTGTCATGATCAAAAGGTTGTTCTGAAAGGTCCAAATGGGAATAGAATATCCTACCAGGGCATTGTAACCAAACCTGGGGTGAAGATCATATCAGCCTTAGCTATGCATAAGTACCTTAGAAAAGGACAAGAAGCCTACCTGTGTCAGATTCAAGATTTGGGGAGAGAAGATAGTGAATTAAGTGATATTCTTGTTGTTAAGGAGTTTCCTGATGTATTTCCTGAAGATATCCCAGATATGCCCCCGGATAGAGAGGTTGAGTTCACCATAGAGTTGATTCCAGGAACTGCACCAATTTCTAAAGCACCTTATCGTATGGCCCCTGCTGAGATGAAGGAATTGAAGGATCAGATAGAAGATTTATTGAATAAGGGATATATTAGGCCAAGCGTGTCACCATGGGGAGCCCCTGTGCTCTTCGTGAAGAAGAAGGATGGAAGCCTGAGGTTATGTATAGATTATAGGGAGCTAAATCAAGTCACAATCAAAAACAAGTATCCATTGCCTCGTATAGATGACCTTTTTGACCAGTTGAAGGGTGCTGGAACCTTCTCTAAGATTGACTTGAGATCTGGATACCATCAGTTAAAAATTGCGGAAAAAGACGTAGCAAAGACTGCTTTTAGAACAAGGTATGGCCATTACGAGTTCACAGTTATGCCATTTGGGTTAACCAATGCCCCAGCCGTTTTTATGGACCTCATGAATCGTGTATTTAGACCCTACCTTGATCAATTTGTGGTAGTATTCATTGATGATATTTTGATATACTCTAAGACCCCTGAGGATCATGAACAACACCTGCGTGTGATTTTGGAGACTTTGAGAGAGAGAAGATTGTACGGAAAACTATCTAAGTGTGAATTCTGGAAGAAGGAAGTAGCTTTCTTAGGTCATATCATATCAAAAGAAGGAGTTTCTGTAGACCCCTCAAAGGTTCAAGCTGTAATGAGTTGGCCTAAACCTACCAATGTGACTGAGATTCGTAGCTTTTTGGGTTTAGCTGGTTATTACCGTAGGTTTGTGAAAGACTTTTCGAGAATTGCGAGACCCCTTACCAACCTTATGAAGAAAACTGTGAAGTTTCAATGGGATGATAAATGTGAAGAATCTTTTCAAGAGTTGAAAACAAGGTTAACCACAGCCCCGGTGCTGACATTGCCATCTGGAGATGAAGGATTTGATGTTTATAGTGATGCTTCAAAGAAAGGTTTAGGGTGTGTTCTTATGCAAAATGGTAAAGTTGTGGCTTATGCTTCTAGACAATTGAAACCGTTTGAGGAAAATTACCCTACTCATGACCTGGAGTTAGCTGCAGTCGTTTTTGCACTCAAGATATGGAGACACTATTTGTATGGGGTAACCTGCAAGATATTCACAGACCATAAAAGCCTTAAGTATATTTTCACACAGAAGGAGCTGAATATGAGGCAAAGGAGATGGCTAGAACTTATCAAAGATTATGACCTTGAGATACAATACCATGAGGGAAAAGCCAATGTAGTGGCGGATGCGTTGAGCAGGAAATCCAGTCATTCATTCAATTCTATGTGGGTACTCCCGGATAAGTTGTGTGAAGAATTCTAGAGGTTGAACTTGGAGGTTAAGGAGTATGGAGAGGTGGAATCTGAAATAAAACTTTATTCTATGACTATTACCCCTACCATATTTGAGAAGATTAGAAGTGGTCAACCTGATGATGTCAAGCTAAAAAGGGTGATATCTAAAATGGAGAACGGTGAAATAGGACCTTTTAAGATGCATGATGATGGTAGCATTCGCTATGAGGGTCGGTGGTGTGTTCCAATGAAGTGTGACGAAATAAAGAACCAGTTGATGAAAGAAGGACACTTCACGCCCTATTCGGTACACCCCGGAGGCGACAAGCTTTATAAGGATCTCAAGCAACACTTCTGGTGGCCTGGAATGAAGAGGGAAGTCGCTGAATTTGTCTCTAGATGTATGACATGCCAGAAGGTAAAAGCTGAGAGAAGCAAACCTAAGGGATTACTTCAGCCATTAGATGTTCCAAAATGGAAGTGGGATTCGATATCTATGGATTTTGTGACTGCCTTACCTCTGACTAAAACCGGAAAGAACACTATTTGGGTCGTAGTAGATCGTTTGACCAAGACTGCTAGGTTCATTCCAATGAAAGATACATGGTCGATGGAGCAAATGGCAGCTGCGTATGTAAAGAATATTGTGAAGCACCATGGTGTACCTGAAAGCATTGTTTCTGATAGAGATGCAAGATTTCTTTCGAATTTTTGGGAGAAAGTACATTTGGCATTTGGAACGCAATTGAAGTATAGTACTGCATTTCACCCAGCAACAGACGGTCAGACTGAGAGAACCATTCAGACCTTAGAAGACATGCTTAGAGCCTGCGCCATCGATTTTAAAGGTTCGTGGGAAGAGCAATTGGACTTAGTAGAATTTTCCTATAATAATAGCCACCATGCAAGTATAGGAATGGCTCCTTATGAAGCTCTCTATGGAAGAAAATGTAAAAGCCCGTTATGTTGGAGTGATATGACTGACCAAGTGGTGCTAGGCCCTGAGTATTTGCATGACACAGTTGAGAAAGTACGAATTATTCAAGAGAGGATGAAAGCGGCACAAGATAGACAGAAATCATATGCTGATCAGGATCGTCGCCAAGCTGTCTTTGAAGTAGGAGAAAAGGTGTTGTTGAAAGTTTCACCAACCAAAGGTGTTATGAGATTTGGTAAAAAGGGAAAACTTAGCCCGAGGTATATTGGCCCCTATGAAGTGTTAGAAAGAGTTGGAGAAGTTGCTTATAGACTCGTCATGCCAATCGAGTTGTCTAAGGTGCATGACGTTTTTCACATTTCACAACTCAAAAAGTATATCCATGACCCGTCGCATGTGATTGAGCCAGAAATAGTAGAATTGGACGAGACTTTGACTTATGAGGAGAAACCCATAAAAATATTAGATGAGAAAGTGAGAAAAACAAGAAACAAGGAGGTGAAAATAGTAAAGGTCTTATGGTCGAACCATCAAACCGAAGAAGCTACTTGAGAAGCAGAAGATACCATGAGACAGAAATACCCTGAATTGTTTGACCAGGTATTTATTAGAGTTACGGGGACGTAACTTCCTTTAAGGAGAGTGGATTTTAATACTCTAGTTTCTCACCCTTTTAAATAAATAATGCACTATTTTATCTGGCATATAATGATATTAGTTTAAGTTCAATAAGATTCAAGATTCGAGGACGAATCTTTCCTTAAGGAGGGTAGATTGTAATAACCCGTATTTATTATCATTACCACTAAGTAGTACCTTACAATAATATCCTACTTTGTCAACTAAAATATTTATAAAATGTGTTTTACTATAGATAACAATAAGTAGTTATCATTTGATTATTTTAATATTTATAAAACGTGTTTTACTAAAGATAATAATAAGTAGTTATGATTTGGTTATTTTGATAAACTATTTGATAAACTTATGAGGATTTAAATTAGATTGGAAATATCCTTACCCCACTATCTAGCTTATTACGGAAAAATCTCCAACTAATTATAGTTGATCTAGGCTCAAGCTTATCCCACCCTTATCTTGTGTTGTTTACATAACTAACCCTCAAGATTGCACAATCAAATACGATCAGCTTCTTATGATCTTATCACCTCTACCCTCAACCAAAAGAATCGTATCAAACTAAACTCACCTTATCATTTTCCATTGCAGACTTATTCAAACCAATAAAAGATAAGGGTTATCACTTCATAAATTTCAAGCTAAATAATAGCAGCTCATCCTTTGTAAACCCTTGGATTTCACTACTTATAAATACACCCTCTATTTCCCACCTACAAGCTTTGCAACCCTAAATACTTATTCAAGTTCCATTTGAGACCACCGTACAAAGAAAACAAAACCAAGAGTCGAACGTCGAAGTAACTCTCATCAACTTTCGGCACAACCGAATCACCATCAAACTATATCAAAAACCACCACGAAAAACACCGGTTCATAGTCCCCACGACTCTCTTCGTAACCGGCCTTTCCCCTCTAATAACCGTTGATAAACAGAGGTACGGTAATCAACCAAAGTTGACCTATCGTTCATATATATATATATGTATGTCGCATTTCATAGTCTGACTTAACTAGATGTTTATAATTTGGCGGCATTACCATTTTCTTAGCCATGAACAAATTCCACGTGTATATATGGGAAACAAAATACAATGATCTCTCTTATCCTATTATTGTTCTTTTAAAAGCACTAATATTTTGGTAAACATATCTCTTAAAATAAATATGAGTATTAGTATTGACACTATTGCTTGTGTCGTTTTCTTCTTAAAAATCCTCTTTAAACCTAGAGAACAATTACTATAATATACACAGTATGAATTATTATGTTAGCAGATACATACTATACGGTATGTGACGCTAATATTGATAATATACGAAAGTTTAGTGCACTAGAAATCCTAGATAGATAGTTACTAATATACGATGTATACATGTTTGTAGAGTCCGTAGAGCGGGAAGATCTCTAATAGTGTTCGTGTGTTTGATTTGTGAAGCTAAGCTTAATAAGGTAAGTTACTATGTTCACCGTTTCGTTAAACCGTGTAAGAAAATATGGTTTTGATGTGCCTTACGTGTGTTATGATTGTACGACATGTTTTGGAAAGTAACTTTGACCATGCCTTATTTAGATTCTTTACACTTCGTATATATGTCCTTCCATGAATCATAGCCATGTTTAATTTTGTTGGTTTTAGTTGGATAAACAATGGAAGTAACCAAGATAACTAGTATATATGGTTTACTCGTGTTTATGGGCTTATTCGATATAAATCATGATGATGAGATAGTTGGTGGAGTTGACAGTTGGTTAATAGCAAAATTCCTTTGGCTCTAATAATGTAAGGGAAGTCTGATGAAAATAGTTTCGCATAAATGTCGAAATAAATACGTAAATGAGCTGCTTATATATATATATATACATATATATATGATATGGGTATGTGTGTATGGGTGTCTGATCACGCCGGGACTAATTAAAAAGTAACTACGTAAAGTGGAATACACTTGGTTGGTAAGACATCTTAGGCAGGATCTCCTAAGGTGATGAACATATTGGTGGTACGACACAACGTGTCTTAATATTTTAGTCGGAGCTAACTAGCACGACCTAGGCTTATTCTACTCCTTTGAGTTAAAAACACTCACCGGGGGGTGTGCACACTTAAGGACTAAGACCTATTTTGGTGGTTACACCCATTAGGGTGGTAGTCTCGAACTACAATTATGGTGGAATTATCTTGTTCTCTTACCTCTAAGTAATTAATTAACTGTTAATTATGGACTGAGTGCGTGTGCTTGTTACGTGCTAGTTGTGCATGAAATGTTTTAAGATAAAATGTTTTCCAAAGTAAGAAAAAGGTTTTCGAAAATTGTTTTACAGGGTGAAGTAGTACTTACTCAATTTCCACTGATTTGTGGTTTCTTTTCTGTATATGTTATTTTCAATTTACAGGTATGCATGGCACATCATGAGCGACCGTTTCACCACATTAGTAGCAAGTTATTAGTAACGTAGATCAACTAAAGACAATCAGTTGGGTTTTATTTAATTCAGTTTGTAACGACATTTTTGGGTAGTTGGTTTAAGTTATCTAATTGTGACAATGTTGGTTTAATTATAAAGGTTGGATTATTGATAGATAACATAGCCTTACATTTGGGTTGTAGCCTAAATGTGGCGGTAATACCCTTAATTCATTATTTTATGCTTCCGCTATAAGTCTTAAATAGGTATGGAAATTGGGGGTGTTACAAAAACTTGGGGGCAGAAGCAGAAAACGCTCAAAGTCACGTCCCTGCTCCCTCAAGTACCTCAGCCATTTCATGCTGGGAAAGATATTTGACGGAAATAGATTGACGTCCTCCTTCCCCCGGACCATAGGAGGAAGGTTTTTTGCAAACTCCTCGTCTGAAGAGCTAGAGGAGTCATCTTCAAAATCCTCGCGTGGAACGCGGGGACGGCAAGCCACATTCTTCCTTCTTCTAGGAGAATGTGCCGTTCTTATGGCCCCGTCTCCTGTATTACGGGAGGAACGGACTCCACTCCTACTTCCTTGGGACGGTTCGAAAAAGGAACCCTATCATCCCCCTCTCGCGGTGCAGCCCATGCACGCACGTTGGCTGTTTGTCTAATTCGAGCCATGCCGTCCTGCATAAGGGACAGGACGTCTGACTTTAGCAAAAGAATGAAAGAGATGGGCGTCATAACCCCCAAGACGCCTCCACAGAACACTATAAACAATAAACAAGAGAGGTCCCACAAGCATACAAAAAACAAAGTTTTGATAGAGAACTTACCAGAAAATGATCAAACCAATGAGAAGTCTTGACAAATCCTCTTAACCCTCAAGAACACTGGACAACGAATCCAAGAACACTCAAGCGCAAGCACAAGCACAAGCAGATCATTGGCAGGACGAAATTTGCTTTCTCTCTCTAAAAAAATTGCTCTGAAGTAACAAAAGAAAAACGAAAGAGGAACTGAAGCTTTTAAAGGAAAATCTAAGCTCTGAAAAGCCCTCACACGTGGCGCTCCCTCCGATCAAGCAGCCTACCCCATAGGGACAAGGGGCATCCTCCTTGAGGGGCGAGTGATGTGGCCTAAAAGAATGCCACCTGACTGTACTATCAAAGCCCAGAAAAAAGACCCAAAAGCTTGCCTGCGGGCTTTTCTCAACTTCACAGGGCCAAGGCCCAAATGATTAAGAGGCCCACTTGGTCCAAACCAAGCCTCCAAAAACGTAGCAGGACACGTGTCTTGATCTTGCATAGCATAACACCCAATCATGCAGGACCAGTTCCCGAGAAACCCTAGCACTATAAATAGTGCAGATCCCTAGGCAAAAGGGATTCAATTCATTCCCACCTAATCCTAAACTCAAGCGTGGATAGTGACTAACTCAAGCGTGGATAGATCCCTAGGTAAAAGGGATTCAATTCATTCTTGAGAATAGTGACTAACTTTTTAAGTTTTTACTTTTCAGGTGAATGAGTGGTGGCACACCTAATCCTAAACTCAAGCGAATCAGAAAGTATATCGATTTTGTGAACAGCATAAGTCAAGAGAGATTAATCTACGCGTTTCAAATAGATCAACCAGAAGAGATAAAACCAGAGGAAGTTAAACCAACAGAAGATAGTCTAAAAGGAGCAAAAAATGGGTGAAAGAACCTTGAAGGAGATGGCAGCCCCAAATACGAGAGATGATCCTCTGTACATTGTGTTTCCAGAGCTGGACAAACCCCTCAAACTGAATTCAGGTTTCCTTAATCTTCTTCCCAAATATTATGGGAAATCAGGTGAGAATCCTCATCGACATTTAAAAGAGTTTAAGGTTGTTTGTTCTTCTATGAATCTTGAAGGAGTCGAACAGGATCATATTAGATTGCATGCTTTTCCTTTTTCTTTGCAAGATTTGGCTAAAGATTGGTTGTATGATCTTCCTGCTGGATCAATTACGACTTGGAATGTTATGGCATCAACTTTTCTAGGACAGTACTTTCCAGCAAGTCTAATTGGATCCATCAGGACGGAGATATGTGGCATTAGGAAGCATGATAATGAGTCCTTGTATGAGTATAAGGAACGTTTTAAGAGATTGTGTTCCTCATGTCCCCAACATCAGATTAGTGACCAACTATTAATTCAGTACTTTTATGAAGACCTATTGCCTAATGATAGGGGTATGATAGATGCTTCGAGTGGGGGGGCATTACTAGACAAAACACCAACCCAAGCTAGGGCTTTAATTTCTAATATGGCTCAAAACACCCAACAACATGGTACTAGAAATGATGTTAAAAGAGTAAATGGAGTTGATTTAAGTGGTATTCAGAATCAATTACAAGAAAATGCTCAACAAATTTCTACCTTAACTACTCTCGTGTCTAAAATTGTTGCTAGTAACGAGTCTAAAGCTAGAGTTTGTGGAATTTGCTATAATGAGTCTCATCCTACTGATAAATGTCCTGACTTGCAATCTGAAGATGTGAATGCTATAGATGGTTATTCTGGTCAAAGAAAATATGATCCTTACTCACAAACTTATAATGAAGGTTGGAAAGACCACCCTAATATAAGGTATGGAAATAGACCACAACTTCCACAATCTAATCAACCAAGGCAATATGGTCAACCAAATCACCCATCCCAATCTGATCCTTCACTAGAAGACTTAGTTAAGCAACTAACTAATCAAATAGGGCAAGTCCATAATCAGCGTATTGAGTATCAAAAGAAAACTGACACGCGCCTTCATCACATAGACACTCAAATAGGTCAGATTTGCACTTCTTTATGTAATCTTGAAACTCAATTATCAGGTAAACTTCCATCACAAACAATCCCTAATCCCAATGGTCATGTTAAAGCTATCACACTTAGGAGTGGTAAAGTGTTAACTGAACCTAAAATGAAAAGTCGTGAAGTTGAAAAAGAGATAGAAGTCAATCCTGAAGTTGGATCAGGGGAAAGAGTGGAAACTGAGGGTATTGTGAAGGACAATGAAAAAGAAAATGAAGGGAAGAGTAAAACTGAATCTGATTCTGTTGTTTCTCGTTTTAAAGAATTGCCTCCTTTCCCTTCTCGATTTTCCAAAGCTAAGAAAGAGAGTCTTGACAATGAAATGCTAGAAACTTTTAGGAAAATTGAAGTCAATATCCCCTTCTTGATGCAATTAAACAAGTACCTCGTTATGCAAAGTTTCTGATACGAGTTTAAAAACTCGTTGTATAAACAAGGATAGTTGATTAACAAGCTATACCTTTAACTCGTTGATCGTGAATGCAAGACCTATTGACTCACAATCAGTTCTTTGAATAGGAAACGCGTCCAAAACAAAGAAAAAGGCTGAATTATAAACTATAATTCGAAATGTAACAAACAAGTGTTTTAATCATTCAGTTGGTTGTTTATTCCAATCAAGAAGCTGACTATAAATAGCCATAAACCAACAGCTACAAGAGCTTTAAACGGCTAATTAAGAGCCATTTAAGAGCCTTCAAAACTGGCAGTTACAAGCTCTAAAGCCTCCTAATTCAGTCACTAAATTGGAGGTTACAAAGGCTTAAAACTCTCCTTACAAACAGCAATAATCAAAGCTAAGTAATGACTGAATTTAAATTGGGGATTTAAACAAATATCCCTTTATCAAACCGACTTTAACCAAAGCAATTAAAAATAATAAGTGCGTACAATCTGTTTAAACAAGCGGACCAATGTGATTAAATGGACCGGTTTGATTAACGTACCACCTTGATAATAAGGACCATATACCGAGCTCACTCAATCCAAGTCACCATGCACACAAAATGAGCCATTGATCCCAAATCAGTTTTTGTTCCAATTGCTAGCATAAGACTATCACTTTCATCCATAACCGTATCATCCCCTCCCCCTTTAAAAGGAATTGACCTCAATTCAGCAAGGCCATCATCATCAAGATAAGGTGAAAGATCACCTACATTGAAAGTAGCATGGACACCATAGTCTCCCGGAAGCTCAATCTTGTAAGCATTATCATTCACACGTGCAACCAGCTTGTAAGGACCTTCAGCCCTAGGCATAAGCTTGTTCTTGCGTTTGCTTGGAAAACGCTCTTTCCTTAAATAAACCCAAACCAAATCACCTTCTTCAAACAACCTCGGTTTGCGATTCTTATTTGATTTCTGTTTATAAGAGGCATTAATAGCTTCAATTCGCTCACGAACTTGTTGGTGCAGTTTCATCATAGACTTTAACTTAGCATCGGCATCCTTGTGAACCAACTCATCTTTTGGTAATGGAATTAAATCCAAGGGCAAGTATGGATTAATCCCATATACTACCTCAAATGGAGAATGACCAGTAGCATAAGTAGGAGACCGATTATAAGCAAATTCAGCGTGAGCAAGCTTGACATCCCAATCCTTTTGCGTTTTACTTACCAACCCTCTCAATAGCGTTCCCAAGGTTCGATTTGTCACCTCTGTTTGCCCATCAGTTTGAGGATGATGTGAAGTGCTAAACAACAACTTGGTTCCCACCTTTCTCCACAATGTATTCCAAAAGTAACTCAAGAACTTGGAATCTCGATCAGAAACAATAGTCTTTGGAATTCAATGCAAACGAACAATCTCCTTATAATACAAATCAGCCACATTACAAGCATCATCCGTTTTGTGACAAGCAACGAAGTGAGCCATTTTTGAAAATCAATCCACCACGACCATAATAGCATCCTTACCTCTTTGAGTACGAGGCAAAGCCACTATAAAATCCATGGATACATCTTCCCAAGGGCGAACTGGAACCGGCAAAGGTGAGTATAAACCGGGTTTGAAAGAACTCTTGGCCATATGACAAGTCACACATTTATTCACAATGTTCGTTACATCACCTAACATTTTAGGCCAAAAGAAATGTTCTCTCAAGATTTCCAAGGTCTTGGCTATGCCAAAGTGACCAGCCAATCCTCCACCATGAGCCTCACGCACTAGTAACTCACGAATTGAATGTTTAGGAATACAAAGGCGATTACCTTTGAAAAGAAACCCATCTTGCAACATGTACTCCCCATAAGCACCAACTGCACATTTCTCGAATGCAACTCCAAAATCACCATCATCATGATAATAATCTTTTAAGGTTTCAAACCCCAACAAACGAACATCAAGTGTAGCAAGCAAAGTGTACCTTCGTGATAATGCATCAGCCACCACATTGCTTTTACCATCTTTGTATTTCGAAGAAAAATGAAAGGATTGCAAGAACTCAACCCATTTAGCATGCCTTGGGCTCAATTTTTGTTGCCCATTAATATACTTCAAAGATTCATGATCAGAATGCAGAACAAAGTGGCTAGAACCCAAATAATGACTCCAATGATCCAAAGCTCTAACAATGGCATAGAACTCTTTATCATAAGTGCAATAATTCAAACGAGCACCCCCTAACTTTTCCGAAAAATAAGCTATGGGACGCTTACCTTGGATCAAAACAGCACCAATCCCCACTCCACTAGCATCACACTCGACCTCAAAAGGTTGAGAGAAATCTGGCAGCGCCAAAATAGGAGCAGCACACAAACGCTCTTTAATCACATCAAACGCCTTTTGAGCGTCCTCTCCCCATACAAAAGCACCTTTCTTCAAGCAACTAGTGATAGGACTAGTAATAGTACTGAAATCACGAATGAAACGTCTATAAAATGAAGCAAGACCATGAAATGAACGCACCTCACTTATAGTTTTAGGATTAGGCCACGATTTGATAGCCTCGATCTTGGACTGATCCACGGACACTCCATCTTTCGAAACCACATAGCCCAAGAATACAACATTGTCAACAAGGAATGAACACTTCTCTAGCTTCCCATAGAGTCTTTGAGCTCTAAGTGTTTCAAAAACATCCCTCAAATGAATCAGATGCTCCTCTTCGTTCCTACTATACACCAAGATGTCATCAAGATATACCACAACGAATCTGCCCAAAAATGATTTAAGCACTTCGTTCATTAGCCTCATAAACGTACTAGGAGCATTAGTGAGATCAAATGGCATGACGGTCCACTCATACAAACCATGTTTTGTCTTGAAAGCCGTTTTCCACTCATCTCCTTCACGCATCCTAATCTGATGATAACCACTTCGCAAATCAATTTTTGAGAACAACTTCGAACCATGGAGCTCATCTAACATATCATCAAGTCTCGGAATTGGAAAACGATACTTGATGGTAATGTTATTCATAGCCCTACTATCAACACACATTCGCCATGTTCCATCTTTCTTAGGCACAAGCAACACCGGAACAGCACATGGACTCAAGCTTTCTCTAACATAGCCTCGATTCACAAGTTCATCAATTTGCTTTTGTAATTCCTTTGTTTTTTCCGGATTGTAACGATAGGCAGCCTTATTAGGCAAAGAAGTTCCTGGAATAAGATCAATTTGATGTTCAATACCACGAATAGGGGGCAAACCTGGTGGTAATTCATCCGGAAATCATCCTTGAACTCAAACAGCAATTCGGCAATGGGACTGCCTTCTTTCCAATTTTGGCCTTCACTTGGACTCTCCTTAGCCACGAGCAAATACACCAACTCTCCATGATCAAGAGCTTGCTCAATTTCTCGTTCACTAGCCAACATGGTGAGATTCGGCTTTTTCTTTTGTTTCACACTCATGGATCGAACCGCTTGAGATGACATAGGCTTTAGCACAATTTTCTTGCCTTTGTCTCTCAATTCATACTCATTGCTTCTCCCTTTATGAATCACGTCCCTATCAAACTGCCAAGGATGACCCAACAAAATATGACAAGCATCCATAGGAATAACATCACAAAGAACTTCATCCACATACGAACCCATAGTCAAACCAACCCTTACTTGCTTCGACACTTTTACACTATTACCATCATCAAGCCAATGGAGTGCGTATGGCCTAGGATGGGCAGTAGTGATTAAGCCTAATTTTGACACCATTTCACTAGAAGCAGCATTGGTACAACTCCCCCCATCAACAATTACACTACACCACTTATCTTTCACTAGACATTTAGTATGAAACAACTGATCTCGTTGGTCTAGATCAGTAGGTGAAATTTGAGTTTATAGCGCTCTAAGAACCAGATTTGTGTCATAAATTGGAGCCTCATACCCTTCCTCTTCCTCCTCATCACCACTCTCATCAAACACAAATACGTCCCCCAACCTCTTTTCCTCTTCAAACAACTCCTCACAACATTCAACAGCTTTTCTCAAGGTCACTACTCGTTTATTTGGACACGCGTTTTGATAATGCCCAAACCCTTGACACTTAAAACAACGCACCTTGGACAGACTTGTTTCTTTGGCTGGGTTAGATAGTTTAGGGGCAGCTGTAGAATTACTTGAATCTACGGTACTAGGTGATGTGTTTGGTTTCAAGCTAGGTTCGGATTTAGCCCAAGACTTGGCTTTACCATCCATACTAGACCCTCCCCCATATTTTGCATTTTCCAATTTTAAACAAAGTCCACAAAGAGTGTCAAAATCAGAATATGGATAAAGGTCTACGGTATTGGCAATATTATAATTTAGACCCCTTAAAATTCTGGACAGTTTATGTTCCTCAATTTCCTCAATTTCTCCCATTAAGGACAACTTTTCAAACTCATCAATATATTCAGCCACACTCATTTTTCCTTGCCTCAATTCGGCAATTTTACGATAAGTTGTTATTCTATGAGTTGTTGGCACATACCTTTTACGTAGCTTACGTTTCAAAGACTCCCAAGAGGTAATTTTCTCCTTCCCTTCACGTATTCTCTTGGATTTCAGTCCCTCGAACCACAATGAAGCCCCTCGTCCTAGCTTCAATATGGCATATTTGCAATGCTTCTCATCATCAATGTCCTTGAAATCGAACATTCTCTCTATTTTGCGCTCCCACTCCAAATAGGCTTCCGGATCTGTTCCACCAACAAATTCAGGAAGTTCGGTGACTTTGAATTCATCCATAGCCCGTAGATCACGCCTAGGAGGCCTACGATACCCCCCATCTCTAACGTTCTTCAAGGCTTCTTGGAGATGTTGTAGAAAGTCAGGATCATCAAAATCCATATTTCAGTTTGTAAGAATTACGAACAGCAGCTCTTTTTTTTTTTTTTTCCTTTTTTTTTTTTTTGGGCGGATCACACAAACAGCAGCTCTGATACCACTAATGATACGAGTTTAAAAACTCGTTGTATAAACAAGAATAGTTGATTAACAAGCTAGACCTTTAACTCGTTGATCGTGAATGCAAGACAAGACCTATTGACTCACAATCAGTTCTTTGAATAGGAAACGCGTCCAAAACAAAGAAAAAGGCTGAATTATAAACTATAATTCGAAATGTAACAAACAAGTGTTTTAATCATTCAGTTGGTTGTTTATTCCAATCAAGAAGCTGGCTATAAATAGCCAAAAACCAACAGCTACAAGAGCTTTAAACGGCTAATTAAGAGCCTTCAAAACTGGCAGTTACAAGCTCTAAAGCCTCCTAATTCAGTCACTAAATTGGAGGTTACAAAGGCTTAAAACTCTCCTTACAAACAGCAATAATCAAAGCTAAGTAATGACTGAATTTAAATTGGGGATTTAAAAAAATATCCCTTTATTAAACCGACTTTAACCAAAGCAATTAAAAATAATAAGTGCGTACAATCTGTTTAAACAAGCGGACCAATGTGATTAAACGGACCAGTTTGATTAACGTACCACCTTGATAATAAGGACCATATAACGAGCTCACTCAATCCAAGTCACCATGCACACAAAATGAGCCATTGAACCCAAATCAGTTTTGGTTCCAATTGCTAGCATAAGACTATCACTTTCATCCATAACCGTATCAGTTTCTTAAGGAACTATGTACTAACAAAAGACAGTTTCGTCCTTCTGAAAAGGTAAGTATGGGGGAAAATATTTCAGCTATTATTCAAAAGAAGCTTCCCCCTAAGTGTAAGGACCCTGGCATGTTTTGTATTCCTTGCAAAATTGGAGATTCTAAGTTTGAGAGGTGTATGCTAGATTTAGGAGCCTCCATAAATGTTATGCCGAAATCTATTTATGATACTTTAAATGTGGGTTCTTTGTCTAAAACTGATATTGTTATTCAGTTAGCTGATAGATCTAACGCATTCCCAATAGGAGTCTTAGAAGATGTACTTGTCCAAGTGAATGAATTGGTTTTTCCTGCTGACTTTTATGTTCTGGATATGGGTGATAGATGTGATAGTGTTCCCTTGTTGTTAGGTAGACCATTTCCGAAAACTTCTAAGACAAAAATTGATGTTCATGAGGGTAACTTAACTATGGAATTTAATGGAGAAATTATTAAGTTTAATATTTTTGATGCTATGAGATACCCAAGTGATATCAATAATGTTAGTTCAATAGATACTTTTGATGCTTTTGATTGGATGGCTCAGGATGTACTTTATAAGTGGTGTGATAAACTATTTAAAATTGATGTTCTTAATTATACTAAAGAGAATGAAATGCCTGATTTTTCTATTGTAGCTGCGTCTGATGTGGCTGGTGATGTTGAAAATAAAAATTCTGATTTTTCTTTGCCTTTATCTGTGCCTAAATTGATTCCTTCTATTGTTGAAGCACCAAATTTAGAGTTAAAACCCCTACCCTCTAATTTGAAATATGTTTATTTGGGTGCTAATGAAACTTTGCCAGCAATTATTTCAAGTTCTTTAAATGAATATGAAGAAGCAAAGCTGATGAATGTGCTTAAAAATTATCAAGAGGCAATAGGATGGACTTTAGCAGACATAAAAGGCATTAGTCCCACCTTGTGCATGCATAGAATATTTCTTGAACAAAATGCTAAACCCACTAGAGAAACTCAACGAAGGTTAAACCCTTCGATGAGGGAAGTTGTTCAAAAGGAAATTATTAAATGGATAAATGCGGATGTAATCTACCCTATTTCTGATTCTCAATGGGTAAGTCCTATTCATGTGGTCCCTAAGAAAAGCAGAATAACAGTTGTTGAAAATAATAAAGGCGAGCTTGTCCCCACTAGAGTTCCTAATGGTTGGAGAGTATGCTTAGACTATAGGAAGCTTAATCAAGCTACTAGGAAAGACCATTTCCCTTTGCCTTTTATTGACCAAATGCTAGAAAAGCTTGCTGGACAATCTTATTTTTTTTTTCTAGATGGTTATTATGGTTACACTCAAGTTCCAATAGCTCCTGAAGATCAAGATAAAACCACTTTTACTTGTCCTTTTGGTACATTTGCATTTAGGAGAATGCCTTTTGGATTGTGCAATGCCCCTGGAACTTTTCAAATATGCATGATGAGTATTTTTTCTGATTTAATTGAAAAAGATAGGGAAGTGTTTATGGATGATTTTACTGTATTTGGTGATTCATTTGATAGATGCCTTCATAGTCTGTCTCGAGTTCTGAAAAGATGTGTTGAAACTAACCTTGTGTTGAATTTCAAAAAGTGTCATTTTATGGTTGAACAAGGTGTAGTTCTTGGACATATTGTAAGTGCTAAATGTTTAGACGTTGACAAGGCTAAAATTGATGTCATTAGTTCATTGCCTTATCCTACTTGTGTTCGTGAAATTAGGTCGTTTAGGGCATGCTGGCTTTTACAAACGTTTTATTAAAAATTTCTCCAAAATTGCATACCCTTTGTGTGTTTTACTTGGTAAGGATGTTGTTTTTTACTTTAATGATAAATTCAAGAAAGCTTTTGATGATCTGAAAGATAAACTGACCTCTGCTCCTATTATTAGACCACCTGATTGGTCATTGCCTTTCGAAATCATGTGTGATGCTAGTGATAAGACAATAGGTGTTGTTTTAGGTCAAAAGAAAGATAAAGAGTCTTACGTGATCCATTATGCTTTTAAATCACTTGATCCTGCCCAATGCAATTACAGTGTGACTGAAAAAGAAATGTATGGTGTTGTTTTTGCTTTGGAAAAGTTTAGACCTTATTTGCTTGGCACTCATGTGATTATATATTCTGATCACGCAGCTCTTAAATTTTTGTTGAAAAAGAAAGAGTCAAAACCTAGATTGCTTAGATGGATGCTTTTGTTGCAAGAATTTGACCTTGAAATCAGGGATGAAAAGGATGTAGAGAATCTGGTTGCTGACCACTTAAGTAGGATAGTTCCTAGAGATGATTGGCCGTTAATGACCGAGTTCTTTCCTGATGAACAATTACTTTCTTTATGTCGTATTGATACTCCTTGGTATGCTGATATGGTGAATTACTTAGTCACTAGAACATTTCCTCCTACATTGTCTAGAGCTCAAAAGGAAAAGATTAAATCTGAATCAAAGTATTATTTTTGGGATGACCCATACCTTTGGAAATGTTGTGCAGATCCACTCATGCGCGGGTGTGTTGATAAATCTGAGTTCACTTCTATTCTCAATTTTTGTCATTCTTTGGAAGCTGAGGGACATTTTGGTCCTCAAAGGACGGCATATAAAGTCCTTCAGTGTGGTTTTTATTGGCCTACGTTGTTTAAAGATGCTTATATTTTTGTTAAGTCTTGTGAACCATGTCAGAAAACAGGTAATATCTCTAAGAGAAATGAAATGCCACATCATGGAATTATAGTTTGTGAAATATTTGATGTATGGGGCATTGATTTTATGGGTCCCTTCCCCTCATCCTTTGGTAATATTTACATTGTTCTTGCTGTGGACTATGTGTCTAAATGGGTGGAGGCTATTGCCACCATAAATGATGATGCTAAGACCGTTGTCAAATTTGTTAAGAGTTACATTTTTAATAGGTTCGGCATGCCAAAGGACATAATTAGTGATAGAGGAACTCATTTTTGCAATAAAACTTTTGGTGCTCTTCTTGAGAAATTTCATGTGACACATAGAGTAGCAACTGCTTATCACCCTCAAACAAACGGTCAAACTGAGGTGTCTAATCGGGAAATCAAATCAATATTAGAAAAAATGGTGAGCCCTAATAGGAAGGACTGGTGATACGGTTATGGATGAAAGTGATAGTCTTATGCTAGCAATTGGAACCAAAACTGATTTGGGTTCAATGGCTCATTTTGTGTGCATGGTGACTTGGATTGAGTGAGCTCGTTATATGGTCCTTATTATCAAGGTGGTACGTTAATCAAACTGGTCCGTTTAATCACATTGGTCCGCTTGTTTAAACAGATTGTACGCACTTATTATTTTAATTACTTTGGTTAAAGTCGGTTTAATAAAGGGATATTTGTTTAAATCCCCAATTTAAATTCAGTCATTACTTAGCTTTGATTATTGCTGTAACCTTCAATTTAGTGACTGAATTAGGAGGCTTTAGAGCTTGTAACTGCCAGTTTTAAAGGCTCTTAAATGGCTCTTAATTAGCTGTTTAAAGCTCTTGTAGCTGTTGGTTTTTGGCTATTTATAGTCAGCTTCTTGATTGGAATAAACAACCAATTGGATGATTAAAACACTTGTTTGTTACATTTTGAATTATAGTTTATAATTCAGTCTTTTTCTTTGTTTTGGACGCGCTTCCTATTCAAAGAACTGATTGTGAGTCAATAGGTCTTGTCTTGCATTCACGATCAACGAGTTAAAGGTCTAGCTTGTTAATCAACTATCCTTGTTTATACAACGAGTTTAAAAACTCGTATCAACTGGAGCCTTAGGCTAGATGACGCATTATGGGCCTATAGGACAGCTTACAAAACGCCTTTAGGGATGTCACCATATCGACTTATTTTTGGGAAAGGTTGTCATTTACCTGTGAAAATCGAGCATAAGTCTTATTGGGCTGTTAAGCAATGTAATATGGATTATGATTTGGTTGGGCAGAAGAGAAAACTTAGTTTGCAAAAGCTTGAAGAAATCAGATTAGAGGCTTATGAAAATGCTCAGATGTACAAAGACAAAACTAAGGCATTTCATGATAAAAGGATAGTCAAAACTACTTTTTTTGTAGGACAAAAAGTTCTTTTATACAATGCTCGTTTGAAATTATTCCTTGGCAAACTTCGATCTAGAGGGCTTGGTCCCTTTGTTATTACTAATATATTTGATCATGGTGCAGTTGAGATTAAATGTGTGGATTCTGGTAAAGTATTCAAGGTGAATGGTCACAGATTAAAAGCATTCTATGAGTATGAACAAGCAGGGATGATTGAAGAAATAAAGCTTTCAATTTCATTTATTTTCATTTCCCTATAATTTCAATTTTTATATTCCTTCCAAGCTATTTTGCAAAAACTATGTTCACTAAGCGTTGGAAAGTGGCTGGTGCATTCTTTAGTCCGAACGGCATCACCTTGTAACAATACAAACCCTGCTCTGTGACAAACGATTTCTTCTCCTGATCTTCAGGCCACAAGGGGATTTGATGAAATCCAGAATAGGCGTCCATAAAGCTCATCATGGCATGTCCTGCCGTCGAGTCGAGAAGGCGATCTATCTTTGGTAATGGGAAGCTGTCCTTGGGGCAGGCCTTGTTTAGGTCTGTATAATCGACGCACATTCTCCACGTCCCATTGGGATTGGGCACTAGCACTACATTGGCCACCAAGTCCGGGTACTGGCATGGGCGTATAAAGCCAGCTTCCATCAATTTTTGCACCTCAGCGGCGGCGGCTAAGTTTCTTGCCTCCTCATGATTTATTTTCTTCCGCCGTACTGGTTTCATGGTACTATCTACGTTCAATTTATGCACTGCTACTATTGGATCAATGCCTGTCATTTCTTCCACCGTGAAAGCAAATATTCTCGGTATTCTCGCAGCAGTTGTACCAGTGTCGCTGCCATAGGATCGTCAGGTGGGATTCCAATAGGAATAATTCGAGATGGATCTTTTAGGTCCAAGACTATATCATAGTGTGCTCCCACTGGCTCGGGTCGTCTATCCGCACTATGAGCCATGGGAATTTCTTTGATTCTACGTTCTTTTCTCTGAGGTTTCAACTTTTCATTCTTTTTCGGAGACGCTCCCTAAGCTGCCGGTTCCAACGTAGATAGGTAGCAATCTCTGGCCAATTGTTGGTTTCCGTAGAGGGCTCCAATGCCACCATTACTTCCCACAAATTTAACCAACAGTAAGTGAGGGACGATCACTGCCTTCAGATCATTGAGGGCTGGGCGGCCTAGTATGATGTAAAAGGAGGTGAGACTTGCCACGATTGTGAATCGGACGACACCTTCTTTAGTCACTGGAGGTGTGCCAATGGAGACGGGAAACAGGATGGAGCCGATAGTGTTGTGGGATCTTTTACGGTGATGACGTGTCACGCGTTCCTTGGAGGTATCAAGTGTGAGTTGGCACGAACCTCTGGCAACCTGCAAAACAAGAATATTCCCGTAGGAATATTCCCTCCGATGCTTAAGTAAGTATGAGATAGAGAGAGAAGTAATTTGTAGAGAGAAGGCAGAGCAAAGATAGTTTTAGGTTGGTGGGAATGAATTGATTTCCCTCTTACCTTGGGATTCGAGCCTTTTATAGGGCTAGGGCTTCTTGGGAAATGATTCCTCATCCCTATCTGTGGGATGTGTGCTCCGTAGGATTAGGGACATGTGTCCTTCTGTCAAACGACCTTTTAGCAAGTTGGGCCAGAGATCATGGGCTTCCTTAAATAAGGTCGCGCCCTTATTTTACCTGAACACTAAGGTCCAGGCCTGCTTCTTGGGCTTGAGCCATGGATTCGTTTGGCCAGTTATCTTGACCTCTTTGGACCTTAAGGTGGCAACTATTAGGCCCACATCATTTGCCCCTCATGAGGGGTGAAAACGGACGTTAGTTTTCACTGCTCTTGGATTGTTCAATAAGGTGACGACGCGTGGCAGGGGTAATCAATAAGGTGACCAATAATGCCCTTGGTCCAAGTATGCATATAATGTTAAGTCTAATAAATGCGGTTCAGTATTAATTAACAAGTTAATAATTCAGTGAGATCAAGTGAGCTGAATGCCTAGCTAGAGGCCGCTTCAGTTCAAGTGGAATTAATTATATTAATCCACAGCTTACTCTTGACTGAACCCGTAGGGTCACACAAATAGTACGTAAACGGATCAAGTACTTAATAGCATTAAATACTCTATCTATGGATATTCGGAATCGACGGATCTTGGTTTCAGTGGGAGCTGAGATCGTCACAAGCAAGAAATGAATACTCCGGAAACGATGATATTGCCGGAAACGGAAATATGGATCGTATCGGAAATATAAATATTATCCAAGTCGTAGATGTTGCCGGAAACGGAAACATGGTACATATCGGAAAATATTACCGGAAATGGAAATATTGCCGGAATCGGAAATATTGCCGGAAACGGAAATATTGTGACCATAGGCCCAGCAAGGCCATAGGCGCGCGCGGGCTTATGCTCGTGGGCTGCGAGGCAGCGCCTGCTTGTGTGGGCCGCAAGGCCTGCGCGGGTGCGTGCGTTCCTCATGGTCGTGCAACACTCGTGTTCGTAACGAATCCTAATCTTATTGGAATTCGTGCATTGATTAAATCCTAATCCTAATCCTAAAAGATTAAATTTATTATTTAGAGTTCTAATAGGATTCTAATTAATAAATCCATATCCTAGTAGGATTATAATTCCTTTCCATAAACTCTATAAATATAGGCCTAGGGTCACATATTTAATAGACGATATTTGAAGTATTCAAAGGTAAGATTTTTAAGCAAAAATCAGCCAAACACTTGCAACCCAAATAGCCGAAAATCTATGTAACCTTAAGGGCGATTCTAGTTGGTCAAGCTTAAGGCGGATCCGGACGTGCTGTGGACTATCTACGGAGGGACGACAGTTGGAGTCCTAAAGACTTGTTCTTGTTCGGTTCGGGCGCAGCTAGGGAGGGCACGCTACAAAGTGTATGCATCTGAATTATGCTAAATGATTATGTGCAAATAATATGTTTCCTGGCTTTATGGTTTTTCCGCATGATTTATGTTTATTCATATGTATCATAACCTAACAGTGGTATCACGAGCCTCTTATTATTTTCATAATCTAAATTGCATGAACATGGTTAAATTTTACAACTCTTCAAAGAATTAAAAGCGGTGATTAATTTTCGTAATTTTTAATTAATTGCAAATTGCGTTTATTTAATTATATGTACGCAGTTTTTCGGCAGTTTCTTCGTTACTCATCCAAATCGAGTGAGTTTTGTGTAAATTCCGCATGTAAAAGGCATTCTAAAATTTTGACAAAAAGAGTATTTTTCGGCCGAACCCAAAATTCCCAAATTCGAAGCCTAACTATGACTTTTCGGAGGTTTTAGTTTTTCAAACGCAAAAGTTTGTAAATTTAAGATGTTAAATTAAGTATTTGCGATTCTTGTTGATAAATCTTGAGTTTTTGATTGACCAACTGTATATGTTTAACAATTATGAATGCCTAGACTTGTTAATTATACAACCTAATTTGTAACTATGATTAATTTGTTGAAATTCGAATAATTTAGAATTGATTTGTTTTTCATAATTAATTAATAATTTAATTAGGTATCCATGATTAAAATCCACCATAAAAATTGTTAATTTATGTTAAATTTTAATTTTTATGACCTAGATTTGAATCCATGTTAATCGGAAATTAATTGATTAATAAATTTTCGATTTTTCGCCCTAAAATTATGAAATTAATATGATTTATTAATTTGTCATTTATTTTGAATTAAAAATTTTAAATTTTTATATAACACGCCCATAAATCTTGCACGCACAAAGCAATGAACGCTACGTGTTACCCTTAAGGGGTGTTGTATAGTGTGGGCACGCGACGATGAGCAAGGGAGCTCGTCGCCCGTGCGGTACAATGCAGCGAGCAAGAGCCATGGCGCACGAGCACAAGGCAGCACGCTGCCTTGTGTCGAGTGCTGTGTGCAGCGTGGGCGAGCAGGCAAGGGCGATGGGCCAAGGCGCAAGCCAGCGGGCAGACGCGTGTGGGCAGCAAGCATGCTGCGCCACAGCGCGCGCTGCCGCACCCAGCGAAGCGAGCAGACGCGAAGCAACAGGCACGACGAGCGAGCGGGCTGCGCGCAGCGTGGCCTGTGCTTGCTGCGTTGCGTGTGGCCTGCTTGCGTGGTGTTATACGATCGGTTGAGGGGAGTTAAGCCTCGTGCACTCGACGGGGCTTGGGCGCAAGCCCAAGTGCTCGTCATGTTATGATTGAGTCGTTTAGAATTTTAATTTGAAATTTTCAGTTCGGAAATAATTTTAATTAATTTTAAAATTAATAATTTAAATTGTTTTCTCGGATTTTAATTTTGAATATTATAATTATTATAAATTTTCTTTATACTAATTATTTTACTAAAATTAAACCTTGAATTAATTTAAATTCGTTTAATTCAACTGAAAAATAAATTAAATAAATGGATTCAATTATAAATTTATATGAGCTTTAAATTTTAATTAAATTTGTATGTTTCCGGTTAGACTAGAAATACATTTTTATGTTTAAAATTAGTAAAGCATATGAATTTATTGGTTTAAGTGGGAGCAATTTTAGTCATAAACTCTTGATTAGGTCTACAAATCCTTTAAGGTTAAACAACTTGATTAGAATTAATAAGGACTGAATAATTGGTAGATTATTGGTGCCCTCAATAAATTGCTGCAAATATTTATATGATGCATACAATGTGTTTTAACTAACCAATTATGTGGGCCATTCATGATAATGAATGGATGAATGGTATATATTGTATATGTACTGTTTTGCAGGTTATGAAGTGACTAGTATGGCCCAAATACGATAGAAAATATGGTCTGCGTACCATTAATTTGAATGTAATTGGTCTAAAGCACCAAATTTGTTTTTCAATTCAAATATGGTCTGCGTACCATCAAATAGTTGTAATTAGTTTAATTATAGCTTATCCTATTTGAAGAAAATGGCGCCTCCCACGGTGAAATTCAAGACGAAGTTTCCAATCCATTTTCAAGACGGACTTTGAAGTTGAAGCTTCAAGATGAAGTCGGGCCATACTAGATCACATTTATCTTATGCATGCTTTGAGTTATTTATTGCTTTTAAATATGTCTTAAATATGCATGAGATCGAAGCTTGATTATGATTAAGGATTTTAGTTCACTTAAAATCTAACCAACATAGTAAGAGCCTTAAGTTCCAAACTTAAAAATTGAGTTAAAAGGTGCCATGCCAAAATAACACTTACTTGGATATCCTTTACATCGATCTTAGTAATAGTTTTCCGCCATAGCGAGGTGTTACTTATCGATACTAAAGGGGTAAGGTACACAAATAATTGTGAGTACATGTTAGTTTTGGTGAAACTCAACGATATAAGTAAGGAGTCCTTTTATGTCGTGGCAAAATCGATAGGTTTACCTAATAAGTTCTTAGACGTACCTATCAACCAAGAGTAGTTTCTAGACTATTAGCAAAAGGCTTTTTCTTACCTAAAATGTTTTAGAATTGAGTCAAAATACATAATGTGCTTAATTCTTCAATGGTTTTAGGGTCTTGGAATCATTTTATTCACACCTGCCAGAACACATAACTCGAATAAAATGCTAATAACTTGTTTGAATTGCATGATTGCTTTAATTTCAAGTTATTATTCATGATAAATGTTTAGACTTTGCATGATTCAATGTATGTTTTAATTATTGTTTATAATTAAATATCTTGCACTGCAATAAATCCTTTTTGAAAGGTAACAGTAAATTTCCTCGATTGGTTGTGAATCCAAGAACGATTCACGGAAATGAGAGAATGAGCGATTTGAAATGTACGTTTCTTATAGCGACTTTTATGGTTGTTTTCGAGTATCAAAGTCGAATGGAAAACCGATTGGTGCTTGTGAATTCAAAATACAATGTAGTTTTGAGATCATAAAGCATTGAGTTTAAACACTCAGCTTTACCAATGGTTAACAACCTAATATCTTTGTCCATTTAATTCTCGGATGAGTCTAGTTCCTAGACATTCGAATAGATCGATTCTTAGAGAACTTTAGAAGCTTCTGGTAAGATCTTCTAGTTGAAAAGAATATTCAACATAAATAAAATGGTAAAAACTTTGGAATGACATTGGACATGTCTAAACAAAGTATAAAAGTCAACACTAGAGAATTCAATTCTTAAGGTTATTAAGAAAGGTACAAGAAATAGGAAAACAAAGGAACAAATGAAAGGAATTTACGATTCCGTTTCTACTTACAAGTTAATGTGTAAAGAGAAGTGGCCTAGAAATCAAACTTCCTTGGTATCATATATCGCTTGAGGTTCTTACTTCGGTAATAACTCAAACAATGGAAGCTAGGCTACACTAATGACCTACAAGTGGGAAATGAAGCATGGCATTGCTACATTAGTTGTAGGGTCATCTAGTTTGTTTTAAGTCCTTTCAAAGGCTGGAACTTAATGGCTATTTTGTTCCATAATCAGCATACCTAAATTTCTGTTTTCAAACACAGAAAGACTCACATTCAAGAAAAACAAAAACAATGAAATGGTCAATTACGGGTTGAGTCAATATGCTTGATTAAAACAAACAACTCTTTAACAATAAGAACTTTACTAGTTTCAAATCAACCCCTTGATTTGAATTCCACTAATCTTTGGCATTGTTGCTTAGACCATATCAACAAGTTAACATTCAAAAGCTCTATTTTGATGGACTTTTGAAAGTTCATTGATTTCTAGATCAATTTAAGACAACTAGTCTTACTTGTTGAAAGTAACAAAAGATATGAACTATTGTTAGAACGCCTAGACAATAGAGTTCAAAGCTAAAGGAAGGTTTTATGACTTTATTATTTCACTAAGATTTGAGTGAATATAGGTTTATTTACTCAATGTGATATAAGTTTGAATCTGTTTGGCTAGTTCAAAGATTCAGAAGTATAAATCCCACTTGGTAAGAAATCATAAAGATCTAGGATAGATCATGTTAATGATTGCTTGAGACCAAAAATGATCATCAATGATTGTGTGTTGTAATTTCACAATCTAGCTCCATGAGATATGGCATATCTAAGTGGAATGATCGAAGTCGATTAGTGCTTGATTCGATCAATGATGAATCATAAAGACTTTTCCTATAATTTCCAAAACAAAATGCTCAACTACCACCAAACTAAAACAAATTCGTCAAAGCTATTGAAAAGTAATTTCAGAATATCTTTTCATAATATATCTACAGAGTTCCTAAACTCAGTGGGAGCTTAGTGTTTGTTATTCAACAAACTAAGGCCCAAGTATAGATATATGTTTCATTGTGATTTATTCAAATGAGACACAAGGGTATTGTTTCTACCACGAATTTTTGAGAACATAATGTTTGTTTGCTCGAAATAATGTCCTTTAGGAGATTCGTTTCCAAAATGCCAAGTGGGAGAAAATAGACCTCGAAAGTCTTCAAGGCGAACAACAAACATAAACGGACATTCCAGAGGCTTTTCGAAGTTCTTCAGAAAATCCGAACACTTATTCTTAAGGACTTTAGAAGTGGCTTTAAAGAATAGACATCTCTTAGAAGACTTTACAAGTGCTTCAAGGAGAACAAAATATTCAAAGGACTTTCAAGTGGCTATTGATATTCTATTGTTTGATGTTCTATACCCAAGTAGGCATAGAATTCAAGTCACTGAAACTATGAGATTCTTCTATTAGATAGTGAAGAAACATGGAGTTCAGGTCACTGAGGCTATGCGATTCTTCTATTAGATAGTAAAGAAACCTACAACTTGCAGTCAAACTATTATCATATATATTAATGAGTTTGTGACCTGTAAGAAAGCTATGACGAAACCCAGATTCCCTAAAATGGTTAGAGGCCATATATAGACTCAAATTTTTTTAAATGGTTAGAGGCCATAAAACATAACCAATGTTTTGAGGACAAAATTGAAATTTTGTTGATTTGCAAGAATAGATTAAACATCTATGGGTTGCAAATTGGTTTTAAGGATAAAAACCATCAAACATGAAATTGTGTTCACACACAAAGCTAGATTAGTTGCTAAAGGTTACAAGCAAATTCACGGTGTGGATTGTGTTGAAACCTCATGCAAAATCGTAATGCTTAAGTCTATAATTCAAGCAATGATTGCATATTGGTACATATGGCAATTGGATGACAAAACGTATTCCTCAATCAAATATTGGAATAAACTATGTACATGGTATGTCATAGGATTTGTGGATCCAAATAAATGCTTGAAAAAGAAAGCTAGCTTATGAAGTCTAAGTACAGATTTAAGCAAGCAATTGGGAATTGGAACTATATTTTAGTGTAACTAATAAGTATTTTAGTTTCATAAAATGTACATGATTCTTATAGATATATAAGAAGTTTAGTGGGAGTACATAAAAACTTAATTGGTCCTATGTGTATCACACACATATCTCTCTATTGTGAAACAACATTCAAATTCTAATGACTTAGATTTGAAATTATTCATTGGATGGACCATGGAGAAACTTAGTACATACTGGGTATTAAGATCTATTTACAAAGATCTTATAATATTGTTTTGGATTAAGTAATGGCATTTACTAAATGAAACACGAAAGACTCCTTAGGAGATATTCGACCCATGTGAATAAATCTAAGTAAAGAATGTTTGAACTATGTATAAGCATTTACTAAGTTAAACATCAAAGGATCTAAGTGAGATTCTTAACCTATATTAAATGTCAAAGAATTTAGCTGGATTTAGTATCTACTGAAACTAGAATGAGCTAAAGTTACATGAATAGAATTCAATTGGGAATTATTCTGCAAAAGAATTTATCATGTATGATATAATATGAGGATCGCTAAACGAATCGTATGAATTTAGGCATGACGAACATATACCAATCTCTATTGATCTAAGTGAAGATCAACTAGATTGAGATCAAGAATACTTATGGTACTTGAAAAAGTACATAGGAATAGTTCTTGATTCAAGGAAATAAAGATATGCTAAATATTGATGCTACACGCATAAACACTGGTAAAGGATCAAGCAAGATCCCTTTGGAGTTAACCATTGGCAAGGACGAGCTATAGAGCATCGTGTTTTGAAATGGCAACATGGATTGGAGACCATGAGTTGTTGCGTGGGAAATTAAAATATTAATTTCTATGTTCTAAGATACAACTGGAAAGTATTCCACATATCTGTGAACTGCTTGGATAAGTAATTCCAAACAAAGCATCACTAGCGACCTATAAAGTTGAAGTAAAAGTACTTATTGCCTAAGAAGTAATAAAACAGGGTTGTTTATGTTAAAGAGTTCTTCACTGAACTTGGGTAGATCACACGTCTGCTGGCTTGATGGTTCTTCATTGAAAAATGCGTAGAACCACTCTTGAAGCAAGAAAAGACTAGATCACAAAATAAACATACTCAAAAGATCTTATCACCTATCTCGAAGAACATTCGATGAAAAGGATATTAAGATTGGCAAAGCATGATAACTAAACCTATGCAACAAGTGAGAAGCAACACTCACATTGTAGCACTGGAAATCAAGCATAGCTTTGAATTCCATGAACTGTTTTAAAAATGGTGTTCGAGGCCCATGGTTGTAAAACATCGGGGTTGAAAATTTATCATATATGAAATGTATTTTCATATTCCATTTAATCTTGGTTTAGTATTAAATGATGAGTCCCTTCAAATTTGACGATTTATTCAAGATAGACTGTAAGGACCAGTCCTGTGACTAAGAAATGTCTATCAAGTGAACTTGAATGTCAAAAGTTGAAAATGGTCCCTGGTCGGAGTTTTCTATAAAGATGGACACATAGAAAACGTTAAACGACTAGAATGCAAGATGACTAGTAGTTCTGTTTCTTGAACTATGTGGGCATGGCAATGTCGTAATCATTTGCATAGATACTTACTTTGGGAAGACTAGTATCGGACAGACCTATGAAACTTTACTGTAAAAGATGAAAATCTGTCATAAGTAAATTTCATTAAAATTATTAGACACTAAATACCTGAGTGATTTGAGATTACTTGTTTGAGAACTGGTTACTTTGACGTTGACCAACCGTCGCACCGTAAAAGGAGGCTATAAAGGCAACGCTCAGGTAATCACCTATCAAACGAAGTCTAATCTCAAGATCGCAAGATTGGGATTGTCCTCCCATAAATTGGGATGAGATGCTAAAAAGTTGTATAAGGCCACTCGGAGAGCTAGAAACTGTAAAATGCATGGCCGTGCTCAGATGAATCATAGGCTATGATTATCTGTTTATTTGATCAGTTGAACTCTGAAACCGAGAAAAACCTCTGGACGTAATAAGGATGACAACTCTTACCTTATGTTCAAGAGCAAGCATCGAGCGACAAAGGAATTAGGAAATGCACACTTGTCCCTAAGGACAAGTGGGAGACTAAAGGAAATATTGACCTTGGTCCAAGTATGCATATAATGTTAAGTCTAATAAATGCGGTTCAGTATTAATTAACAAGTTAATAATTCAGTGAGATCAAGTGAGTTGAATGCCTAGCTAGAGGCCGCTTCAGTTCAAGTGGAATTAATTATATTAATCCACAGCTTACTATTGACTGAACCCGTAGGGTCACACAAATAGTACGTAAACGGATCAAGTATTTAATAGCATTAAATACTCTATCTATGGATATTCGGAATCGACGGATCTTGGTTTCAGTGGGAGCTGAGATCGTCACAAGCAAGAAATGAATACTCCGGAAACGATGATATTGCCGGAAACGGAAATATGGATCGTATCGGAAATATAAATATTATCCAAGTCGTAGATGTTGCCGGAAACGGAAACATGGTACGTATCGGAAAATATTATCGGAAATGGAAATATTGCCGGAATCGGAAATATTGCCGGAAACGGAAATATTGTCAGAATCGGAAATATTATCGGAATCGGAAAATAATTCCGGAAACGGAAATATTAAATATTTGTTCGAAACGGAAATTAATTCCGGAATCGGAAATATTAAATATTGTTCGTACCGGAAATGAATTCCGGAACCGGGAATTTAATCGGAAGCGCATCGTACGAATTAGCATCTGACGAGGCTTGCTAGACGAAGGCTCAGCACGAAGCCAGGCCCACGCCCAGCAAGCCAAACGCCCAAACACGGAGCTGCCACAGCCTCGCCAAGCCCAGCGCAAGGCCAGGCCCAGCAAGGCCATAGGCGCGCGCGGGCTTATGCTCGTGTGGGCCGCAAGGCCTGCGCGGGTGCGTGCGTTCCTCGTGGTCGTGCAACACTCGTGTTCGTAACGAATCCTAATCCTATTGGAATTCGTGCATTGATTAAATCCTAATCCTAATCCTAAAAGATTAAATTTATTATTTAGAGTTCGGATTCTAATTAATAAATCCATATCCTAGCAGGATTATAATTCCTTTCCATAAACTCTATAAATATAGGCCTAGGGTCACATATTTAATAGACAATATTTGAAGTATTCAAAGGTAAGATTTTTAAGCAAAAATCAGCCAAACACTTGCAACCCAAATAGCCGAAAATCTAAGTAACCTTAAGGGAGATTCTAGTTGGTCAAGCTTAAGGCGGATCCGGACGTGCTGTGGACTATCTACGGAGGGACGACACTTGGAGTCCTAAAGACTTGTTCTTGTTCGGTTCCGGCGCAGCTAGGGAGGGCACGCTACAAAGTGTATGCATCTGAATTATGCTAAATGATTATGTGCAAATAATATGTTTCCTGGCTTTATGGTTTTTCCGCATGATTTATGTTTATTGATATGTATCATAACCTAACATCTTACCCCTCTATAAATAAGTGACCATTTCGAGTGAATTTCCCCCTCATTTCTAGTGATCATTTGAGAGCCATAGGAGAAGGCGATTTCCGGCGTCTAACATCCACCAGGAGCCACTGTAGCGCCGCCACAATCCTCAAGGTCTTGTTCTTGCAGTTCTTCATCAAATTTCTTTGAAAGCTTTCTCTTCGATCCATCAGGTAACTCTCACCTTTGGAAAAATTTGTTTGTTGATTTTGGTCCTTCCTAGTTTCCTTTTCTTATTAATGATGTGAGGACCACGTCAAAACTGAGGGCGGCGATCTGCCCTTTGGACGTCTTCACTTTCCAAGTAATGTGCCTCGTCTTGAGCCAAATCTTCAGCATGTGCAGGGTATCATGGTGCGAATAGAAGATGATCCACAACTCAAAGGGGAATCTTCTTCTCCCATGGAGGAGGACGTCCCCTCAAACGAGCGCGTCGATGGTGCGCCGGCGGGCCCTTCAGGTGGAGAAGAAGGTCAGCTCCACCCTAGTGAGATCTTCCCACTTCAGCCGTGGCTGACTTTTCTCACTGCCAAGGGAGCGGATTATGGGGGGTCTCTAAATCTGGGTTCCGAGTACAAGTTCTGTATGCCGACTGGCATGGACTGCACCAGCTTTGACTAGTGGAAGGGGAGTTTGCCGTGTATAGCTCTTTTTTGAAGCTCGGCATGAGATTTCCTCCTCACCCTTTTGTGGTGGAGTTGTTGGACGGCTTCAACATTGGTCTGAACCAGATGTCTCCCAACTCCTGGGCTGGCGTTTTTGGCTATATTGCCCGATGTGAGCTTGAGGGCATTACTCCCTCCTTCCCAGCATTCCTGAGGATAGCCTCCATGTCTCAGGTTCCAAAGTCCGCCGAGGGTTGGCTGATTCTCACTTACAAGGGCGCTTATCGGACGGTGATGGGCAAGGCGTCCAAGTGGCATCACTGGAGGAAGAAGTGGGTGGTTATCAAAACCACCAACTTAGAGATGTGCGAGCGGATGAGACGTTGGACGCTTAGACCCAATTTTGTTGGAAAAAGCGGCTCCTTTCCTCCAGTTTCCCCCGCCCTCTGGAAACGGATCTCGTCCTTGTTCAAGGCCAAGCCGCTAATAGTTAAGGCCAAGACGGCTTATATACCTGAGGGGTGGTTGCCTCATTTGGATCAACTGGCCGATCCCGTTTTCCTCTCGGCTGTGGGCTTGTGTCCGTATATGCCGAGAGGTAATGTATATGTACCTTCAGATCTTTCGTTGTTTTATCAATGCTTTACTCTGTACTAACGTCTTTCTTTGTTTTTCAGACGAGGCTATGGAGAAACTGGATGATGCATCCAAAGGCCGGGTGGATATGCTGTCCTGGCTGGCAAAAGTGCTTGACGCCAACACTTTTGAGGCTTTGCAGCGTCAGAAGGCGGCTGAGCAAGCTGTCCCAGAGCAGGTGGTTCATCAATCTCCTGCTGAGGAGAAGAAGGTATTGTTCAAGCCTTCCCAAACATGTGATTTCCTTCAATGTTTGCGACTTACGTGTCGTTGTTTCTTCAGAGTTCAAGGAAGGCGGCCTCGGACGCGACACCTTCTTCCAAGCGCAGGGCTGGCGGCACAGGGAAACTCGTCTTCAAGTCAACAGCCTCGAAGGCGTCCAAGTTGTGCGCTGCGCCTCAGACTGCATCCGCTTTTCCTAGCTCTCAGAAAGCTGGAGCGGCGGTTGATCCTCTTGGGGGAATTGCTGAAGCCGTTCGCTAGAATATTCCTCTGAGGGCGGCGGAGAGGGCTAGGAATTCTGGTGGTAAGTTTTACTCCAACATCGTAACCACTTTCCGTTCCTCGTCTAGCAGTTCTATAGTCTCTCCCAGAGATTTTAAGGTCATTGTTTTTCCAATAGAAATACCCGACCCTCAGAAAGACATTGATGCTGAATTAGATCAGATCCCTTCTTTAGGCGGGTTTAACTCTTCTGACCGGAGGCGGATAATGACTCTGATGCGCAATGATATTCCTCCCAAGTATGTTGAGACCCTTCCTGAGGCGGCCGAGAATCAGCTTGCCGCCATGCAGTCCTCGGCGATGGATGTAGGCTTCATTGTGCATTTATTATTTAAATATTATCATTTTCTTCTCTTTTTTTTAATACTCTTGCGGTTTTGTACAGATGTTTATCCTGCTGGACTCGCTAAAGAAGTGGCGCACTGCTTTGGTGCATGAAGAGGCTCGACACCGTCTTCTGGCTAGTCAGTGCGGCGATCAGCATTTTGCCGAGCTGGAGAGACTTCGTTTTGACAGGTGGGAGGAAATCAACGCTGTGACCAAGTCCCTGACCTCCCAACGTGCTGAGAATACGCATCGTCTTAAACAGACCGATCAGAACTTTTCTCAAATTGAGGACCTTTCTGAGAAGATTAAGGGGAAGGAAGCTGAGTTTTCTCGTCTTGAGACTCAGTTTAAGGAGTTGGAGACACAGTTGGAGGCGGCTCGCAAGGAGGTGGCCACGTCAAAGAGTGTTCTCGACCAGTCGGTCGTGCTGGGTGAGAAGTCAACTCGAAGGGGCATGGAGCTTGCATGGAATGCTGAATTTGGCAGTGAACGCCCCTTCAGCTGGTTTGAGAAGTTCCTCACCTACCAAGTTGAGGTGGAGAAGGCTCAGAAGGAAGGACGCGCTCCTCCTGAGTTTGTTCCCAGTGATGACGATGAATGAGGGCTTCTAGGTGCCTTGTATTTATTTTAGGTTTGTTTTTGTGACGCCCTGCTTAGTGGCACTATGTGCATAATTTTGTAATTATGACTAATTTTTTCGAATGACTAGGCGTCTTTTGAACGTTTTTGCTCTTAGCTTTTGTCATTTCTGTTTATTTGTTATTGATTCTTCAATTATAGCTGACGCCCCTAAATAGAGACGTCAAATATTTGCCTTGGTCTTTTTGCCAAGGTCTTTAGCTACTTTATATAGCTGTTTGAGAAATGTGTGACCCCTGTGTTCTAGGTGATCAGCCTGGTGAGGGTGCTAATCTGGGCCACTTCTTAGGCCTTTAGACAACTAGTCTTTAATTCTTGAGAGAATGTTAGTTTGCACTTCTCCAAGAGATTCGATAACGTATTTGTCATAAAGGTTTCCCAACAAGGCCGGCTTGTAGGGAATTTTTCATTTAGTATTCATTAAAGTATGCTACATGGCGCGTCTATGGTTTGGACGTCGTTACAAAACATTCAATCAAGATAAGATAAGTGTTAATCTAGAAAAAGTACTTCTTGAGGTTATCTGCATTCCATGTACGCAAAATCGGACGCCCCTGCATGTCTTGGATCCGGTATGTTCCGTCTCGAACTTCCTCGTAAATCTCGTATTGACCCTCCCTAGTAGGAGTGAGTTTCCCTTGTTTATTGGCGCGTCCGACGGCTTCCATCTTCCTAAGCACAAAATCTCCAACTTTTAATATTCTTCTAGAGACCCTTTTGTTGTACTCCCTAGTCATTCGGAGTTTGTATAGTTGCTGGCGCAGAGCCGCGTTTCCTCTTGTTTCTGGCAAGAAATCCAGTTCCGCTTTCATCATTTCCCAATTGGCGTCTTCATTAAATAACATGACGCGCAGAGTGGGTTCACACATTTCAATGGGTAGGACGGCCTCAGCTCCATAAGCTGACAAGAATGGTGTTTCTCCTGTGGAGTTCTTTGCCGTGGTCCGTATAGACCATAAGACATTGGGTAACTCGTCGGCCCATAGGCCCTTCGCTTCATCAAGCTTCTTCTTCATTCCTTCAGAGATGATTTTGTTGAATGCTTCTACCTGTCCGTTAGCTTGGGGGCGGCCTACTGATGCAAAACATGATGTGATACCATGATCAGCCAACCAATCTTCCAATTTGGGCGTCTTGAATTGTGGCCCGTTGTCAAAGACAATGGACTGAGGCACGCCGAATCTTGTGATGATGTTTTTCCAGATGAATGCTCTCACATCTTGAGCCTTAGTGTTTTTCAAAGCTTCAGCTTCTACCCATTTGGTGAAATAGTCGACGGCAACTATCACATAACGCAGTCCACCTGGTGCCGTCGTGTAAGGGCCTAATAAGTCCATCCCCCATTTGGCAAATGGTATAGGTCTGGTGATTGGTGTCAGTCTCTGTGCTGGCCGTCGAATTAGATGAGCAAATCATTGACATTTATCGCACCGCTTAACCAAGTCAAGAGCATCTTCTTTGAGAGTGGGCCAATAGTATCCAGTTCTTAGAGCTTTTTCTTCCAGGGCCCTCCTTCCTATGTGAGAGCTCCATAATCCCTGATGAAGATCTTCTAGTACTTCATGCCCCTTCTCGGGGGTTACGCAGCGAAGAAGAGGCCGTGAGAAAGCTTTTTTGTATAGAGTCCCATTCCATATCTCAAACCAGGTACTTTTCCTTTGTAATCTTTCTGCCTGCTTGGGATCAACAGGGAGTACTCCATTCATTTTGAAATTGACAATATTATCCATCCAGGTGGTTGTCGGTCTAAGATTTCCGTTCTCGAGGCGTCAATACTTTTGAGTTGTTTTACTTCCCAAAACACATGACGTGGCGTGTCGCAGGATGCTGAGCTTGCCATTTTGGACAGAGCGTCTGCTTTGTTGTTTTCAGACCGGGGTATATGTTGTATCTCAAAGCTAGTCAGCTGCTGAACTTCTTGGCAGACCTTTTCCAGGTACTTTATCATGGCGTCGTCCTTGGCTTCATATTCTCCTTTTACCTGACTGACGATTAGCTGTGAGTCGGATAAAACCAGGACCTCTGTCGCCCCTGCTGCTTTGCTCATCTGGATTCCGCATATCAAGGCTTCATATTCAGCTTCATTGTTTGACGCCTGAAAGTTAAAGCGCATTGCATATTCATAGACATCCCCTTCTGGTGATTCGCAGACAATGCCGACTCCACACCCATTTTGGGTGGCAGAGCCATCCACGTGAACTACCCACTGAGTTTTTTCATTCTTCAAATAGGGTGGCCTAGTCATTTCCGCAATAAAGTCCGCAAAAGCCTGTCCCTTTATGGCCTTCCGCGGCTCATACGAAATATCAAATGCATTAAGCTCAATTGCCTAGTTGAGCATTCTTCCGGACGCTTCCAGATTGATAAATGGCCGTTTTAGAGTTTGATCCGTGTACACTATCAGCCGATGAGCCAAGAAGTATGGACGAAGCTTCTTACTAGCTAAGAACAGAGCGAAGCCGAATTTTTCAATAGTTGGATATTTGAGTTCTGCATTCTGCAACATGTGGCTGACGAAATAGACGGGTAGTTGCGTTCCATCCCTTTCTGTAAGTAGGACGGCACTTAGAGCGTAGTCTGAGATGGCAAGGTAGAGATACAAAACTTCTCCTGAGAGGGGGCTGACTAGCTGCGGCAGAGTGTGCAGATGTTCTTTTAAACGAAGGAAGGCGGTCTCTGCCTGTGGCGTCCATTCAAACTGGGCCCCCTTTTTGATGGTACTGAAAAAGTAATGACACTTATCTCCGGCTCTAGACAAAAATCGTCCCAAGGCGGCAAGACAACCCGTTAGGTGTTGCACATCTTTGACCGTCTTTGGCAACGTCATATTAATGACGGCCTGTACCTTGTCCGGATTTGCCTCAATGCCCCTTTCATCAATCAAGAAGCCAAGGAACTTGCCAGAGGATACCCCGAAAATGCACTTCTTTGGATTGAGTCTCATTTGGTATGTCCTGAGGGTCTCAAAGGTTTCCCGCAAGTCGTCGAGGTGATCCATCTTTTGCTTGCTTTTTACAATCATATCATCGATATAGGCTTCTATATTCCTCCCCAGTTGCTTTGCAAAAACCGTGTTCACCAACCGTTGGAAGGTGGCTGGGGCATTTTTTAGACCGAACGGCATTACTTTGTAGCAGTACAATCCTTGCTCTGTGACAAATGACGTCTTCTCCTGATCTTTGGGCCACAAAGGGATCTGGTGAAATCCAGAGTAGGCGTCCATGAAGCTCATCATGGCATGCCCAGCTGTTGAGTCGACGAGTTGATCTATCTTCGGCAGTGGGAAACTGTCCTTGGGGCAGGCTCTGTTTAGATCAGTGTAATTGACACATATCCTCCATGTCCCATTGGGTTTGGGTACCAGTAATACATTAGCTACCCAGTCTGGGTACTGACATGGACGTATGAAGCTTGCATCCATTAGCTTCTGAACTTCAGCAGCAGCGGCTAAATTCCTTGCTTCTCCATGATTCCTTTTCTTCTAACGTACTGGCTTTATAGCACTATCTACATTCAGCTTGTGCACGGCTACCGCCGGATCAATGGCTGGCATCTCCTCTACCGTGAAGGCAAATATTTCTTTGTATTCTCGAAGCAGTTGCACTAATGCTGCTGCCATGGGGTCGTCAGGGGGAACTCCAATGGGGACTGTTCTAGACGGATCCGCTAGGTCCAGAATTATAGCATAGTGTGCTCCCACTGGCTCAGGTCGTCTTTCTGCATTATGCGCCGTTGGCATCTCTCGGGTTTTACGACGGTTTGTCGGAGGTTTAACTTGTCCGCTTCCCTTTGGAGAGGCTCCCCATGCCGGTGGCTCCAATGCTGATAAGTAACAGTCTCTGGCTAGGTGTTGGTTTCCATAGAGGAAACCAATGCGTTCGTTACTTCCTACGAACTTGACCAGTAGTAAATGAGGAACAATCACAGCTCTTAGGTCGTTGAGTGCTGGACGGCCAAGTATGATATTGAATGCGGTGAGGCTCGCTACAATTGTAAATCGGATGACGCCTTCCTTGGTCACCGGAAGGACACCAATGGAGACTGGGAGCAAGATGGAGCCAATTGGGCGGACGATGCTTCCTCCAAAACCTACCAAGGGCCTGAATACTCTCTCTATGGCTCCAGGATCGTGCCTCAATTTTTGCAGACAGGGTAGACTGATTATGTCGGACGAGCTCCCCGTGTCCACCAGTACTCTCTTCACTCTGAGATTAGCCACCTTAATCTCTAGAACCAAAGGGTCATCATCATATGGTGCTGACGCCCTTGTGTAATCGTCTTTGGAAATTTCCACAGAAGGTAGATTCATCTGCACGGGACGAAGATAAGATGGGCCTGCTTGCCGTACCTCCTTACATGGTTCTCCCGCAGCTATACCCCCTGATATCACCGTAACAACTCCTTTGTCTGAATACCCCTTGGTGGGGAGACTTGTTTCCTCGTCTGTGCCTTTTAAACGGATGTACTTGTGAAGGCGTCCTTTAGCCGCGTGGTCGCTTAATATCTTCCTCAACATCGGACAGTTTTGAGTGTCGTGTCCTTCATCTTTGTGAAAAGCACAGAACGGGGCTTGTTGGTTTGAGGTAGCCAGTCGTCGGGGGGGACTGTTCTATTCCAAGACTTGGTCCCTCAGCCAAGAGAATGTCTTCAAGAGCCGTGTTGAACATAAAGGAGCCTCTTGTTGACGACCTCCTTCGCCTTCTTTTCACTTCAGTGCCGCGGCCATTTTTTCTCAAGGTGACGCTCTCATGCTGCCTTCTAGGAATCCCGAGAGAGTGATGACGAGTTTCACCATTCTTCTGTCGTGAAGCTTGACTCGTCCGTCTTCCCGGACGTTCTTCTTTGACATGCCGACTCTCCTTCTCCAGGGTGCGTCCTGGGTGGATCGAGATCCTCTGATAAAGGTTCCATCATTCTGCCATTATCATGCTCAGGGTTGGCTTCATGGAAAGACCTAGTGATTTCTTTTTGAAGGACGTGCTGAAATCCTTCTTGCCATTCATCTGCAATATCTTGATGGAGATCGTTCAACAAGTACTGCATGGACCTCGCGGAGGCAGGCCGGCTAGTTTCTGCGTCACAATGACTGTTGGACTTATTTTTAGACGTCCTTCCACTGGTAGGGAATCCCATTCCGTCCATGAGTTTTTCGCGCTCAGGTTGCAGTTCAGCCATGACACTGTACCTCCCCACAGACGGCGCCAAATGTTGTGGGATCTTTTACGGTGATGACGTGTCACGCGTTCCTCGGAAGTATCAAGTGTGAGCTGGCACGAACCCTTGGCCACCTGCAAAACAAGAATATTCCCGTAGGAATATTCCCTCCGATGCTTAAGTAAGTATAAGCTAGAGAGAGAAGTAATTTGTAGAGAGAAGGCAGAGCAAAGATAGTTTTAGGTTGGTGGGAATGAATTGATTGCCCTCTTACCTTGGGATTCGAGCCTTTTGTAGGGCTAGGGTTTCTTGGGAAATGATCCCTCATCCCTATCTGTGGGATGTGTGCTCCGTAGGATTAGGGACATGTGTCCTTCTGTCAAACGACCTTTTAGCAAGTTGGGCCAGAGATCATGGGCTTCCTTAAATAAGGTCGCGCCCTTATTTTACCTGAACACTAAGGTCCAGGCCTGCTTCTTGGGCTTGAGCCATGGATTCGTTTGGCTATTTATCATGACCTCTTTGGGCCTTAAGGTGGCAACTATTAGGCCCACATCAGTTGCCCCTCATGAGGGGTGAAAACGGACGTTAGTTTTCACTGCTCTTGGATACTTTTTCTATCGTTCCAGGGTCATGCTTCAACTTCTGTAGGCATTGCAAACTGATTATGTCGGACGAGCTCCCTGTGTCTACTAGCACTCTTTTCACCGTGAGATTGGCCACTTTAATTTCAAGACTAACGGGTCATCATCATATGGTGTTGCCGCCTTGCGATAATCGTCTTTGGAAATTTCTACATGGGGTAAATCCACTTGCTTCATGCAGAGATGAGACGAACTGAATTGTCGTCCTTCTCTAGACGGTGCTCCTGCCGCGATCCCTCCTGATATTACTGCTATGAACCCTTCGTCTGAATAATTATCGCCGTTGTCAGAGAGGGGAGAGGCACACGGCTCCTGGCCTATTATCATGCTGGCTTCATTTGCATCTGTCAACCATAGATACCGACGTAGGTATCCTCTAGCCGCGTAGCCATCCAGTATTTTCTTCAGCATCCGACAGCTTTGGGTATCATGCCCGTCCTCCTTTTGAAAGGCACAGAACGGAGTGTTCTGTTTCGATGTAGGCGGCCTTTTGGGAGTCCACTGTTCTATTCCCATATTCTGTCCCTCAGCTAGGAGAATATCTTTAAGAGCCATATTGTAGACAAACAGGCTTCCTGTTGGCGGCTTTTTACGTTTCCTTCTTACTTCATTGTCTCGACCATTTTCTTTTCGGGTGAAGTTTTCTTGCTGCCTTCTAGAGGTCATGGTGGGCCTACTTGTGAAGTGACGACCCTGAGGCTTGTAAGCGGGTCTTTGTGATGCCAGGCTCGTCCGCCGTCCTGGACGTTCTTCTCTTACATGATGGCTTTCTTGCTTCAGAGGTTGTCTTTCCATGGGTGGGCCGCGTCTATCTGCAACTAACTCCACCGTTCTGCCACTTCCTTGTACTGGGTTGGTTTCGCTGAAGGACTTAGTGATTTCTTCTTGGAGGACATGCTGAAGTCTTTCCTGCTATTCATCCGTGATGTTCTGATGGAGACCATGCAACATGTGCCGCAGGGATCCCGCGGAGGCTGGACGGCTTGCTGAGGCGTCACAATGCCTGTCAGCTTTGTCTCTAACAGGGGGTTGCCCTTTTTTGATAGCAAACCGTGCTCCTTCTGTGTTTTCCTCAGTTTGTTGTTTGGCCACGATACTATACGTCCCCACAGACGGCGCCAAATGTTGTGGGATCTTTTACGGTGATGACGTGTCACGCGTTCCTCGGAGGTATCAAGTATGAGCTGGCACGATCCTCTGGCAACCTTGGGATCTGAACTATTTATAGGGCTAGGGTTCCTTGGGAATTGATCCAATAATCCTAGCTGTAAGATGTGATGCCGGCTGGGGATTGGACCACGTGTCCAGGAGTGAGAGTATGGAATAGGGCCTGATGGTCCCTTTGGTTTTGGGCCTGGCCATGAATCAAGTGGGTTAGAACGTCCTTTTATTGCTTAAGGGATCAGGCTTGGGCCATCGTTCAGCCCTTGGACCCACGCGTCATATGTAGGTGGGCTATACTCAGGTTAACCCTGTCTTGGGCCTCCTTATGGAAGTATGCAAAGCCCACATCACTAACTATAAAAAATTAAACAACAAAATTCTTAGACATTGTAACCATTTTTTGAGGCATGGTAACCCTATATTTTTAAAAGAGAATTGTGACTTAAAATCACATTATTCAAGCACAACATGTATCAACGACACTTTTTGATATATGTTTTCATAATAATCCTAATAAAATGCCAAAATAAATTCGGAACAAGTTGTTTAATTTATTTTAAGGCATGGTCCAGAATAAATTTAGTTGTTACCAAGTCCATTTAAGAATTGGTATATATATATATATATATATATATATATATATATATATATATTTTACTTTTACGAAGAGATTGGTAACAGAGGAATATTTTAGAAAAGGTTGTATTATTGCTTCTCCGGAGGAAAAGAGAGAGATTTCATGCGTGATTGCAGTTCACGTTAAGTAAATTTATCCCCTTTTTCACTTCATAATCTCTCGTGTTAAAAATTTGATGGGTGGATTTTACATAAAAAAAATTCATGCGTGGTTAGGAATTTTGACTTTATGAACAATTGCTTGATTCTATGCGTTAGACTTTAATGATGGGTGATTACAATAGTCCGACTTTAAATTGATTTAATTATCATTTTTTAAATATATTTGATAGGAGATATTAAAGGGTGTTTTGGTCTATTCTATAGAGGGACACCAAAAGTGTATTTACTAAATTAACCTCAGGTGTTCCCTTATAGAATAGAGATAAAATTAATGATACAAAAAAACATACATACATACATACCCAAGTGTACTTCCGTTTCAAAATGAATTTTATGTTTTCCGTTTTGTCTGCTTCATGATGTTCTTTACATTGTACATTATTCTATATTTTGACATGAAAGTTTACTATCTTACCCCTCTTACCCCATAACAGTTATCATTTTTTTTACTTTATTCATTTATACTTACATCTACCCACTTGTTCCATATTAAAGAGTATATTATATTCGTCCATCTTTTTACCCACTCTCTCTTTTTTGTCTTACTATTTGTGCAAATTTTGAACTTAAGCACATTATAAAACGGAGGTAGTATGTACTTTACCGGTCAGAATCATTACTAATGCATATTAATGAGTTTATAATCAGTTAAACTTTTAATCGACATGGTAGAGTTTGTATGTGATTAGCAACTTATCCTAACTTCTTACAAAGATTCATTCATACCCTTGAAAAAGTCAATAAATGGCGCAAAGTAAGTACAGGGGAGGCCCATCCCATAGCCCATGCTCGAAATAATTCTTTGGATCTAACACCCATCTTTATACCTAAATATAACTTCCCTGTGTTCGAATGTTTTGAGCTCATTAGCCCAACCTACTCATCATCTCTCTCGTCCCAGGTTGATAATTTCCATCAAAATTTATCTCCTTGGGCATTGTTATTCCTTGTGTTGCCGTTTCCTGTCTCTTACCCACCTCCCCCTCCAAAATCATCAAACTCAGGTAGCTCATTCGGGTCGGCTCTATCGACATTCCCTATCTCGGACGGAGAGGAAGACATGATGAACGCAGTTAGGGATCTAAACTTCGTTATTTCCTCTCCGGAGAGTGGTGATATCTCGTCGGACCCGTCTGGTTTTCTGGAGAAAATCTTGAAAACATCTGTGAGGTACAACAAGAAGCAGAAGGCGATGGAGAAATGTAGGAAGACTATAAGAAAGAAAATATGGAAGCCTACGGGTTTGTTGGCCATGGAACTGCATAAAGGTTCACTGGTGAAGGAAGTGTCGCTGTGAAAGAAGAGAACAATGGAGAAGAGCATGCTGCAGCAAACGACGATGAAGCATCAACTTCGAAACCAAGGAAAAAGGTGAACAAACAAAAGCAATATAAAGGAAAGGGGAAAATGAAATTCGGCTTCAGTGACAGTGACTGTGGTGAGGACTATATGTCGAGTGAAGGGCAAGGGTCTGAAGCTGATGATGGTGCATCTCGCCACGAGCAGACTTCAAAGTGAAGGAAATAATGCCCTTGGTCCAAGTATGCATATAATGTTAAGTCTAATAAATGCGGTTCAGTATTAATTAACAAGTTAATAATTCAGTGAGATCAAGTGAGCTGAATGCCTAGCTAGAGGCCGCTTCAGTTCAAGTGGAATTAATAATATTAATCCACAGCTTACTCTTGACTGAACCCGTAGGGTCACACAAATAGTACGTAAACGGATCAAGTATTTAATGGCATTAAATACTCCATCTATGGATATTCGGAATCGACGGATCTTGGTTCCAGTGAGAGCTGAGATCGTCAAAGGCAAGAAATGAATACTCCGGAAACGATGATATTGCCGAAAACGGAAATATGGATCGTATCGGAAATATAAATATTATCCAAGTCGTAGATGTTGCCGGAAACGGAAACATGGTACGTATCGGAAAATATTAATGGAAATAGGAAATATTGCCGGAATCGGAAATATTGCCGGAAACGGAAATATTGTCAGAATCGGAAATATTATCGGAATCGGAAAATAATTCTGGAAACGGAAATATTAAATATTTGTTCGAAACGGAAATTAATTCCTGAATCGAAAATATTAAATATTGTTCGTATCGGAAATGAATTCCGGATTCGGGAATTTAATCGAAAAGCGTATCGTACGAATTAGCATCGGACGAGGCTTGCTAGACAAAGGCCCAGCACGAGGCTAGGCCAACGCCCAGCAAGCCACACGCCAAGTGCTCGACCAGGCCTAGCGCAAGGCCAGGCCCAGCCAAGCATTGGCAGGCGCGCACGACGCTGATGGGCTGCGAGGCCGCATGCGCTGTGCGCTCGGCGTGGGCCGCAAGGCCTGCGTAAGGGCGTGCATGCGTGTGCGTGTGCTCGTGTTCGTAACGAATCCTAATCCTATCGGAATTCGTGCATTGATTAAATCCTAATCCTAAAAGATTAAATTTATTATTTAGAGTTCTATAAGAATTCTAATTAATAAATCCATATCCTAGTAGGATTATAATTCCTTTCCATAAACTCTATAAATAAGGGCCTAGGGTCACATATTTGATAGATGATTTTGAAGTATTCAAAGGTAAGATTTTTAAGCAAAAATCAACCCAAAACTTGCAACCCAAATAACCGAAAATCCTAGTAACCTTAAGGGAGATTCTAGTTGGTCAAGCTTAAGGCGGATCCGGACGTGCTGTGGACTATCTACGGAGGGACGACACTTGGAGTCCTAAAGACTTGTTCTTGTTCGGTTCCGGCGCAGCTAGGGAGGGCACGCTACAAAGTGTATGCATCTGAATTATGCTAAATGATTATGTGCAAATAATATGTTTCCTGGCTTTATGGTTTTTCCGCATGATTTATGTTTATTCATATGTATCATAACCTAACACAAAGACCTATGAGTATCCTAGTTTGGAATTGCAGAGGTGCTACTGAGGGTGCCTCTCCTATTATTAGTTTTATTAGTAGTTTATCTTAGGCTAGTAGTGTAGACTTTATCTTCTTGCAAGAAACTAAAAGTAGTGTTAGTTCCCTAAAACGATTCTTTTCCCGTAAAGGTTATGCGGAATGTACGGGTAGTGATAGTTTGAATAGTAGTGGGGGTTTGTTCCTTTGTTGGTCCCCTAGAGTAGAAGTGTCCATTGTTTCTACTTCGGCGAATTTAATATTCTGTAAGGCTAAGGCCGCGTTCGGTAATGAATACTATATAGCTTTTGTGTACAATCACCTTATTTAGAAGATACGCAGAGGGTGTGGAATGATCTTCAAAATCTGATAATCACAGTGCAAGGAAAGGGGGTAGTAGTCATTGGAGATTTCAACCAAGTTGAAATTGCAAGCCAGAAACTAGGTGGTACCGCATACATTAGGGGAAGAGCCGCATTTTCAGATTGGAAATTTAACTGCCAAGTCTCGGAGGTTCCTTTTTTCGGGGTCGAGTATACGTGGAGTAATAATAGGGATGGGCAGGAACTCATTTTACAAAGGCTCGATCGATGCTATGCGAATGATGATTGGAGATGCATGTACCCGGATGCGACGGTTTGTAATCATCCGATCTTTCTATCGGATCATAGTCCCATAATCTTGGAGCTTTCGAAAAAACCCTCAACCCGAAATACACCGTACAAATTAGAAGCATGGTGCTTGGAGAAGGAGGAGATAAAGATGATGGTGTGCCAAGTATGGGAGGGAAGTATCCAGGGCTCTCAAATGTTCACAATTCAGAAAAAGCTACGGCTGATTGTGCGGAAAACAAGAAAGTGGTGCTTAAATTTCGAAAACACCTTGGGCTTGAACTAGAGTTTGTTCAAAAGTGAGCTAAAAAAACTTCAATCATCTATTACTGACATAGCAGATGGTTCGGTTATGGTAGCACAACAAAAGGCTATGTCTTCTCATGTAGAGGAGCAATGGTGGTATTGGAAGCAAAGGGCAAAATGCAAATGGGACGCTTATGGGGATCAAATCTTCAAATTTGTTCTACAAAAGTGTGAAAGGTAGAGCGCAAAGAAATAAAATTAGGGGAATAAGTCCACTAATGGAGATATTCTCACGGTACCAGTGCAAATTCAGGAAGCTTTTAAGGCCCATTTTCAAGGCATCCTTCAAGGGTCGCTGGCGGTAATCCGACCACCTGCCGGAGAGTGGTTACAAGACTTGCCCTCAATCTCAGAAGATCATATCGCAATGCTTCTAACCCCATTTTCTAATGCTGAAATAAAGAAGGCGGTTTTTAGTTCCAAGCTGCTAAAGTCTCCTGGCCCGGATGGTGTACCACCGGCTCTTATTCAACAATATTGGACCCTTGTGGGACCGGATATCTACGATGCGGTGCATTCTTTCTTTCTCTTTGGGGAACTTATTGAAAGAGGTTAATCAAACCTTCATAACTCTTATTCCAATGGAGGAGAGACCGGAAGAGGTGAGCAAGTTCAGGCCAATAAGCCTGGGTAATTCTACGTACAAGTTCATTTCGTAATGAATGGTGAACAGGTTGAAGGTGATAATGCCTGATATTGTTGATGACTATCAGAATGCCTTCATCCCAGGCAGATTCATGGTGGATAATTGCTTTATGGCGTCAGAGTTAATGAGTTATGTCCGTAGAAAGAAAAAGGGGAAGCAGTTTGCAGCAATCTTGAAAGTTGACCTAAGGAAGGCATACGATAGAGTTCGTTGGGATTTTGTGGAAAGTGTTTTGGTGGCTTTGAAGTTTCCGTAAGTATTGATTCACCGAATTGTGCAATGTGTTTCAACTATGTCTTATTCAGTCCTTGTGAATGGGGAACCTTCAGATTCTTATGTCCCTACTTCAGGACTACGCCAGGGCGACCCTCTTTCACCTTATCTGTTTATTCTTTGTATGAAAGTATTATCAAAGAGGTTAAGAAAACTTCAAAGGTTGAAGAAAATCTCCGGTTTGAAGATTGGACGTTATTCGCCAGCGTTATCCCATCTATTTTTTAAAGATGATGCTCTATTTTCCTTTAAGGCAAATCCATCTTCTTGCCGAACCATGAGAGCGTGCATTGACGAGTTCTGTGACATGTAAGGGGAAATGATAAACTTTGATAAGTCTTGTGTGATCCTTTAGCCCCAACACGCCCTCCTTGTTCATTAGACTTCTCAAAAGACCGTTGGGTGTTAAAAGTGATACTCGCTTGGGAACCTACTTGGGGTGTCCAATGGATGTGGATGGAAGATCAACGTCGCAACTATCTCTTATTCATGACAAACTCCTCCTGAAGCTGAGCTCTTGGAAATTTATACATCTTTCACAAGCTGGGAAGATTGTCTTGATAAATGGAATTCTTGTGGCTCTCTCGGCAAATATTCTCTCGCTATATTTGATACCTGCGGGTTTAACAAAGAGAATTACCTCCACAATTATGAGGTTCTGGTGGAGCTCTTTGATGGATAGAAGACCCATTTATTGGAGGACGAAGGAGGTTTGGGGATTAGAAGTTTGGGTACGGTAAATGTGGCCATGTTGGGAAAACAAGCTTGGAGATTAGCCACAAATTGGAAACTACTCGCGAGTAAATTGTTCTTATCAAAGTATTGCATGGATCCAGTTGAGTTAGGCTGAAAGGTAAGTCAATCTCTAATGCCTCATGGGCTGCACGAAGCATGATTAGAAGTATTGCGAGTTTGTAAGGGGGAACTAGAAGACGAGTTGGAGATGAGAAGTCAACGGATATTCTCGGTGATATTTGGCTAAGCTCGGGAAAAGTTGTGCGCAATCCTAGCAGGCAGTGTGCACTGCTTGTGAAATGGGTTTCTGATCTTACAACTAGCTCGATACAGTGGAATCATTCTTTGGTATGGGCCGAGTTCACAGAGGACACACCAATAGAGATCTTTGCATCGAAGGTACCAGTTGAGGGTATGCCGGATAGCCGTTCCTAGGCCTACTCGAAGAATGGAGAAATGTTGATGAAGTCTGGATATTGGTTCCTGATAAGTTCACAGCATAACCCCCCGGTTCATCCGTTCTGGAAAGCTTTGTGGAAGCGTAGCATACCCCCAAAATGGAAAGTTTATGTTGGAAAATTCTAAATGGGGAAATACCGAAAAATCCAATCTGAGGAAAAGAGGTATTCTTGTGGATGGTTTGTGTTCGATGTGCGGTTTGCAGGAGGAGTCTGACGATCATTTGTTTCGAGATTTATCTATGTCCGATCACATTTGGAGATCCATGGCAATGAGAGGCAATGTCTCGCCAGGTGTTGATATCATCAAATGGATAATGAGTAATTTGCTTTTCCTCTTCAAGGAGGATAGCATAGATGATGTGAGGGTAGTACAGTTTATATCTACGGTGTGGGCCATTTTGCTTCATAGAAATGAAGTGGTGTTCAGAAACACTAGTTGCTCTTTAGCAAGGGTGAAAGACTTGATTAAAGAAAGCAAGGATAGGTGGTTGGAGGTGAGGAACCTACTAACAATTCAGTTGGTAACAGAACAGGTGTTTGGGACCAAAATTGCGCTAAAACCTTTTGTTTGGACAATTCAGTCTTGTACTTAGCTTTAAATATTGCTGTTTGTTAGGAGGGTTTTAAGCCTTTGAAACCTCCAAATTGGTGACTGAATTAGGAGGCTTTTAGAGCTTTGTTACCACCGGTTTTAAAGGCTCTTAAATGGCTTTTAAATAGCTGTTTAAAGCTCTTGTAACCACCGGTTTTTAGCTTATTGTTTAGGCTATTTATAGCCAGCTTGTTGAATGGAATAAATCAACCAATTTTGAAGAATAAACACTTGTTTTCAGTTTACTTTGAATAATTGATTATAATTCAACCGTTTCTTTGTTTTGGACGTGTTTCCTACTAAAAGAGCCGATTGTGAGTCAATAGGTCTTGCCTTTCAATCACGTTTGACGAGCTATAGGTCTAGCTTGTTAATCAACTATCCTTACTCATACAACGAGTTTTTAAACTCGTATCATTTGTGGTATCAGAACTGCTGTTCGTGATTCTTACGAGCTAAAATGGATTTTGACGATCCTGACTTTCTACAACATCTCCAAGAAGCCTTAAAGAACGTTCGAGATGGGTGATTTTGAAGGCATCCTAGACATGATCCACTGCGGGTTGTGGATGAATTCAAAGTCACGGAACTTCTTGAATTTGTTGGTGGAACAGATCCAGAAGCTTATTTTGAATGGGAGCGCAAGATAGAGCGAATGCTCAATTTCAAGGACATTGATGATGAGAAGCGTTGTAAGTATGCCATATTGAAGCTAGGACGAGGAGCTTCATTGTGGTTCGAAGGACTGAAATCCAAGAGAATTCATGATGGGAAGGAGAAAATCACCTCTTGGGAGTCTTTGAAATGTAAGCTACGTAAAAGGTATGTGCCAACAACTCATAGAATAACGACTTATCGTAAAATTGCTGAATTGTGGCAAGGGAAAATAAGTGTGGCTGAATATATTGATGAATTTGAAAAGTTGTCCTTAGTGGGGGAAATTGAGGAGAATGAGGAACAAAAATTGTCTAGATTTTTAAGGGGTTTAAACTACAATATTGCCAATACCGTAGACCTTTTTCCATATTCTGAGTTTGATACTCTTTGTGGACTTTGTTTAAAATTGGAAAATCAAGGGAAAGCAAAATATGGGGGAGGGTCAATATGGATGGTAAGGCCAACTCTTGGTCTAAATCCGAACCTATTTTGAAACTAAACACATCACCTAGTACCGTAGGTTCAAGTAATTCTACGGCTGCCCCAAAATTAGTTAACTCAACCAAAGAAACAAGTCTGTCCAAGGTGCGTTGTTTTAAGTGTCAAGGGTTTGGGCATTATCAAAATGCGTGTCCAAATAAACGGGTAGTGACCTTGAGAGAAGCTGTAGAATGACGTGAGGAGTTGTTTGAAGAGGAGAAGAGGTTGGGGGATGTATTTGTGTTTGATGAGAGTGGCGATGAAGAGGAGGAGGAGGGGTATGAGGCTCCAGTTTATGACACAAATCTGGTTCTTAGAGCTCTACAAACCCAAATTGCATCTACTGATTCGGACCAACAAGATCATTAACAAGATCATTTGTTTCATACTAAATGTCTAGTGAAAGATAAGTGGTGTAGTGTGATTGTTGATGGGGGGAGTTGCACCATGTTGCTTCTAGTGAGATGGTTTCAAAATTAGGCTTAATCACTACAGCCCATCCTAGGCCATACGCACTCCATTGACTCGATGATGGTAATAGTGTGAAGGTGTCGAAACAAGTAAGGGTTGGTTTGACTATGGGTTCGTATGTGGATGAGATTCTTTGTGATGTTATTCCTATGGATGCTTGTCATATTTTGTTGGGTCATCCTTTGCAGTTTGGTAGGGACGTGGTTTACACGGGGAGAAGCAACGAGTATGAATTGAGAGACAAAGGCAAGAAGATTGTGCTAAAGCCTATGTTATCACAAGCGGTTCGATCCATGAGTGTGCAGCAAAAAAAGAAGCCGAATCTCACCATGTTGGCTTGTGAACGAGAGATTGAGCAAGCTCTAGATCATGGAGAGTTGGTGTATTTGCTCGTGGCTAAGGAAAGTTCAATCGAAGGCCAAAATTGGAAAGAAGGCAGTCCCATTGCCGAGTTGATTTTTGAGTTCATGGATGTATTTCCCGACGAATTACCACCAGGTTTGCCTCCTATTTGTGGTATTGAACATCAAATTGATCTTGTTCCAGGAACTTCTTTGCCTAATAAGGCTGCTTATCATTGCAATTCGGAGGAAACAAAGGAGTTGCAAAAACAAATTAGGAAGGAAATATGTCCTTCACCCAAGGTGCATTAAGTCTAATACCAAGGTTCAGATTAATTGCGAACAATTAATTCAGCGAGATCAAGTGATCGGAACAGCTAGCTGGAGCAATGCTTCCGATCAGTGAGTTCTAATGAATATTAAGCTCACAGCTTACTCTTGACTGAACCTACAAGGTCACACCAATGACACGTAACAGATCACCGGATTAAATGAATCGGAAATTCATTTAATAGCTTTTCGGGAATTAGTTTTGGAAAACGTATTATACGATACAACGTTGCATCGGAATCGTATATCGTATCGCGAATATTCGTAAGCTAGGCGAAACGAATAAATCGTATCGTACAGCGGTGATTCGTCGTATACGAAACGATAAATAATATCCGGAACGATATTAAGTCACGAATATGGAGAGCAGCCCACGAAACGAATGCGCGAAGCACTCAAGGCCCATGGGCGCTCGGCACGCAAGGCAACAGCACAACAGCAGCTGTGCGCGGCCCACGGCCCAGCAGGCTGCGTGCTCGTGTGTGTGTTTTTCCTAAGGCTAATGCAACAAATCAGATTACACACATCAAACCCTAAGGAGGAGAGAGAAACCCTAATTCTCTCTCAGCCTGCATGGATGTGTTCTTCCCAAAAGCACAAACACTCTTGATCGATTGTCTAAGCTACGATTATCAAGACGGATCTGATCGTGTCGGTGAACCAAGTAGAGGAACGACAAGTGGAGTTCTAAGTTCGTGTTCGTTGACAGATTGTTGTGGAAAACACGCTTCAAACGTAAGTATGCTTAATCTGTGCTTTATACATGCTTCCTGGCTTTGGGGATTGTTTCCACACATGTTATTATGTTTAACTGTATTCCCCTACAGTGGTATCATGAGCCTTATGTATTCAAAGCATATTTTAGCATGTTTTATTTGTTTTTGCTGCTGTCGAAATTTTGGAATTTTTGGTGATTTTTTTTGGATTTTTTATTGGATTATTGGATTAATCGCATAAGCTGTTCCGAAATAAAAAAGATTCGTTTTTTCGACTTTTCAAACCCTAATCTGATAGAAAAAGGTTTTCTAAGATCAATTCATGAGAACGGAATTGCAAAAACAGGCCTCGAAGTGTTGTTTTTTGGGCGTTTTTGTTAATTTTTTAATAAAAATTAAAAGTGTCGGAAAGTAATTCAATTAAAATGTCAACCTAAACTACTCGGAATTGCTTGACATTTTGACACTATGTCACTGGGTATATTCTTGATCTATGGTAAAAATTTCAGATTTTTCCGATAAGTATAAACCCTAATTTTGTTTTTCGCCAATTCGTAAAATTTAGATCCTTAATTGATTTTTAAAATAATTTAGGTCTAATAATTCGGTTAATTGAGAAAGGGAATATAATTTCATGGGTCAGTGGCTAATTTTAAAAATTATTGGATTAAAATTTCGAATGGTTTCGTTAATTTTAATCACACTTAAACCTAATTATTAAAATCTGAAATTTAAATGTTAAAGAACGATTTAAAGTTTTGGATTTTATTATTTAAAATTTCAAATTTTTAGTTGATTCAATTCGTTCGTTCTTAAAATTTGAATAATGTTAGCCTTGATTTAATAATTTATGAAATTGGATTGTCGTTAAATTTTATTAAATCGTAAAAATCGTTGTTTTTCGAAAATAAAAATCGTAACTTTTTATGAAAAATAACATTAATGCAAAGTTCGTGAAATTAAATTTTTTTTTTTTAATTAAGTTGGTCCGCAGTACGAACCAAAGGCACGAACACAAGGGTAGGGTGGACGTATGGCTCGACGAGCCATGCGGGCTGCCGTGCCTATGCCGAGCCGCAGCGACGCGGGCAGCAGCAAGCGAGCTGCGTGCCGCGCGCGCGCTGGGCGAGGAAAGGGCAAGCAAGGCTGGCACCTTGGCTTGCGGGTGTTGCGAGCGAAGCGAGGCACGAGCGTTGCGACGCGCAGCGCAGTGACGAGCACGACGATGCGCGCAGGGCAGCACGATGCTGTGGGTACGCGCGCGCGCCTGGCTGCGAGGTGTGCGAGCTTGCTCGTGTGCCTCGTAGGCCACACAATGCTGCGATGGACTGGGCGCAAGCCTAGCCCAAGCATGCACTTGAACATTTTTCCTTAAATTTGATTATTTCGTTGGGCTTGACATGTTTGCATTAATTTGGGCTAACGGTATATTTAATTTAATATTTTATTTACTTGGGCCGGGCCGCGAGTTTTAATTTAATATTTAATAATTAATTATCTGGAATAATTATTGATTTGAGTGGGAGCCACTAAATGAAATTAAAATGAAATAATTATTTTTAATTATTTTCGAAGGTCGCATTATTTTAATTAAATTCAATTTTAATTAGAATAAAGTCTAAGGATTAATAATTTGGAAATTGATTAATCTTTTAGGACGCGTTTATGTGAACGTGAATTTTAATTAATTCACGTAAATACTTGCATAATTATATGGGCCATTCGTTTTAGCATACGAATGGGTGAATGCATAGAATGTATATTTTATGTAATGCAGGTACTCCAAGTGACTAGTATGGCCATTTAGGATAGTTAAATACGGTCTGCGAACCGTTCTATCTTTCAATGTAAAGTTTTAAATATGGTCTGCGTACCATGGAAATTTGTATGTAATTTTATTATTTTCAAGTATTTCTAAGTTTAGAACTTTAAGTTAGCATTTGAACGAAGATTCAAGACGATGCCAAGCTAACAAGATGGTGATGAAGATTGGATGCTTCAAGACAAGATGTTTTGGGCCATACTAGTTCACCATTTATTTATGCATTTGGTATATATTGTGCTTGAATGTATGTATGTATTCTTTGCATGAATAGGATGTTTCGTATGACTCGATTAGATTAAGTTCACTAAATAATCGAACCAACATAGAAACAACTAGGTCCAAAGTAATATTGAGTTAAAAAAAAATTGCCTTCCAAATCAAGCACTTACGAAAATCTAAGGATCTATTCAACTAGGTAGTAGGTTTCCGCCAAAGCGAGGTGCTATTTTAGTTGACTTAGGTGGTAAGGCGTCCCAAAGGAGCACGTTGATTGTGGTTTCAACTCAAACAACAATGGCATTATGTTGTGGCAATGGGATAAATATGGTATTAATTTATTAACCAAGAGTAATTTGGAGATTACTAGCAATAGGTTTTGCTTACCTAGAATCTTAAACTACTTAAGACATGCCAAAGCTGCTTAAGGATTTAGGACTTTTAGGGTCTTGGAATCGTTTCATTCATTTTTGGACCATGTTTTTTCTTTTGCATGAATGAAATGTTTAATAGCTTTAATGTTGCGTGAATGCTTTTATTTCAAGTTATTAAAGTATGATAAATGTTTTCTTTGCTAGTTCATTCTGTAGAATCGTAAATCTTCAACTTTATTGCACTCGGATAATAGAACTGCAATATTTCCTTGATCGATTGGTAACTAATTTTGAGAGCGATTCTCAAAGAAAAGGAGAGTGAGAGCGTATCTTGAATGCTATTTTCTTATAGTGATCTTCATGGTTGGTTTCAAACTAAAATTTGAATGGTAGACCAATTGGACCTCATATATTCATAATACTGGATAGTTTTGAAATAATGAAGTATTGAGTTAAAGACTCATGTATAACTAATGGTTAACAACCAATTTTCTTTTGATTCGATAATGAATTAGACTCTTTGGATGTTGTCATTCAAGGTGAACAAAAGAAAGGGACTTTGTAAGCATAACAAAGTAAGAAGATCAAGCAAAGAGTAAAATATTTAAGACTATAAGAAAACGTGCTAGAAAGGATAGGAAAGGGGAACAAAAGAAATGAATTCAAGATTCAATTTCTACCTTGAAGTTTATGTTAAAGAGAAACGACTTAGCAAATAAACTCCCATGGTATTAGATTACCGCTTGAGGTTCTAACTCTTATTAAGAACTCAAATTCCGGGAGCTAAGTCTGGTAATTGACCTACAAGTGGGAAATGAAGCAAAGTTGTGGTACATTAATTGTAAGGTCATCATGTTTGCTTTGAAGTCCTTCTAAAGGCTGGAACTTAATGGTATTATGTTCCATTAATCATCATAATCAATTTTTGTTTGGACAACAGAAAGACTCACATTCAAAGTAAACAAAAACATTTGTTGATTGTTTATTTGAATGAAATGGTCATTTAAGGGTTGAGTCATATGATTGATTAATAAACAAACAAATCTCTTCACACTCAAACTTCAGAAGGTTCAAATCAAACATTTTGATTTGTGTTCCACATATCTTTGGCAATGTCATACGACCATATCAACAAGACAATATTCTAAGACTCCATGGCATGGATTTCTGAAAGTTGGTTAATTTAAGACACGTGGATCTTGCTTGTTGAACATGACATAGAAATGGACTATTGTTAGAAGTTTCTAGACAATCAAGTTCATGGGCCAAAGATGGATTTTATGACTTACCTATTTCACAAGAATTTGATAAAATATGGCTATAAATACTTAACGTGAAATGTGTGAAATGCTTCAATGCGATTCACAAAAGGATATAATAAAATCAACTTGGCAAGAATTTTGGAACATCTAGGCTGGGTCAAGATGATGTTTGCATGAGCCAAGAAAGATTATCTAGATTGTTTATATGGCATTATAACAATCGAAGCTCCATAAGAATATGGTATGTCCAAATGGAGAAATCGGAATCTATTTCGATTAACGATAATCACAACTATTTTCCTATATAGTTTCTAAATGATACTCTCAAGTGACTATCACAATAAACAAGGTTGTCAAAGCTAAGGATAAGATGTCATAAGGATTGAACTTCGGTTCAGTACATCTTTTCAGTACATATATATCTAGGGTTGTCAAACCTAGTGGGAGTTAATGTTTACATCAAACAAACTCAAGTATAGATATAAGAGCGACTCATAAAAACAAAAGGTATTGGTTCTACCACAAATCTGAGAACATATGGTTGTTGCTTAAGATAATTTCTTTTAGGAAACCATCATATTTCCAAAAAGGCAAGTGGGAGAAAAATGACCTCGAATGGATTTCGAGTCAAGCAACAAACAAATGTAGGATACTTAGGAGTCTTTGGAAAAGCTCCTTACTTAGAAGCCTTTGGAAGAGCTTAAGGAAGACTTTGGAAGTGCTTCAAGAGAATCCTAAAACTTAAAGGACTTGAGTAATGTCTTTATAGACACTAACGTTTGATGTTCAATACCTAGGTAAATCGTATAAGGAATAGAATTCAACCAAGATAGATACATAGATATCTTGAGGAATGAAAACTATGAAGACTTTGGAAAGTGCTTCAAAAACATACGACTTATAGGTTAGCTACGACGAATTAAAAATTCCCAGGTATGGTTTGAGGCCATAAAAAACATAAGTATGGTTCAAGGCCATACAAAATGGTTTGAGGCCATTTCATCCAAAGTACCTTCATCTTAATGAATCAAATCTATGATTTGGTTGATTTGCATAAAGGGTACACTCCCATTAGTTGCAAACATGTTTACTAAACATAGAACGTTGATTTGCATAAAGGGTTCACTCCCATTGGTTGCAAACATGTTTTCTAAACATACAACGTTGATTTGCATAAAGGGTTTACTCCCATTGGTTGCAAACATGTTTTCAAAACATACAAAGATGATATTGTATACACATACAAAAGAAAAGCTAGATTGGTGGTTAAAGATTGTAAACAACTTCAAGGCTTTGATAATGTTGAAATCTTTTTCACCAAGTCGGAATGCTTGAACTATTTTGGATAAATCTAGCAATCATTGCATATGGCAATATGGAAATTGGAAAACGAAACACCTTACTCAATTGGACTTGTACAAAGGAATTGTGTACATCACACAATGTTAAAGTTTTGGATGCTAGATAAAAGAGAAAGCTTAAGAAATCTATTCGTAGATTAAAGCATGCAAGTGGGAATCGGACCATATTTGTCTAAAAGGCTATTGAGCAATCATAGCTTTATGAAAATATGGATCATCTTATAGATGAAAAGTTTAGTGGGAGCTAAGTCAAGTTTATTGGTTCTATATATGAGATACATATCTCTGTATTGAAAATGACATTCAAATTCTAAATGGTTAGATTTGAAAGTATTTGTCAATATTAGAACCATGGCGAAACTTAGAACATACTGGGTTACAGATCTATTGGATAGGATCTAAAGCGTTGTTTGAATTCTGTAAAAGTAATTACTAAATCAAACACAATGGAGAGACTCAAAAGAGACTCTCAACCCATATGAGTAAGTCTAAGTTATGAATGCTTTAACTAAGTATAAAGCTAGGCTGTTATCACTAGAGTTAAGCATGAAAGGACCTTGAAGAGGTGCCTTCACCTTATATCACATGGCAATGCCAAAATTTTAGCAAAGATTCAGTATCTCTTGAAACAGAATAAAGCTAAAAGTTACATGGATAGATTTTAAAATGCGAATGGGTTTTGCATTACAATCAATCATGTATGATGTGATATATAGATCGCCAAGAAAACTCGTGAACATTGGATCGTGACGAGTTTATACCAATCTCTATTGATCTGGATCAAACATCATTGGAACAGTATCAAGAACATCCAATACATTTGGATATGTAGGATGAGCACTTTATAAGAGGAACTGAAGATAACTAAAGTTTTGATGCTACATGCATTTGCCTAAGCAAAAGATGAATCTTGTTGTTAGGCAAACCACAAACATACACAGGCAATTAGGCGTCGTGATTAAAAGGTGGTAACATAGGTTCCAAACCATATGTGATGCATGGGAAACTGGATCAATGATTAGTTTCCAAGTTCTCAGTTGAAAGATGTATCTCCCACATCTATGTGAACTGGTTGGAGCATTCCAAAAGGGAAGCATCATTTGAAATTCTACATAATTGAAATGAATTCATTGGTGCCTAAGAAGCAATAAAAGGGAATTGTTTTTAGTGGGAGTTCTTCAATGAACTCAGGTTGATCACAAGTCTGCTATCTGGATAATTTTCTATTTTGAATATGAGAATCATTCTAACAGCAATGAAAGCCTAGATCATTCTATAAACATATTCAAAGATCTTTTCATCTTACATCGAAAGGCTTTCGATAGAAAGGATGCTAAGAATAGCAAAGTATGATAAACTAAACCTCTGCATTGAATGAGAAACAACATTCATATGCAGAAATTGAATCAAGTTTGAGTTCCATGAATGTTTTAAGTATTGGGTGAAAGGCCTATATCTGTAAAACATTAAATGCTTGATTTTGGATTAGAGGCCCACAAATTGGTAAGCATTTGGTTTAAACATTTATCATTTATGAAATTATATTTCATATTCATTTAATTTTGGTTTAGTATTAAATGATAAGTCCATGTGATTCAAAACATTCAAATGGGATGTCAAGATGGATTCTTCGACAAAGAAACACCTGATGTGGGTAAAAATACCCCACCTACGTGGCTCCTTGTTCATATGACACGTGGCCCCTCCTAATTGGTCAGCCGCCTATTTTTGCTGACCATCTAGGAGTCAGTGTAGGCTGATGAATGGTTGAGCCAAGTGTGCCAATTCCTTGTAAGGCCCATGGCCCATAGGGAATGTTATGATAGTGACACATGTCATTATCTGGTAAACTAACCAATCATGAAAGATCACTCTAGGGTTCCCCCCCCCCCCAAAAAAAGGGGAGACTATAAATATATCCAATTCCCAGGGAATTAAGACAGAATTCTAGACAGAGAAACACCCTAGAATTTATAGTTAATGCTTTCTGTTCATTAATTACTTCTTCCTTAAAACCCGTGTTTTACTTAAGCATCGGAGGGAATATTCCTTCGTGAATATTCTTGTTTTGTAGGTACGCCGCCGACGTGGACTGGACTGGACTTGACACTACGTGGAACCTGATACCTCCTCGTCATCATCCAAAGGAAAAACTCCCACAACATTTGGCGCCGTCTGTGGGGAGGTAAGGTAACATGATAGACGTCCAGCACTTCGGAGACGCGCCCATCAATCGAAACGAAATCGACGAAACTGCAATGAATGGTGATTGTCCTCCTCGAGGGAGGGACGATAGAAGTAACCAATCTGTGGGGCAGGGCGGCCGTCCTGAACCCCCTCTTGAATCACAACCTGAGCAAGACCAGGTGGAAGACGAAACGGGTCAGCCTTCACTTCCCCCAGGCGGTCACTTGAGGGCTGACGTCGATATAGTCATGGAAGAGAACCCAGATCTGCCGGTGTCTGCTGGGCAACTCAAGGATATTCTAGCCGGATTCAAGGCGCCAATGGACACTCTCCAAGATAAGATCAAGACCATCCGTTCTCAGTCTCATGGGACGGGGATTCCATTCTTTAACGGACTTACTCGGTCTAATGTCTGGCGGCAAGACCAAGCTTGAAATGACGATCATGACAGACGCTTTGATAGAACAAGGACTTCCTTCCAGCCTATGGCTCCGTGTCGTATCCTGACCACTGCCCGTCCTGAGCCGGGACCGTCCAGAAGGGTGCCCATCATCCAGCTAGACCGACCTCAAGAAACTGAGTTGGCAGACACGGGTTCTACCCCCGTCATGGAAGATTCACCCCTTGCTGCTCCTTTTGCCCCGTCTCACCAGAACTCATGTCAGTCGTGCGGACAGCGAGCGGCGTAGAACATCCCAGAGTAGAAGGCAAGACCCGATATGCCATATTCAATAGGGGGTAGCCGGCCTCATCCTCGATTACACCACCCCATTCTGCACTGATATCATGAATGCTCCCAAGGAGCCTAAGGTGAAGCCGCCAGCTATTGATGGCACTTCTGATCCTGATGTACATCTCTTGGCCTATCGGCATCACATGTATGTCCAAGGGACTACTGACGCAACTTGGTGCAAATACTTCCCGTCCACTCTGAAAGGAGTCCCCTCAAAATGGTTCGAGAAGTTGCCCGCTGGAACGATCAACACTTATGCAGAATTAGAGATGTTGTTTTCTGCAAGATTTATGGCTTATAAAGAAGAGAAGAAGACGAGCATGCATCTGGGCCGAACACAGCAAGGGAAAGATGAATCTTTGCGAAGCTATGTCCGACGTTTCAATTTAGAGTCAGGACAGATTCCAGACCTACCCGACGGGGTGGCTTTTGATAATTTCTTTAGGGGACTTAAGAAGGGGTCCTTTAAGTTCGATTTGGTGAAGAAAAGTGTGAGAACTATGGCCGACGCTTTGGATGAGGCCGAGTCCTTTATTCATGCCACCGAAATCTGCTCTGTCCCCAATGAATCTAAGGGAACAGAGACCGCAGACCATCTTCAGCGCAAGGACTGGACAAATCACATAAAAAGACCAGCCGTCCGAATGGGACGTGGGCCATTGAGAAGAAGGGATATCAGGCAAACCCCTCCCAAGGACAGAAGAGAGGACGATCCTATGACAAAGAAAGGTTTGAGTACAACACCGACTTGTACACAATACTTCTAGACGTCAGTGATAGATATGAGATTGATCGTCCGTTCCCTATGAAGTCGCCGGTAGAAACCCGGGACAGCTCCCTTTACTGTAAGTTGGATGTGGGACATGAAACAAAAGATTGCAAGAGTCTGCGTAGAGCTCTTGATGGATTAGCCGCCAAAGGATTTCTGGAATCATATCTCAGCTCGAGCACAGGGGGAAGTGGTAAAAAGTTCTACAAGAAAAGTAAGTCACCGTCATATCGACGTGATGACAATGACACTGATCCAGAAATTGTAGCTGTTATCTCAGGGGGCCTAGCCGCTGGGGGCCCAACAATGAGAGGTCAAAAGGACTATACAAGCCGGTTGGGGCAAGTCATGTTGTCTGGAAAAGCTCCAACGGACCTTCCCTAAAGTGGAGATTTGTGAATCTGATAGGGGCAAGATAGCCACTCCTCATGACGACCCCTTGGTTATTGAGCTGAAGGTAGCAAACCTCAAAGTAAGGCGTATGCTAGTAGACACGGGGAGTTCGTCAGACATTATCAGCACAACTTGTCTAAATCGTCTTGAGCATGATCCTAAGACAATTGAAAAGATACATTATCCGATCATTGGATTCGGAGGCGGCATAATTCATCCCCAAGGGATAATCACTCTGCCCCTACGAGTAGGAGGTCGGCATCAAAGTAAGAACTTAAACGTCCGATTTCTAATTGTGAAAGACCTCACCGCTTACAATATCATATTGGGCCGCCCAACTTTGAATCAGGCCAAAGCAGTGGTCGTCACTCATCTTATGCTCATGAAATATGTCTGTGATAAAGGCCAGGTCGGCACTATTCATGGTGATCAACAGCTAGCAAGAGATTGTTATCTCACTACGCTAAGTCCCGAGGCTTGGGGGAAAATTGACGAAGCGAGAGCAAGCTCAAAAAGAAAGCTAGACGAGATAGAGGAGAAAGTCAAGAAAGAAACCTTTACCATTGCCACGGCTCACATGGAGGCAAGGAGACCTGAGCCGATTGGTGGACATTATGAAATCATTCTTGATGGAGCGCGTCCAGATAGGACGGTGCCAGTAGGAGTCTCTCCGGACGATCAGCTTGGGGCACATTTGGTCACTCTCCTGAGAGAGTTCCAGGACATCTTTGCTTTTGTTGTGGAGGAGATGCCGGGCATTGATCTAAGTATAGCCGTCCACAAACTCAACGTAGATGAGTCCTTAAAACCTGTTCGTCAAAAGAAGAGAAATCATGGGGAAGCAAGAAACAAAGCCGCGGCTGAAGAAGTTCGGAAGTTGTTAGAGGCTGGGTTCATTCGGCCAAGTCAATATCCGGATTGGGTAGCAAATGTAGTGTTGGTTCCAAAGCCTAATAAGTCATGGAGAATGTGTGTGGACTACACGGATTTAAACAAGGCCTGTCCAAAAGACAGCTTCCCTCTGCCCAAAATAGATCGGTTGGTAGACTCGACAGCCGGTCATGCTATGATGTCCTTCATGGACGCCTATTCAGGTTTTCATCAGATTCCCTTGTGGCCAGAAGACCAGGAAAAAACGTCATTTGTTACTGAGCAAGGCTTGTACTGCTATAAAGTGATGTGGTTTGGCTTAAAGAATGCGCCGGCCACATTTCAGCGTCTAGTCAACACTGTCTTCTCTAATCAGTTGGGACGAAACATCGAAGCCTACATTGATGATATGATAGTAAAAAGCAAGCAACGTGAAGAACACCTGGCTGACTTGAGAGAAACTTTTGAGACGCTCCGAAAATATCAGATGAGGTTAAATCCAAAGAAGTGTGTTTTTGGAGTAACGGCTGGGAAGTTCTTGGGTTTCCTTATTGATGAAAGGGGAATTGAGGCCAACCTTGATAAAGTACAAGCAGTAATAGATATGACGTCGCCAAAGTCAGTGAAAGAAGTCCAACGTCTGACTGGATGTCTAGCGGCCCTGGGACGGTTCTTATCAAGAGCAGGTGACAAGTGTCCCTATTTCTTCGGCACAATCAAGAAGAAGAGCAAATTTGAATGGACCGAATCGGCAGAAACTGCCTTAGTTCGGTTAAAGGAACATCTCCACACTTTACCCCGGCTGGTCAGTCCACTTCAAGGAGAAACTTTGTATGTACATCTGGCCATCTCCGAGTGGTCCTTGAGTGTTGTGTTGTTGACGGAAAGGGAGGGAGTGCAACTCCCCGTCTATTTTGTGAGCCACGTCCTGCAAAATGCCGAGCTGAGATATCCTCCAATTGAGAATTTTGCACTTGCGTTATTTATGGCAAGTAAAAAGCTGCGTCCTTACTTTCTGGCACACAAACTAGTGGTATACACAGACCAGCCATTGAAACAACCGCTTACTAAGCTAGACGCTGCTGGGCGAATGCTAAAATGGGCAATTGAGCTGAATGCATTTGACATCTCATATGAACCGCGAAAGGCTATCAAGGGACAAGCATTTGCCGATTTCATTGCAGAAATGACGAGGCCAACTTTTGAGAAGAATGTGGTGACCCGTTGGACGGTATATGTAGATGGGTCATCCACCCAGAACGGATGTGGAGCCGGCATAATATGCCAATCCCCCGAAGGAGACAAGTACGAGTACGCCATGAGGTTTAACTTCCAAACTTCAAACAATGAGGCCGAATATGAAGCTTTGCTAGCCGGCATAAAAATGTGCAAAGTTGCCGGAGCTCAAGAGATACTTGCTCTTTCTGATTCACAGCTCATTGTAAGTCAAGTAAACGGAGACTACGAGGCAAGAGATCCCAACATGATCAAATACATGCAAGCTGTGCGTCAAGAAATAGAACATTTGAAGAGTTTCGAAGCTAAGCAGATTCCCAAAACAGAGAACAATCAGGCTGATGCCCTGTCTAAACTAGCTAGCTCAGCTTCCTGTGACACTTCGCGTCATGTGTTTTGGGAAGTGAAAGAAATACGAAGCATTGAACAAGAGTTGTGCACTCTTGTGGTAGCCATCCTTGACCGGTCATCAACTTGGATGGACCCCATCATTGCATATAAGGTAGACGGCTCACTTCCAGACGACTCAAGTCTAGCCGCCACAATTCAGAAGAGAAGTTCTTGGTTTGAATGGTGGAATGGAGTTTTGTATAAAAAGTCATTTTCCAGACCCCTCTTGCGGTGCGTCACTCCTGAGAAGGGGAAAGAAATTATGGACGACCTGCATCAAGGATTGTGTAGCTCCCATATTGGAGGACGAGCTTTAGCTGAAAAAGCCCTGCGAACTGGTTATTACTGGCCCACTTTGAGAGAAGACGCCCTGGCCATGGTGCAGAAGTGTGACAAGTGCCAATGATTTGCTCATCTCATTCACAGGCCGTCTCACCCTCTCACCCCTATCATGAGCCCCATTCCTTTTCCAAGTGGGGAATGGACCTATTAGGACCATATACAGCAGCCCCTGGAGGCCGAAGCTACGTGGTTGTAGCCGTTGACTACTTCACTAAGTGGGTGGAAGTAGAAGCCCTCAAGAATATAAGGACTAGTGATGTGAGGGCGTTTATCTGGAAAAATATTATGACTCGCTTCGGAATACCACAAGCTATCGTCTTTGACAATGGGCCTCAGTTTGAGACGCCTAAGCTGAAGGAGTGGTTAGCAGATCACGGCATACACAGCTGCTTTGCCTCTGTAGGACGACCTCAAGCCAATGGCCAGGTCGAAGCATTTAACAAGATAATCTCTGAGGGAATAAAAAAGAAGCTAGATGAAGCTAAAGGTCTATGGGCTGATGAGCTGCCAAACGTCTTATGGTTAATCCGTACCACGGCTAAGAATTCCACCGGCGAAACCCCATTCTTGCTAGCCTATGGTGCCGAGGCCGTACTGCCCATACAAATGTGTGAACCTACACTGAGAGTCATGCTATATGGCGAGAATGCCAATTGGGAAATGATGAAGTAGGCCCTGGATTTTTTACCTGAAATAAGAGGAAATGCGGCATTGAGGCAACAGTTGTACAAGATAAGGATGGTGAGGGAGTACAACAAGAAAGTCTCTAAAAGAGTGCTCAAGATTGAGGATTTTGTTCTCCGAAAAATGGAGTCTGTGGGACGAGCCAATGAGTAGGACAAGCTGACACCAACTTGGGAAGGACCCTATGAGATCTATGACGAGGTCAGGGATGGAACTTATCGCATTCAGGACATGCAAGGCCGACCCATTCTACGCACCTGGAATGCAGACAATCTCAAAAAATCTTTTTTCTAGATGCGTTCTGACTTCATCCTTTATGGAAGATTTTGCTGTCTAGACAACGACCGCTAATGGTCCTAATAGAGTAGTAATCTCTCTTTTAACTGGCTAAATTCTCCTTACAAAGTATAAATAATACTACTCCACTTGTTATGTACTATTTATTACTCATACGCTAAACACTAACTTACCTAACATATGCATGCAAAAAGCCTAATCGAATAAAGGCCTAAGAAGTGGCCCCAGATTATCAAAACGTTTCCATGCCTAATTAATTGAAGCCTAAGGAGTGGCCTAGATTAGCATAAAAATAGGCTGATCACCTATCAAAGTTATAAAAACCGTTCCCTTAAAAGCGAACGTCTATTTTTCCTAAGGAAAATAGGATTACTCCTATATGCCGTGGCAACAAACATGCCGCGCCCATTTTACGACGGGGGCAAACCCCCAAACAAATCGTCGTTTCCTTAAAAACTAGTATTTTTCCTAAGGCAAATAGGATTACTCCTATATGCCGCGGCATATCAAACATGCCGCGCCCCTTTTACGACGGGGGCAGACCCCCAAACAAATCGTCGTTTCCTTAAAAACGAGTATTTTTCCTAAGGCAAATAGGATTACTCCTATATGCCGCGGCATCAAACATGCCGGGCCCATTTTACGACGGGGGCAAACCCCCAAACAAATCGTCGTTTCCTTAAAAACGAGTATTTTTCCTAAGGCAAATATGATTACTCCTATATTCCGCGACATCAAACATGCCGGGCCCATTTTACGACGGGGGCAAACCCCCAAACAAATCGTCGTTTCCTTAAAAACGAGTATTTTTCTTAAGGCAAATAGCATTACTCCTATATGCCGCGGCATCAACACATGCCGCGCCCATTTTACGACAGGGGCAAACCCTCAAACCAATCGTCGTTTCCTTAAAAGCGAGTATTTTTTCTAAGGAAAATAGGATTACTCCTATATGCCGCGGCATCAAACATGCCGCGGCATCAAACATGCCGCGCCCATTTTACGACGAGGGCAAACCCCCAAACAAATCGTCGTTTCCTTAAAAACGAGTATTTTTCCTAAGGAAAATAGGATTACTCCTATATGCCGCGGCATCAAACATGCCGCGCCCATTTTACGACGGGGGCAAACCCCCAAACAAATCGTCGTTTCCTCAAAAACGAGTATTTTTCCTAAGGCAAATAGGATTACTCCTATATGCCGTGGCATCAAACATGCCGCACCCATTTTACGACGGGGGCAAACCCCCAAAGAAATCGTCGTTTCCTCAAAAACGAGTATTTTTCCTAAGGCAAATAGGATTACTCCTATATGCCGCGGCATCAAACATGCCGCGCCCATTTTACGACGGGGGCAAACCCCCAAACAAATCGTCGTTTCCTTAAAAATGAGTATTTTTCCTAAGGCAAATAGGATTATTCCTATATGCCGCGGCATCAAACATGCCGCGCCCATTTTACGACGGGGGCAAACCCCCAAACAAATCGTCGTTTCCTTAAAAACGAGTATTTTTCCTAGGGCAAATAGGATTACTCCTATATGCCGCGGCATCAAACATGCCGCTTCATTTTTAAGACGGGGGCAAATCCCCAAAAGTCATCATTTTCTTATAACAATAGTTTATTTCTCTAAAGGCTAATAGGATTACTCCTATACGCCGTGGCATAAACATGCCGCCTCCAATTTAAGACGGGGGCAAATCCCAAAACAATCATTGATTATTCTGAATCTGCTGCGGCATATAACATGCCGCTACCATTTTAAGGCGGGCAAACCCCCCCCCCCCCCCCCCCGCAACAATTGTTTTCCTTAAAAAAAATCATTATTTTTCTAAGGCACACATAATTACTCCTATCTGCCACGGCATAAAACATGTCACCACCAAAAAACCGCTCAACATTCCCCATACCCAAGTTCAGCGGCAATCATACTGATTGATTGACGCAAGTCAATCAATCAATTAAAATAAACTTGGGCATGGGAGTCTTGTCCAGAGACTTATTGACACCTGCTCTCGGGCACAAAGTAGATGTCCAATCATACATGTTGTGGGGTTTTTCCGGTGAGATACCTTGGAGGTTTTCCGGTAACTTTTAAGGATTTCACAAGATTGTATTTTTATAGAGAGAGAAAGTAGAGAGAAGGCAGAGCAGCAATTGCTCTTGAATGTATTAACTGTCCCCCCTTTTTCTAGGGAAGTGGGACTATTTATAGTACTAGGTTTTTGTGGGAATGACCTAATATTCCCTTTACATGATTGGCTAGGGTATGGGAGGAGGACATGTGTCCTTTCTCCTTACAATTCTCTGGCCCCTTTTGGCAATAGTGGGCTGCTTGGGCCTATTGTGCTTATTCATGCTACTTGGGATACCTACTACTTAGGCCCCTTTTCAGGTATAGGTACACTACATACATTTATACACTCTTAAATACAAATACATATACATTGTAGATACGTGCTGTGGAGTAGTCTTCGTATGGTTTCTGCTTAGGGGGCGTAATACGTGCCACGTGTCGCATCCTCATTGGTACACGAAGGCGCGGTAATTTTGCCCACAACATTTGCCCCTCAAGAAGGGCATTTCTGGAAACACTTTCCGGATATCGGTTCTTGACCTTTGATTTGCATCTTCGTCTCTGGGACAGGTGTTGAGGTGGTGACATGTGTCACCTTTCTCCATTTTGCCCCTCCCTATATATAGAGGGGGGTAAAATTCATTTATTACATTTCATTTTCACAGAGCTGTACACAGGCGATTTCCGACGAACTCTCACCACCAGCAGGCGATTTCCGGCCACCGCAAAACTCAACCTGTTCTTCACCAAACTCAACCTGTTCTTCACCAAATTCAACTTGTTCTTCACCAAATTCAACTTGTTCTTCACCAAGTTCAACTTGTTCTTCACCAAGTACTTCACAGATCTTTCAAGGTTAGTTTTCGCCTTTCTTTCTTGTTTTTGTTATCCCCTCGTCATTTTTCCTTTTGTTAGCGGCCGGCCTCCTAGTACTAGGTAAGGGTTTGAAGGTTTTAATTGATATTTTTACGCCGTTCGTCTTTTGTCGGGGCGGGCGTCCAATCGCGTCTTTTTCTTCATTGTTGGTCACTCCTAAGCCGTGCTTCGTTCACTATGCAGAAGGCATGGCTAGAACCAAGCAAACGGCAGATCCTACGTGCTTGCGCTTGCGGGAGGAAACATTCACACCCCCTAGGGAGAGGTATTCTTCCACCGCCCCGGCAGCCGACGAAGAATATGCCGAACTCTTTCAAGAGATCGACGAATATGTCGAGGTGGGGGAGCAAGCGGCAAGCTCGTCAGGGGGTACAGCGAGCCAGGCAGTGGGGGAGTCAAGCGTCGCTCCATTGTCATCGGCCGCCGAGGAGCAAGAGGCTGCTCCCCAGCCTATTAGGCCCAGAGGACGGGAGGAGGCCCAATTGCTTCCGTCGGAGATTCACCCAGACGTAGGCTGGATGCGGTGGCTAGACAGGCACGGGGCCAAGATGAGGGACGACCTCTGCGTGGGGGAAGGGTACCAGATGCGCGTGCCGGCCGGTCTGGACTCGACCGTCACCAACTGCACATTTCTCGAATGCAACTCCAAAATCACCATCATCATGATAATAATCTTTTAAGGTTTCAAACCCCAACAAACGAACATCAAGTGTAGCAAGCAAAGTGTACCTTCGTGATAATGCATCAGCCACCACATTGCTTTTACCATCTTTGTATTTCGAAGAAAAATGAAAGGATTGCAAGAACTCAACCCATTTAGCATGCCTTGGGCTCAATTTTTGTTGCCCATTAATATACTTCAAAGATTCATGATCAGAATGCAAAACAAAGTGGCTAGAACGCAAATAATGACTCCAATGATCCAAAGCTCTACAATGGCATAGAACTCTTTATCATAAGTGCAATAATTCAAACGAGTACCCCCTAACTTTTCCGAAAAATAAGCTATGGGACGCTTACCTTGGATCAAAACAGCACCAATCCCCACTCCACTAGCATCACACTCGACCTCAAAAGGTTGAGAGAAATCTGGCAGCGCCAAAATAGGAGCAGCACACAAACGCTCTTTAATCACATCAAACGCCTTTTGAGCGTCCTCTCCCCATACAAAAGCACCTTTCTTCAAGCAACTAGTGATAGGACTAGTAATAGTACTGAAATCACGAATGAAACGTCTATAAAATGAAGCAAGACCATGAAATGAACGCACCTCACTTATAGTTTTAGGATTAGGCCACGATTTGATAGCCTCGATCTTGGACTGATCCACGGACACTCCATCTTTCGAAACCACATAGCCCAAGAATACAACATTGTCAACAAGGAATGAACACTTCTCTAGCTTCCCATAGAGTCTTTGAGCTCTAAGTGTTTCAAAAACATCCCTCAAATGAATCAGATGCTCCTCTTCGTTCCTACTATACACCAAAATGTCATCAAGATATACCACAACGAATCTACCCAAAAATGATTTAAGCACTTCGTTCATTAACCTCATAAACGTACTAGGAGCATTAGTGAGACCAAATGGCATGACGGTCCACTCATACAAACCATGTTTTGTCTTGAAAGCCGTTTTCCACTCATCTCCTTCACGCATCCGAATCTGATGATAACCACTTCGCAAATCAATTTTTGAGAACAACTTCAAACCATGGAGCTTATCTAACACATCATCAAGTCTCGGAATTGGAAAACGATACTTGATGGTAATGTTATTCACAGCCCTACTATCAACACACATTCGCCATGTTCCATCTTTCTTAGGCACAAGCAACACCGGAACAGCACATGGACTCAAGCTTTCTCTAACATAGCCTCGATTCACAAGTTCATCAATTTGCTTTTGTAATTCCTTTGTTCCTCCGGATTGCAACGATAGGCAGCCTTATTAGGCAAAGAAGTTCCTGGAATAAGATCAATTTGATGTTCAATACCACGAATAGGGGGCAAACCTGGTGGTAATTCATCCGGAAATACATCCTTGAACTCATACAGCAATTCGGCAATGGGACTGCCTTCTTTCCAATTTTGGCCTTCAATTGGACTCTCCTTAGCCACGAGAAAATACACCAACTCTCCATGATCAAGAGCTTGCTCAATTTCTCGTTCACTAGCCAACATGGTGAGATTCGGCTTTTTCTTTTGTTTCACACTCATGGATCGAACCGCTTGAGATGACATAGGCTTTAGCACAATTTTCTTGCCTTTGTCTCTCAATTCATACTCATTGCTTCTCCCTTTATGAATCACGTCCCTATCAAACTGCCAAGGACGACCCAACAAAATATGACAAGCATCCATAGGAATAACATCACAAAGAACCTCATCCACATACGAACCCATAGTCAAACCAACCCTTACTTGCTTCGACACTTTTACACTACTACCATCATCAAGCCAATGGAGTGCGTATGGCCTAGGATGGGCAGTAGTGATTAAGCCTAATTTTGACACCATTTCGATAGAAGCAGCATTGGTACAACTCCCCCCATCAACAATTACACTACACCACTTATCTTTCACTAGACATTTAGTATGAAACAACTGATCTCGTTGGTCTAGATCAGTAGGTGAAATCTGAGTTTGTAGCGCTCTAAGAACCAGATTTGTGTCATAAATTGGAGCCTCATACCCTTCCTCTTCCTCCTCATCACCACTCTCATCAAACACAAATACGTCCCCCAACCTCTTTTCCTCTTCCAACAACTCCTCACGACATTCAACAGCTTCTCTCAAGGTCACTACTCGTTTATTTGGACACGCATTTTGATAATGCCCAAACCCTTGACACTTAAAACAACGCACCTTGGACAGACTTGTTTCTTTGCTTGGGTTAGATAGTTTAGGGGCAGCCGTAGAATTACTTGAACCTACGGTACTAGGTGATGTGTTTGGTTTCAAGCTAGGTTCGGATTTAGCCCAAGACTTGGCTTTACCATCCATACTAGACCCTCCCCCATATTTTGCCTTCCCTTGATTTTCCAATTTTAAACAAAGTCCACAAAGAGTGTCAAAATCAGAATATGGATAAAGGTCTACGGTATTGGCAATATTATAATTTAGACCCCTTAAAAATCTGGACAGTTTTTGTTCCTCAATTTCCTCAATTTCTCCCATTAAGGACAACTTTTCAAACTCATCAATATATTCAGCCACACTCATTTTTCCTTGCCTCAATTCGGCAATTTTACGATAAGTTATTATTCTATGAGTTGTTGGCACATACCTTTTACGTAGCTTACGTTTCAAAGACTCCCAAGAGGTAATTTTCTCCTTCCCTTCACGTATTCTCTTGGATTTCAGTCCCTCGAACCACAATGAAGCCCCTCGTCCTAGCTTCAATATGGCATATTTGCAACGCTTCTCATCATCAATGTCCTTGAAATCGAACATTCTCTCTATTTTGCGCTCCCACTCCAAATAGGCTTCCGGATCTGTTCCACCAACAAATTCAGGAAGTTCGGTGACTTTGAATTCATCCATAGCCCGTAGATCACGCCTAGGAGGCCTACGATACCCCCCATCTCTAACGTTCTTCAAGGCTTCTTGGAGATGTTGTAGAAAGTCAGGATCATCAAAATCCATATTTCAGTTTGTAAGAATTACGAACAATCTCAAGAAGTATCAACAAAAAAGAGCTGCTGTTCGTAATTCTTACAAACTGAAATATGGATTTTGATGATCCTGACTTTCTACAACATCTCCAAGAAGCCTTGAAGAACGTTAGAGATGGGGGGTATCGTAGGCCTCCTAGGCGTGATCTACGGGCTATGGATGAATTCAAAGTCACCGAACTTCCTGAATTTGTTGGTGGAACAGATCCGGAAGCCTATTTGGAGTGGGAGCGCAAAATAGAGAGAATGTTCGATTTCAAGGACATTGATGATGAGAAGCGTTGCAAATATGCCATATTGAAGCTAGGACGAGGGGCTTCATTGTGGTTCGAGGGACTGAAATCCAAGAGAATACGTGAAGGGAAGGAGAAAATTACCTCTTGGGAGTCTTTGAAACGTAAGCTACGTAAAAGGTATGTGCCAACAACTCATAGAATAATAACTTATCGTAAAATTGCCGAATTGAGGCAAGGAAAAATGAGTGTGGCTGAATATATTGATGAGTTTGAAAAGTTGTCCTTAATGGGAGAAATTGAGGAAATTGAGGAACAAAAACTGTCCAGATTTTTAAGAGGTCTAAATTATAATATTGCCAATACCGTAGACCTTTATCCATATTCTGATTTTGACACTCTTTGTGGACTTTGTTTAAAATTGGAAAATCAAGGGAAGGCAAAATATGGGGGAGGGTCTAGTATGGATGGTAAAGCCAAGTCTTGGGCTAAATCCGAACCTAGCTTGAAACCAAACACATCACCTAGTACCGTAGGTTCAAGTAATTCTACGGCTGCCCCTAAACTATCTAACCCAACCAAAGAAACAAGTCTGTCCAAGGTGCGTTGTTTTAAGTGTCAAGGGTTTGGGCATTATTAAAATGCGTGTCCAAATAAACAAGTAGTGACCTTGAGAGAAGCTGTTGAATGTCGTGAGGAGTTGTTGGAAGAGGAAAAGAGGTTGGGGGACGTATTTGTGTTTGATGAGAGTGGTGATGAGGAGGAAGAGGAAGGATATGAGGCTCCAATTTATGACACAAATCTGGTTCTTAGAGCGCTACAAACTCAAATTTCACCTACTGATCTAGACCAACGAGATCAGTTGTTTCATACTAAATGTCTAGTGAAAGATAAGTGGTGTAGTGTAATTGTTGATGGGGGGAGTTGTACCAATGCTGCTTCTATCGAAATGGTGTCAAAATTAGGCTTAATCACTACTGCCCATCCTAGGCCATACGCACTCCATTGGCTTGATGATGGTAGTAGTGTAAAAGTGTCGAAGCAAGTAAGGGTTGGTTTGACTATGGGTTCGTATGTGGATGAGGTTCTTTGTGATGTTATTCCTATGGATGCTTGTCATATTTTGTTGGGTCGTCCTTGGCAGTTTGATAGGGACGTGATTCATAAAGGGAGAAGCAATGAGTATGAATTGAGAGACAAAGGCAAGAAAATTGTGCTAAAGCCTATGTCATCTCAAGCGGTTCGATCCATGAGTGTGAAACAAAAGAAAAAGCCGAATCTCACCATGTTGGCTAGTGAACGAGAAATTGAGCAAGCTCTTGATCATGGAGATTTGGTGTATTTTCTCGTGGCTAAGGAGAGTCCAATTGAAGGCCAAAATTGGAAAGAAGGCAGTCCCATTGCCGAATTGCTGTATGAGTTCAAGGATGTATTTCCGGATGAATTACCACCAGGTTTGCCCCCTATTCGTGGTATTGAACATCAAATTGATCTTATTCCAGGAACTTCTTTGCCTAATAAGGCTGCCTATCGTTGCAATCCGGAGGAACAAAGGAATTACAAAAGCAAATTGATGAACTTGTGAATCGAGGCTATGTTAGAGAAAGCTTGAGTCCATGTGCTGTTCCGGTGTTGCTTGTGCCTAAGAAAGATGGAACATGGCGAATGTGTGTTGATAGTAGGGCTGTGAATAACATTACCATCAAGTATCGTTTTCCAATTCCGAGACTTGATGATGTGTTAGATGAGCTCCATGGTTTGAAGTTGTTCTCAAAAATTGATTTGCGAAGTGGTTATCATCAGATTCGGATGCGTGAAGGAGATGAGTGGAAAGCGGCTTTCAAGACAAAACATGGTTTGGAGTGGACCGTCATGCCATTTGGTCTCACTAATGCTCCTAGTACGTTTATGAGGTTAATGATCGAAGTGCTTAAATCATTTTTGGGCAGATTCGTTGTGGTATATCTTGATGACATTTTGGTGTATAGTAGGAACGAAGAGGAGCATCTGATTCATTTGAGGGATGTTTTTGAAACACTTAGAGCTCAAAGACTCTATGGGAAGCTAGAGAAGTGTTCATTCCTTGTTGACAATGTTGTATTCTTGGGCTATGTGGTTTCGAAAGATGGAGTGTCCGTGGATCAGTCCAAGATCGAGGCTATCAAATCGTGGCCTAATCCTAAAACTATAAGTGAGGTGCGTTTATTTCATGGTCTTGCTTCATTTTATAGACGTTTCATTCGTGATTTCAGTACTATTACTAGTCCTATCACTAGTTGCTTGAAGAAAGGTGCTTTTGTATGGGGAGAGGACGCTCAAAAGGCGTTTGATGTGATTAAAGAGCGTTTGTGTGCTGCTCCTATTTTGGCGCTGCCAGATTTCTCTCAACCTTTTGAGGTCGAGTGTGATGCTAGTGGAGTGGGGATTGGTGCTGTTTTGATCCAAGGTAAGCGTCCCATAGCTTATTTTTCGGAAAAGTTAGGGGGTACTCGTTTGAATTATTGCACTTATGATAAAGAGTTCTATGCCATTGTAGAGCTTTGGATCATTGGAGTCATTATTTGCGTTCTAGCCACTTTGTTTTGCATTCTGATCATGAATCTTTGAAGTATATAAATGGGCAACAAAAATTGAGCCCAAGGCATGCTAAATGGGTTGAGTTCTTGCAATCCTTTCCATTTTCTTCGAAATACAAAGATGGTAAAAGCAATGTGGTGGCTGATGCATTATCACGAAGGTACACTTTGCTTGCTACACTTGATGTTCGTTTGTTGGGGTTTGAAACCTTAAAAGATTATTATCATGATGATGGTGATTTTGGAGTTGCATTCGAGAAATGTGCAGTTGGTGCTTATGGGGAGTACATGTTGCAAGATGGCTTTCTTTTCAAAGGTAATCGCCTTTGTATTCCTAAGCATTTAATTCGTGAGTTACTAGTGCGTGAGGCTCATGGTGGAGGATTGGCTGGTCACTTTGGCATAGCCAAGACCTTGGAAATATTGAGAGAACATTTCTTTTGGCCTAAAATGTTAGGTGATGTAACGAACATTGTGAATAAATGTGTGACTTGTCATATGGCCAAGAGTTCTTTCAAACCCGGTTTATACTCACCTTTGCCGGTTCCAGTTCGCCCTTGGGAAGATGTATCCATGGATTTTATAGTGGCTTTGCCTCGTACTCAAAGAGGTAAGGATGCTATTATGGTCGTGGTGGATAGATTTTCAAAAATGGTCACTTCGTTGCTTGTCACAAAACGGATGATGCTTGTAATGTGGCTGATTTGTATTATAAGGAGATTGTTCGTTTGCATGGAATTCCAAAGACTATTGTTTCTGATCGAGATTCCAAGTTCTTGAGTTACTTTTGGAATACATTGTGGAGAAAGGTGGGAACCAAGTTGTTGTTTAGCACTTCACGTCACCCTCAAACTGATGGGAAAACAGAGGTGACAAATCGAACCTTGGGAACGCTATTGAGAGGGTTGGTAAGTAAAACGCAAAAGGATTGGGATGTCAAGCTTGCTCACGCTGAATTTGCTTATAATCGGTCTCCTACTTATGCTACTGGTCATTCTCCATTTGAGGTAGTATATGGGATTAATCCATACTTGCCCTTGGATTTAATTCCATTACCAAAAGACGAGTTGGTTCACAAGGATGCCGATGCTAAGTTAAAGTCTATGATGAAACTGCACCAACAAGTTCGTGAGCGAATTGAAGCTATTAATGCCTCTTATAAACAGAAATCAAATAAGAATAGCAAACCGAGGTTGTTTGAAGAAGGTGATTTGGTTTGGGTTCATTTAAGGAAAGAGCGTTTTCCAAGCAAACGCAAGAACAAGCTTATGCCTAGGGCTGAAGGTCCTTACAAGGTGGTTGCACGTGTGAATGATAATGCTTACAAGATTGAGCTTCCGGGAGACTATGGTGTCCATGCTACTTTCAATGTAGGTGATCTTTCACCTTATCTTGATGATGATGGCCTTGCTGAATTGAGGTCAATTCCTTTTAAAGGGGGAGGGGATGATACGGTTATGGATGAAAGTGATAGTCTTATGCTAGCAATTGGAACCAAAACTGATTTGGGTTCAATGGCTCATTTTGTGTGCATGGTGACTTGAATTGAGTGAGCTCGTTATATGGTCCTTATTATCAAGGTGGTACGTTAATCAAACTGGTCCGTTTAATCACATTGGTCCGCTTGTTTAAACAGATTGTACGCACTTATTATTTTTAATTGCTTTGGTTAAAGTCGGTTTAATAAAGGGATATTTGTTTAAATCCCCAATTTAAATTCAGTCATTACTTAGCTTTGATTATTGCTGTTTGTAAGGAGAGTTTTAAGCCTTTGTAACCTCCAATTTAGTGACTGAATTAGGAGGCTTTAGAGCTTGTAACTGCCAGTTTTAAAGGCTCTTAAATGGCTCTTAATTAGCCGTTTAAAGCTCTTGTAGCTGTTGGTTTTTGGCTATTTATAGTCAGCTTCTTGATTGGAATAAACAACCAACTGGATGATTAAAACACTTGTTTGTTACATTTCGAATTATAGTTTATAATTCAGCTTTTTTTCTTTGTTTTGGACGCGTTTCCTATTCAAAGAACTGATTGTGAGTCAATAGGTCTTGTCTTGCATTCACGATCAACGAGTTAAAGGTCTAGCTTGTTAATCAACTATCCTTGTTTATACAACGAGTTTTTAAACTCGTATCACCCCATCCTTCGAAACCACATAGCCCAAGAATACTACATTATCAACAAGGAACAAACACTTCTCTAGCTTCCCATAGAGCTTTTGAGCTCTAAGGGTTTCAAGAACATCCCTCAAATGAATCAGATGCTCCTCTTCGTTCTTACTATACACCAAGATGTCATCGAGATATACCACAATAAATCAGCCCAAAAATGATTTAAGCACGTCGTTCATTAGCCTCATAAACGTACTAGGAGCATTAGTGAGACCAAATGGCATGACGGTCCATTCATACAAACCATGTTTCGTCTTGAAAGCCGTTTCCCACTCATCTCCTTCACGCATCCGAATCTGATGATAACCACTCCGCAAATCAATTTTTGAGAACAACTTCGAACCATGGAGCTCATCTAACACATCAACAAGTCTCGGAATTGGAAAACGATACTTGATGGTAATGTTATTCACAGCCCTACTATCAACACACATACGCCATGTCCCATCTTTCTTAGGCACAAGCAACACCGGAACAGCACATGGACTCAAGCTTTCTCTAACATAACCTCGACTCACAAGTTCATCAATTTGTTTTTGCAACTCCTTTGTTTCCTCCGGATTGCAACGATAAGCAGCCTTATTAGGCAAAGAAGTTCCTGGAACAAGATCAATTTGATGTTCAATACCACGAATAGGAGGCAAACCTTGTGGTAATTCGTCGGGAAATACATCCTTGAACTCAAAAAGTAACTCGGCAATGGGACTGCCTTCTTTCCAATTTTGGCCTTCTGATACGTGTCGTTTACCGTATTAAATTAAAAACCTATCTTAGACCATCAAAAATATTAACAAGTAGTAAAAAGGGTAAGAAAGGGTCGATCCACAGGGAGTCTACTGCCTAAATTCATTGTTTAACTAAAACCATTTTCAGTCACATAATTAAGTTGGACTACACAATTATTTACACTATTTAAAGAGATTGGGGGGGTTTGGAGATAATATTTACCCAGAGAATTAGTTAACTGAAAAACTAATCTACTCTTTACATGTGATGACACTACTAACCGTTTCAATCCCATAAACCTTACTGGATTTAGTTAATTAACCGTAACACACAATTGATCTTGAGGATTTACCAATTCTAACTATTAGACTAATTGTAGAGTCTTAAATAACAAAGACTCCCTGTACTGCCTTATTCATAACCAATTATGAACTAAGCCAAATTGATTCTAAACCAGCCCAACTCACACAAATCTGATCGCAACGTGTATAAATTAGACTTGGTAGCAATAAGAACTAGGAGACATCATTAGTCCTAATTATTCTAACCAATTAAATGGTTACTCTCTAATTTAAATTAAACCATGATTGCAGATTAATGTAAATTAGGGGGTCACTTTACTATATAATCTAAACTAAGCTAGACAATATAGCTAACAATAATTAGCACCATACATACACTAGTAATACATATAGTAGTAGTTTAGGCAATGATTCAAAAGCAACTTCAAATAATAATTAACTGGCAAAATCACTAAAGGAGATAATAGTGTCCAAAATCAATTCATAATATTGAAAATAGAAATTTGATAATTAACAAAGTGAATGAGCAGATCATGAAGATATTAAACACGTATGAATTTGACAAATTGAGAGGAAGAACTCATTAATTTTGTGCGCAAGAACACCAAACGAACCTGGCTTCGACCCCGTACTCCTCCGTTGTTCTTGTTCGGCCTTGGATTGAGGCTAAGCTCCCCTCCAATGGTTATCTTCTCTTCTCAATTGCCCCAACTCAAACGTAATTAACAATCTTCAACTGGTGATTTTCTAACTCTTGTGTGTGTCGTCTCTTTCTCTGTGTATATTTTTTTGTGTGTTCCCGTATAGGGTTGAGATGAAAATTTATATATGACAAAACCCTAATTTGAGCGGAGATCTCGGAACCAGAAAATCATCCATGTGATGATTGAATAACTGATAACCGTGCTCCGAATTTGCAGCAGATACGCTAAATAGATCTTTAGAGAAGGAGTTTGAATTGGTTGCTGATTTCTAGCGCTTTCCTTCTTGACTTGCAGAATGTGAGGCTCAAAGAGGAAGGTGGAAAATTTCCTCTTGAATATCACGTGTTAGTGTGCTTCAATTCAATAACTTTGACTTTTCTAACTCATTTTCCTTGGTTTTCATTTGTCTTGTTTGCAATAGAAATGGGCTGGGCTTCACGTAGTATGGTTAGAAGATGTGGCTTCTCTCAACTCCTTCAAATATTCAGCTTCCGTTGGATATATGCTGGTCTCCAAAATATACTGCTCATCATTCATATTAATAGAACATTTTGTTATTAATACTAGGATAAATATACTTAACAATATTAAAAGTACTAAAAAAACCAAATAATAAATAAAAGATGACTATATAGCTAAAATAAGGGAATAAATATACGGTAAATATTGCACTTATCAAATTCCCCCACACTTAGCTTTTGGTCGTCCTCGATCAAAATAAACAACACTAAGGTGTACTATGCTAATAAGGAAATAAAACCAAGTTATTTTGGACAGTCCAAACCAATGAGATAAGTGAATACTTTCATAAAAACCAAAATACATTTTATATCACTACCAACAAGCATGGATCATTGAACAATACGAAACAAGAGTTTAGCGCCCTAGTTGACCAACCAATCTTACCGCTTCCTTTCCCCTAAGTTTGATTCTTCCCTCATAGATGCGCAACCGTATTAGCTCATGCCTCACTTAATTTGACCCTCGTCAGGACTTGCACAAAATCTTACCCTTCACCATTTAGGGACCAAAGGTGTACTTAGGAGATCAAATAGGACTTTTATATGGTTGTAACGGGGCTAGGGTTAAGGGTAGGATATTCATTTAGAAATGTGGTGGTATAAATAGTCAAGCTAAGTGGAGCAAAAATATATGACATATAACATTCGGGTCACAAGAAACTCCAATTATACAAGTAATACTATACCCAACCTACTTTGTTTAACCGTATCCTCCACCTTTTTCCATATGAACCTTATTCAATGCAATAATAAGATTTCCTTGAATATTAGTACTTCATAATATTGCTGCTTGTTTTGATTTTTTTGTACTTTTTCTCTTTTTCTCTCTTTTTTTTTTTTTTTTTTTTGATATAATCATATATAACCCTCTTCTATAACACAATACTTGCAATTCTAACAGTAATAATGACTCCACTTAGCAAGACTTAAGGTAAAATCTGTTGGAGGCCACATGCTTGTAATGTACGGTTTGACAAAAAAGTTATTAAAGCTCAACAGGGCTAAACAAATGGAATTTTTGTGAATATGTAAATGACACAAGGCCTAAATACTCTGGAAGCTCTAATTATGAAAATAAAATAAAATGCCTTAATCATTTCTCCTTTACACTTTGGTCATCGATCTCGGAAAGCTAAAATTCAAGTCCCAATTTGAGCAATCAATAAGAAGGATAGAAGTAAGGAAGTGAGTCTTACGAGGTTCGTGGCCCTCCATTTCGGGCCTCATCGCACAAAGGGAAAGCGAAACTATGCAGCACAAACCATGTCAAAGAGGGGTTTATGCAATCTTTAATATCATTCATGACGATCCAATGCAAGCTAGTTTGTGACAAAACCATAAAAACCCCCTTTTTTTTTCTTTTGTCAGTCATTTGGTTTGGATTGTCAAAATAGCTAACTTTTATTTTCCTATGTCACAAGCACAACTGAGTTTGAGTAATATGAGAGAGATACTTCCACAAAAATTTTGACAGCATTTCGTTTTAAAAATGACCATTTCTAACTCCCCCCACACTGAAACCTTGCATTGCCCCCAGTGGAGAAAAAAAAAACAAAAATTGTAGCGAGGAAAGAAGGGACTTAGCTGGTTAAGTCATTGATGCAGATGATTAGTTGATCAATATGTTGCTGGTTCAGAATCTGCTGCTGACATCAGTTCACTGATGTAGTAAGATAGAAGCTTATTTTCTGACTTCATCAGCTTATGTATCTTAGCTCATTGGAATAGCATGGGTGGTGGGCACTCTAGTATCCATTAATGTGATTGTGAACGTTGCTGACGACTCAATTTGTTGGTTCAGAAATGGTGCAGTTGTATGTATTTCTGCCTAGCTCGTTTCTGGCCGAGTCATGATATACATTTGGTACGCTATTTGATAGCTAGCTCTGCCAAAAAACTGAGTTTCCACTCCTGCACATAAAATAAATAAATCAATGAAGAATGACTAACCCTGTGACAACAAAAAAATAAAATAAAGAATTGAACTACAATTCTAAGACTTGTAAGTTATCCATGCTTCCTTGTGAGATACTTTATCTTAGGTTAGTTATGTGAAGGGAAGGGGAACAGAAAATGCAGGGGATAGAACATAACCCGTGGAGTGAACTAAAATAAAATGAATTTACAGAAAATGAAAGCAGTAAAGAGAAATAAATTTCAAAAAGAAAACAAAATAAGAAAACAATCGTAGGTTGCCTCCCAGTAGCGCCTTTAGTTTAAGTTGTTGGCTCGACGTTCTCAATTCTTTGTCAGATTTTCTCAAACGTGACATCTTCGATCATCTGCACATAAGCTTGATCATAGAATGGCTTCAATCTGTGACCATTAACTTTGAAAGTTTTTTCAGTACCAAAGTCCTTTATTTCCACTGCACCATGAGGAAACACATTAATAACAACAAAGGGACCAAGCCACCTAGTCTGTAATTTCTCAAGAAATAATTTCAGTCTAGCATTAAATGAAAGAACTTTCTGGCCAACTTGAAAAGACTTCCTAGCTATCATTTTATCATGGAATGCCTTAGTTTTCTCTTTGTAGTTTTTAGCATTTTCATAAGATTCAAGCCTTAATTCCTCTAACTCAAGGAGCTGTAACTTTCTCTCTTTTCCAGCAGAATCATAGTCTAAGTTACATTGCTTCACTGCCCATAAGGATTTATGCTCAATTTCCACAGGTAGGTGACAAGATTTTCCAAAAACAAGTCTGAAAGGTGACATTCCCAGAGGTGTTTTATAAGCAGTCCTATATGCCTATAGAGCATCACCAAACAAAGACTCCAGTCTTTCCTATTTGGATTGACCATTTTTCTAGGATAGACTTTATTTCTCTATTAGACACTTCAACCTGACCACTAGTTTGCGGGTGGTATGCAGTAGCTACTCGATGAGTCACATGGTACTTTTCAAGAAGGGAACCAAAGGTTTTATTGCAAAAGTGTGTTCCTCTATCACTAATAATAGCCTTAGGCATGCCAAAGCTATTAAAAATATGACTCTTAACGAATTTCACCACTATTTTGGCATCATCAGTTATCACAGCTTTTGCCTCTACCCATTTAGAAACATAGTCAACAGCAAGAATAATGTAGACATTACCAAAAGAGAAGACGGAAAAGGACCCATAAAATCTATACCCCACACATCAAATATCTCACAAATCAGAATACCAGATTGAGGCATCTGATTTCTTTTAGACAGATAACCTGTCTTTTGGCAACGTTCACATGACTTGTAAAATAAATAAGCATCTTTATAAAGTTAGGCCAATACAAACCACATTCAAGGACCTTATGAGCAGTCCTTTGAGGACCAAAATGCCCTCCACTTTCAAGATTATGACAAAAATGAAGAATAGAAGCATATTCAGGTTTATCTATACATCTCCTAATTATTAAGTCAGAACAAGATTTCCATAAATATGGATCATCCCAGAAGTAGTATTTAGAATCAGATTTGATCTTTCCTTTTGGGCTCTAGACAATGTAGGAGGAAATGTTTTAGTAACTAAGTAATTCACCATATCAGCAAACCAAGGAGTATCAATAAGAAATAAAGAAAGCAATTGTTCATCAGGAAAGAACTCGGTCATTATAGGCCAATCATCTCTAGGAACAATCCTACTTAAGTGGTCAGCAACCAGATTCTCTACACCCTTTTTATCCCTAATTTCAAGGTCAAATTCTTGCAACAAAAGCATCCACCTAAGCAATCTAGGTTTTGACTCTTTCTTTTTCGACAAATATTTAAGAGCTGCGTGATCAGAATATATAATCACATGGGTGCCAAGCAAATAAGATCTAAACTTTTCCAAAGCAAAAACAACAGCATACATTTCTTTTTCAGTCATAGTGTAATTGCATTGGCAGAGTCAAGAGATTTGGAAGCATAATGGATCACATAAGACTCTTTATCTTTCTTTTGACCTAAAACAACACCTATTGTTTTATCACTAGCATCACACATGATTTCTGTTGTGGGGTTTTTCCGGTGAGATACCCTGGAGGTTTTCTGGTAACTGAGAACTTAACAAGAATGTATTTTTATAGAGAGAGAAAGTAGAGAGAAGGTAGAGCCGCAATTGCTCTTGATTGTATTGATTGTGTCCCCTTTTTCTTGGAAAATGGGGCTTTATATAGTACTAGGTTATTTGGGGAATGACCTAACATTCCCTCTCATGATTGGTTGAGGTGGGAGATGAGGACATGTGTCCTTTCCTCTGTAGCTTTCCTGGCCTCTTGGTCATAAATGGGCTGCTTGGGATTTTGGGCCATCGTACGGTACTGACTGCGTATAATGCTTTCAAATGGACGAGAATACACACATTTATACGTGTTTGAGTACGGATACGTGTATTTCGTAGTTGCTCAAACATGTATTTATACACCAGAGTAGAAGCCTATTGATTGACTCAGGGGGTGCAATTCGTGCCACGTGTCGTATCTTTATTGGCACACGTTAGCATGGTAATTTTGCCCACAACATTTGCCCCTCAAGAAGGGCATTTCGGGAAACAATCTTTCGGATATCGCTTCTTGACCTTTGGTATTTAAGTTCACTTTTGGGACAAGTGTTGAGATAGTGACACGTGTCACTTTTCTCCTTTTTGCCCCTCTCTATATATATGAGGGGTAAATTTTCATTTTTTACGTTTTCGATTTCACAGAGCTCCAGACAAGCGATTTCCGGCAACCTTCCACCATCAGCAGGCGATTTCCGGCCGCCGCGAGACTCAATCTGTTATTCGCAATACTCAACATGTTCTTCACGAGACTCAACCTGTTTTTTCACGAATTTTTTCTTTGATCTTTCAAGGTTAGTTCCTTACTCTTCTTTCATGTTTTTATCATGTATCCTTCACCTTTTTTGTGTTAGTAGTCGGCACCTTCGCCGTGGATAAGGATTCCTGGGGTTTTAAATGAGGCGTTTCCGCCGCTCGTCCTTTGTCGGGACGGCCGCCCAGTCACATCTTTTTTCTTCGTTGTTAGTCATCCCTTAAGCCGTGCCCTGTTAACTATGCAGAGAGCACGGCAAGAACCAAGCAGACGGCAGACCCTACTCGTCTGCGTTTGCTGGATGGGCCGGCTACCCCTCCGATGGAGAGACATTCTTCCACAGACCCAGCAGTAGACCAAGAGTATGTCGACCTCTTTCAAGTGATCGACGAGTATGCTGAGACTGAGGAGAATATTACAGCGAGCTCGTCCGAGCATACGTTGAGCCGGGCAGTCGAGGAGTCGAGTGTTGCTCCACTGCCCTTGGTTGCCGAAGGACCGGCGGCTGTTGACACTAGAGTAATGCCGAGGGGTCGAGAGGAAGCCCAGCTTCTTCCCTCAGAGATTCATCCAGACATCGGCTGGATGAGGTTGTTGGAGAAGAAGGGGGCTGACATGAGAGACGGCCTCTGTGTTGGTGAGGGGTACGAAATGCGGGTGTCGGCCAGCATGGATTCGACGGTCAGTCTACTCGCCGAGGGTGAATTTCCCGTTTACGCTGCTACCCTCAAACTAGGCATGAGGTTCCCTCCACATCCGTTCGTTGTGGAGGTGTTGGATGGTTTTAACATTGGGGTGGCTCAGCTGACCCCAAGTTTTTCCGCTTTCCCTGAGTCTTCTGGCAAGACTCCATTTATTTTGAAGTTTACTATGTCATCCATCCATGTGGAGGTCCTGTCAAGGGTTTCCACCTCCATTTGCTCAACACTTTTGTGCTCCTTTACCTCCCAAAACACGCGCCGAGGGGTATCACAAGACGCGGAACTTGCCAATTTTGACAGGGCATCAGCTTGGTTATTTTCCGAGCGAGGGACTTGCCTTACTTCAAAACTTTTCAGTGGTTCTACTTCCTGATGGACGGCCTGCATGTATTTGACCATAGTCGGATCCCTAGCTTCGTAGGTTCCATTAACTTGGCTCACAATCAGTTGGGAGTCAGATAGTGCTACAATCTCCTCGGCGCCTGCCGCCTTACACATTTTTATGCCACAAAGCAGGGCTTCATATTCGGCTTCATTATTTGACGCCTGAAAGTTAAATCGCATAGCATACTCAAAAGTATCCCCTTCTGGAGAGTGGCAGATTATCCCAGCTCCACATCCATTCTGCGTGGACGAGCCATCTACGTACAGTGTCCACACAGTCTTTGTATTCTTGGCAAAGTCAGGCCTTTTCATTTCGACAATAAAGTCGGCACAAGCTTGCCCCTTGACGGCCTTCCTAGGCTCATAGGTGATGTCAAAGGCATTCAGCTCTATTGCCCAGTTCAGCATTCGTCCTGACGCCTCTAGCTTCGTGAAGGGCAGTTTAAGCGGTTGGTCTGTATAGACCACTATTTTGTGAGCTAAGAAATAGGGTCTCAATTTTTTGCTGGCCATGAACAAAGCTAAGCCAAACTTCTCCACTGTAGGGTATCTAATTTCAGCGTTTTGAAGAACATGACTGACGAAGTATACTGGCATCTGTATACCCTCCCTTTCTGTTAGTAGAACCGCACTCAGCGAGTGTTCAGATATGGCAAGATACATGTATAATGTCTCTCCCTGCAAGGGGCTGACGAGGCGAGGTAAGGTGTGCAAGTGGTCCTTTAGTTTTACCAACGCCGCCTCAGCCTCATCTGACCATTCAAACTTAGCCTTCTTCCTGACTGCTCTAAAGAAGTAGTGACACTTGTCTCCAGCTCTGGAAAGGAATCTGCCCAAGGCGGCCAGACAACCTGTGAGCCGCTGAACTTCTTTGACTGTCTTGGGTGAGCTCATGTTAATCACTGCCTGGATTTTGTCCGGGTTGGCTTCGATTCCCCTCTCATCAATCAGGAAACCCAAGAATTTGCCCGATGTTACTCCAAACACACACTTCTTGGGATTCAACCTCATGTTGTAAGCCCGGATAGTCTCGAATGTCTCCCCGAGGTCTGCTATGTGTGCCATCCGCTGCTTAGTTTTCACAATCATATCATCAATGTAAGCCTCAATATTCCTGCCGAGCTGTTTGGTAAACACAGTGTTAATGAGTCGCTGAAAGGTGGCCGGCGCATTCTTTAACCCAAACGGCATTACTTTGTAGCAATATAGACCCTGTTCGGTTACAAACGATGTCTTTTCCTGGTCGTCAGGCCATAGGGGGATCCGGTGAAACCCTGAGTATGCATCCATGAAGCACATCATGGCATGCCCCGCCGTAGAGTCGACAAGCCGGTCGATCTTTGGCAGTGGGAAATGGACATGCCTTATTGAGGTTGGTGTAATCAACACACATCCTCCAGGTGCCGTTCGGTTTCTTAACGAGGACCACATTAGCAACCCAGTCGGGGTACTGACTCGGCCGAACAAACCCTGCATCCATCAACTTCTGTATTTCTGCCGCAGCTGCTTGATTTCTATCCTCCCCATGGTTCCTCTTCTTCTGGCGGATCGGCTTAAAACTCGGCTTTATATAGTACTAGGTTATTTGGGGAATGACCTAACATTCCCTCTCATGATTGCTTGAGGTGGGAGATGAGGACATGTGTCCTTTCCTCTGTAGCTTTCCTGGCCTCTTGGTCATAAATGGGCTGCTTGGGATTTTGGGCCATCGTACGGTACTGACTGCGTATAATGCTTTCAAATGGACGAGAATACACACATTTATACGTGTTTGAATACGGATACGTGTATTTCGTAGTTGCTCAAACATGTATTTATACACCAGAGTAGAAGCCTATTGATTGACTCAGGGGGTGCAATTCGTGCCACGTGTCGTATCTTTATTGGCACACGTTGGCATGGTAATTTTGCCCACAACATTTGCCCCTCAAGAAGGGCATTTCGGGAAACAATCTTTCGGATATCGCTTCTTGACCTTTGGTATTCAAGTTCACTTTTGGGACAAGTGTTGAGATAGTGACACGTGTCACTTTTCTCCTTTTTGCCCCTCTCTATATATATGAGGGGGTAAATTTTCATTTTTTACATTTTCGATTTCACAGAGCTCCAGACAAGCGATTTCCGGCGACCTTCCACCACCAGCAGGCGATTTCCGGTCGCCGCGAGACTCAATCTGTTCTTCGCAATACTCAACGTGTTCTTCACGATACTCAACCTGTTTTTTCACGAATTTTTTCTTTGATCTTTCAAGGTTAGTTCCTTACTCTTCTTTCATGTTTTTATCATGTATCCTTCACCTTTTTTGTGTGTTAGTAGTCGGCACCTTCGCCGTGGGTAAGGATTCTTTGGGTTTTAAATGAGGCGTTTACGCCGCTCGTCCTTTGTCGGGACGACCGCCCAGTCACATCTTTTTTCTTCGTTGTTAGTCATCCCTTAAGTCGTGCCCTGTTAACTATGCAGAGAGCATGGCAAGAACCAAGCAGACGGCAGACCCTACTCGTCTGCGTTTGCGGGATGGGCTGGCTACCCCTCCGATGGAGAGACATTCTTCCACAGAGCCAGCAGTAGACCAAGAGTATGTCGACCTCTTTCAAGAGATCGACGAGTATGCTGAGACTGAGGAGAATAATACAGCGAGCTCGTCCGAGCATACATTGAGCCGGGAAGTCAAGGAGTCGAGTGTTGCTCCACTGCCATTGGTTGCCGAAGGACCGGCGGCTGTTGACACTAGAGTAATGCCGAGGAGTCGAGAGGAAGCCCAGCTTCTTCCCTCAGAGATTCATCCAGACATCGGCTGGATGAGGTTGTTGGAGAAGAAGGGGGCTGATATGAGAGACGGCCTCTATGTTGGTGAGGGGTACAAAATGCGGGTGCCGGCCGGCATGGATTCGACGGTCAGTCTACTCGCCGAGGGTGAATTTCCCGTTTACGCTGCTACCCTCAAACTAGGCATGATGTTCCCTCCACATCCGTTCGTTGTGGAGGTGTTGTATGGTTTTAACATTGGGGTGGCTCAGGTGACCCCATGTTTTGCCGCTTTCCCTAAGTCTTCTGGCAAGACTCCATTCATTTTGAAGTTTACTATGTCATCCATCCATGTGGAGGTCCTGTCAAGGGTTTCCACCTCCATTTGCTCAACACATTTGTGCTCCTTTACCTCCCAAAACACGCGCCGAGGGGTATCACAAGATGCGGAACTTGCCAATTTTGACAGCGCATCAGCTTGGTTATTTTCCGAGCGAGGGACTTGCCTTACTTCAAAACTTTTCAGAGGTTCTACTTCCTGATCGACGGCCTGCATGTATTTGACCATAGTCGGATCCCTAGCTTCGTAGGTTCCATTAACTTGGCTCACAATCAGTTGGGAGTTAGATAGTGCTACAATCTCCTCGGCGCCTGCCGCCTTACACATTTTTATGCCACAAAGCAGGGCTTCATATTCGGCTTCATTATTTGACGCCTGAAAGTTAAATCTCATAGCATACTTAAAAGTATCCCCTTCTGGAGAGTGGCAGATTATCCCAGCTCCACATCCATTCTGCGTGGACGAGCCATCTACGTACAGTGTCCACACAGTCTTTGTATTCTTGGCAAAGTCAGGCCTTGTCATTTCGACAATAAAGTCGGCACAAGCTTGCCCCTTGACGGCCTTCCTAGGCTCATAGGTGATGTCAAAGGCATTCAGCTCTATTGCCCAGTTCAGCATTTGTCCTGACGCCTCTAGCTTCGTGAAGGGCAGTTTAAGCGGTTGGTCTGTATAGACCACTATTTTGTGATCTAAGAAATAGGGTCTCAATTTTTTGTTGGCCATGAACAAAGCTAAGCCAAACTTCTCCACTGTAGGGTATCTAATTTCAGCGTTTTGAAGAACATGACTGACGAAGTATACTGGCATCTGTATGCCCTCTCTTTCTGTTAGTAGAACCGCACTCAGCGAGTGTTCAGATATGGCAAGATACATGTATAATGTCTCTCCCTGCAAGGGGCTGACGAGGCGAGGTAAGGTGTGCAAGTAGTCCTTTAGTTTTACCAACGCCGCCTCAGCCTCATCCGACCATTCAAACTTAGCCTTCTTCCTGACTGCTCTAAAGAAGTAGTGACACTTGTCTCCAGCTCTGGAAAGGAATCTGCCCAAGGCGGCCAGACAACCTGTGAGCCGCTGAACTTCTTTGACTGTCTTGGGTGAGCTCATGTTAATCACTGCCTGGATTTTGTCCGGGTTGGCTTCGATTCCCCTCTCATCAATCAGGAAACCCAAGAATTTGCCCGATGTTACTCCAAACACACACTTCTTGGGATTCAACCTCATGTTGTAATCCCGGATAGTCTCGAATGTCTCCCTTAGGTCTGCTAGGTGTGCCATTCGCTGCTTAGTTTTCACAATCATATCATCAATGTAAGCCTCAATATTTCTGCCGAGCTGTTTGGTAAACACAGTGTTAATGAGTCGCTGAAAGGTGGCCGGCGCATTCTTTAACCCAAACGGCATTACTTTGTAGCAATATAGACCCTGTTCGGTTACAAACGATGTCTTTTCCTGGTCGTCAGGCCATAGGGGGATTCGGTGAAACCCTGAGTATGCATCCATGAAGCTCATCATGGCATGCCCCGCCGTAGAGTCGACAAGCCGGTCGATCTTTGGCAGTGGGAAATGGACATGCCTTATTGAGGTTGGTGTAATCAACACTTATCCTCCAGATGTCGTTCGGTTTCTTAACGAGGACCACATTAGCAACCCAGTCGGGGTCCTGACTCGGCCGAACAAACCCTGCATCCATCAACTTCTGTATTTCTGCCGCTGCTGCTTGATTTCTATCCTCCCCATGGTTCCTCTTCTTCTGGCGGACCGTCTTAAAACTTGGGTCCACATTCAGCTTATGGACAGCCACGGTCGGGTCAATGCCCGGCATTTCTTCGACAGTGAATGCAAAGATATCTTCGAATTCTCTCAGTAAGTGGACCAACTCTGCCGACAGCAGGTCGTCAGGAGAGATCCCAATGGGCACTGTTCTGTCTGGTTTGTCCGCATTCAATGCTACGTCGAAATGAGCCCCAACAGGCTCAGGTCGACGTTCTTCCATGTGTGCCGCTGAGATAGTCAGTGTCTCTAGCAGGGGTTTAGGTTGCGGCTCGGCACACTTTCGTTTGTTTCCCGATGTCTCTTTCTCTTCACCCGTCCCCCATGCTTCCGGGCTCAAGGTGGTTAGATAGCAATCTCTAGCTTGTTGCTGGTCACCATGTATAGTGCTGACACTCCCATCATCACAGAAAACTTAAGAAGCATCAAGTGAGTCACAATGACAGTCTTTGCCCTATTCAAGGTAGGACGCCCCAAGTTGATATTATACGCCGTCAGGTCTTTCACTATGAGGAAACGGACGTCCATTTGTCGAGATTCCTTTTTATTTCCCTTCCGCAGAGGAAGAGCAATGATGCCGACTGGATGGATGATACTACCTCTGAAGCCTATAATGGGATAGTGGATTTTCTCAATCTTTGAGGAATCATGTTGCAGCCGGTTCAAGAACTCTAGACTAATTATGTCCGACGAACTTCCTGTATCAACCAAAATACGCCTAACCCTCAGATTAGCAACCTTTAACTCAATCACCAAAGGATCGTCATGCGGGGTGGAGATTTTCCCACGGTCGGCCTCGCCGATTTCTACTTTTGGAAACGGGTCGGCTGTAGCCTTGCCGGACAGCATCACTTGCCCCAACCGCTTGGCATAATCCTTCTGGCCCCTCATGGTCGGCCCGCCGGCGGCCAATCCTCCGGAGATTACTGCCACGCATTCTGGGTCAGTACGGTTCCCATCTTCTTCCGAGGGAGGGGATTTGTTCTTTTTGTAGAAGGGTTTGCCAGAACCTCCCGTGTTCCTGCTGATATAACTCTTTAGGAATCCCTTAGCGGCCAGGTCGTCCAGTGCCCTTTTCAAGCTCTTACATTCTTTGGTGTCATGCCCAATGTCGCTGTGAAAGTGACAGTACAGCTTGGGGTCCCTACTTTCTAGTGGCGACTTCATGGGAAATGGACGGTCAATCTCATATTTGGACCCGACGTCCATCAGAATTGTGTACATGTCTGTATTATACTCAAATCGCTCCCGGTCATAAGTTCTGGACCGCTTCTGGCCTGCCGCCCCGGGAGCCCTGTCTGACTCTTTTGCAATAGCCCACGTCCCGTTAGGCCGGCTCTTCTCTTCGAATTTCTCTTTTTTTGCCGCCGGCTCGGCGGTATCACTTCCTCTGGGATCTTTCGGGGCGCTACAAATCTCTGTTGCATGGATGAAGGCCTCGGCCTCATCTAGCACTTCTGCCATGGTTCGGACACTTTTCTTTACCAGATCAAACTTGAAAGAGCCCTTTTTAAGTCCTCGAATGAAGTTATCAAATGCAACACCATCTGGCAAATCCGGAATTTGCCCAGCCTCTAGATTGAATCTCTTCACAAAGCTCCTCAGAGACTCGTCTTTCCCTTGCTGAATTCTACTCAGATGCATCCTCGTCTTCTTTTCTTCCTTGTGAGCCATGAACCGAGTAGAGAACAATAACTCGAGCTCCGAAAAAGAGCGAATAGTTCCAGCTGGAAGCCTCATGAACCACTTAGATGCTACTCCTTTGAGTGTACCCGGAAAATACTTGCACCAGGTTGAGTCAGTTGTTCCTTGAACATACATGTGATGCTGGTAAACCAAGAGGTGCATGTCTGGATCTGTGGTCCCATCATAAGCATCAATATTGGGCGGCTTGACTTTGGTTCCCTCGGGGCTCTAATGATATTATCTGCAAAAGGGGTGGAGTGTCCCAAGGCCAGGTTGGACACCCCCTCCTGAATGTGATACACAGGATCCTTACGCCTTGAGTAGGGTTCCCGCCGGGAAGACTCGCGTCGGCGAGTTTGAAGGGTTGGACGGGTGGCCCCTGGGCGCGCCTGGCTCAGGTGTGTATAAGTTGGGTGAGGGAGAGGTCTATCCGGCATGACGGGGGTTGACCCAGTGTCAGAAAGTTCAGACTCAGAGTCAGGCAACTGCTCTGCGTGTGGCTGCTCACGTCCTCGGGACGTTTCGCCGATCAGCCGCTGTGGCAGTTGGCGTGGTAGGTAAGACAAGGCCTGATTGGCCGGCAGCCGACTCCTACCATTCCCGTCTGCCTGTCTGGTCCACACGTTGGGAGGCCGCAGGGACAAGGACGGCATGGTCTCCGTCTGCCTCTCTTGATTGGCAGCCGCAGTGGAGGTGTAAATCAGCATGCTCTTCTGCACCTCAGCATTAACTGTCTTGCCCATATCGGCTTGGAACTCAGCCAAAATAGCCCGAAGAGCGCCCACAGAGACGGGCATATCTGGGTTCTCCTCTATTACTGTATCTGCCCGAGGATCCAGGTGTCCTCCAGGAGGGGTGCGATTGGCCTGGTCGTCCTCCTCACTGAGCACCTCTACCTCGGTAGCATGACGTGGTGTGTGCCCTGCCGCAAATACCCGAGCGGCATCTCCAGTGATTCTCGTGGTCGGCGTCTGATGCTCAGTCGGCATTTCTCTTTCCAAGGGTGGCCGCTCCACTCGCGTAGGCCGCCCAGTATCATTGTCCTGTCGTCGATCTTCCATGCTACCGTACCTCCCCACAGACGGCGCCAAATGTTGTGGGGTTTTTCCGGTGAGATACCCTGGAGGTTTTCCGATAACTGAGAACTTAACAAGAATGTATTTTTATAGAGAGAGAAAGTAGAGAGAAGGTAGAGCCGCAATTGCTCTTGATTGTATTGATCGTGTCCCCTTTTTCTTGGAAAATGGGGCTTTATATAGTACTAGGTTATTTGGGGAATGACCTAACATTCCCTCTCATGATTGGTTGAGGTGGGAGATGAGGACATGTGTCCTTTCCTCTGTAGCTTTCCTGGCCTCTTGGTCATAAATGGGCTGCTTGGGATTTTGGGCCATCGTACGGTACTGACTGCGTATAATGCTTTCAAATGGACGAGAATACACACATTTATACGTGTTTGAATACGGATACGTGTATTTCGTAGTTGCTCAGACATGTATTTATACACCAGAGTAGAAGCCTATTGATTGACTCAGGGGGTGCAATTCGTGCCACGTGTCGTATCTTTATTGGCACACGTTGGCATGGTAATTTTGCCCACAACATTTGCCCCTCAAGAAGGGCATTTCGGGAAACAATCTTTCGGATATCGCTTCTTGACCTTTGGTATTCAAGTTCACTTTTGGGACAAGTGTTGAGATAGTGACACGTGTCACTTTTCTCCTTTTTGCCCCTCTCTATATATATGAGGGGGTAAATTTTCATTTTTTACATTTTCGATTTCACAAAGCTCCAGACAAGCGATTTCCGGCGACCTTCCACCACCAACAGGCGATTTCCGGTCGCCGCGAGACTCAATCTGTTCTTCGCAATACTCAACGTGTTCTTCACGAGACTCAACCTGTTTTTTCACGAATTTTTTCTTTGAACTTTCAAGGTTAGTTCCTCTTGGTTGCCGAAGGACCGGCGGCTGTTGACACTAGAGTAATGCCGAGGGGTCGAGAGGAAGCCCAACTTGTTACCTCAGAGATTCATCCAGACATCGGCTGGATGAGGTTGTTGGAGAAGAAGGGGGCTGATATGAGAGACGGCCTCTGTGTTGGTGAGGGGTACGAAATACGGGTGCCGGCCGGCATGGATTCGACGGTCAGTCTACTCGCCGAGGGTGAATTTCCCGTTTACGCTGCTACCCTCAAACTAGGCATGAGGTTCCCTCCACATCCGTTCGTTGTGGAGGTGTTGTATGGTTTTAACATTGGGGTGGCTCAGGTGACCCCATGTTTTGCCGCTTTCCCTGAGTCTTCTGGCAAGACTCCATTCATTTTGAAGTTTACTATGTCATCCATCCATGTGGAGGTCCTGTCAAGGGTTTCCACCTCCATTTGCTCAACACATTTGTGCTCCTTTACCTCCCAAAACACGCGCCGAGGGTTATCACAAGACGCGGAACTTGCCAATTTTGACAGGGCATCAGCTTGGTTATTTTCCGAGCGAGGGACTTGCCTTACTTCAAAACTTTTCAGTGGTTCTACTTCCTGATGGACGGCCTGCATGTATTTGACCATAGTCGGATCCCTAGCTTCATAGGCTCCATTAACTTGGCTCACAATCAGTTGGGAGTCAGATAGTGCTACAATCTCCTCGGCGCCTGCCGCCTTACACATTTTTATGCCACAAAGCAGGGCTTCATATTCGGCTTCATTATTTGACGCCTGAAAGTTAAATCGCATAGCATACTTAAAAGTATCCCCTTCTGGAGAGTGGCAGATTATCCCAGCTCCACATCCATTCTGCGTGGACGAGCCATCTACGTACAGTGTCCACACAGTCTTTGTATTCTTGGCAAAGTCAGGCCTTGTCATTTCGACAATAAAGTCGGCACAAGATTGCCCCTTGACGGCCTTCCTAGGCTCATAGGTGATGTCAAAGGCATTCAGCTCTATTGCCCAGTTCAGCATTCGTCCTGACGCCTCTAGCTTCCTGAAGGGCAGTTTAAGCGGTTGGTCTGTATAGACCACTTTTTTGTGATCTAAGAAATAGGGTCTCAATTTTTTGTTGGCCATGAACAAAGCTAAGCCAAACTTCTCCATTGTAGGGTATCTAATTTCAGCGTTTTGAAGAACATGACTGACGAAGTATACTGGCATCTGTATGCCCTCCCTTTCTGTTAGTAGAACCGCACTCAGCGAGTGTTCAGATATGGCAAGATACATGTATAATGTCTCTCCCTGCAAGGGGCTGACGAGGCGAGGTAAGGTGTGCAAGTAGTCCTTTAGTTTTACCAACGCCGCCTCAGCCTCATCCGACCATTCAAACTTAGCCTTCTTCCTGACTGCTCTAAAGAAGTAGTGACACTTGTCTCCAGCTCTGGAAAGGAATCTGCCCAAGGCGGCCAGACAACCTGTGAGCCGCTGAACTTCTTTGACTGTCTTGGGTGAGCTCATGTTAATCACTGCCTGGATTTTGTCCGGGTTGGCTTCGATTCCCCTCTCATCAATCAGGAAACCCAAGAATTTGCCCGATGTTACTCCAAACACACACTTCTTGGGATTCAACCTCATGTTGTAAGCCCGGATAGTCTCGAATGTCTCCCTTAGGTCTGCTATGTGTGCCATTCGCTGCTTAGTTTTCACAATCATATCATCAATGTAAGCCTCAATATTCCTGCCGAGCTGTTTGGTAAACACAGTGTTAATGAGTCGCTGAAAGGTGGCCGGCGCATTCTTTAACCCAAACGGCATTACTTTGTAGCAATATAGACCCTGTTCGGTTACAAACGATGTCTTTTCCTGGTCGTCAGGCCATAGGGGGATTCGGTGAAACCCTGAGTATGCATCCATGAAGCTCATCATGGCATGCCCCGCCGTAGAGTCGACAAGCCGGTCGATCTTTGGCAGTGGGAAATGGACATGCCTTATTGAGGTTGGTGTAAGCAACACACATCCTCCAGATGCCGTTCGGTTTCTTAACGAGGACCACATTAGCAACCCAAGCGGGGTACTGACTCGGCCGAACAAACCCTGCATCCATCAACTTCTGTATTTCTGCCGCTGCTGCTTGATTTCTATCCTCCCCATGGTTCCTCTTCTTCTGGCGGACCGGCTTAAAAGTTGGGTCCACATTCAGCTTATGGACATCCACGGCCGGGTCAATGCTCGACATTTCTTCGATAGTGAATGCAAAGATATCTTCGAATTCTCTCAGTAAGTGGACCAACTCTGCCGCCAGCGGGTCGTCAGGAGAGATCCCAATGGGCACTGTTCTGTCTGGTTTGTCCGTATTCAATGCTACGTCGAAATGAGCCCCAACAGGCTCAGGTCGACGTTCTTCCATGTGTGCCGCTGAGATAGTCAGTGTCTCTAGCAGGGGTTTAGGTTGCGGCTCGGCACACTTTCGTTTGTTTCCCGATGTCTCTTTCTCTTCACCCGTCCCCCATGCTTCCGGACTCAAGGTGGTTAGATAGCAATCTCTAGCTTGTTGCTGATCACCGTGTATAGTGCTGACACTCCCATCATCACAGAAAACTTAAGAAGCATCAAGTGAGTCACAATGACAGTCTTTGCCCTATTCAAGGTAGGACGCCCCAAGATGATATTATACACCGTCAGGTCTTTCACTATGAGGAAACGGACGTCCATTTGTCGAGATTCCTTTTTATTTCCCATCCGCAGAGGAAGAGCAATGATGCCGACTGGATGGATGATACTACCTCCGAAGCCTATAATGGGATAGTGGATTTTCTCAATCTTTGAGGAATCATATTGCAGCCGGTTTAAGCACTCTAGACTAATTATGTCCGACGAACTTCCTGTATCAACCAAAATACGCCTAACCCTCAGATTAGCAACCTTTAACTCAATCACCAAAGGATCGTCATGCGGGGTGGAGATTTTCCCACGGTCGGCCTCGCCGATTTCTACTTTTGGAAACGGGTCGGCTGTAGCCTTGCCGGACAGCATCACTTGCCCCAACCGCTTGGCATAATCCTTCTGGCCCCTCATGGTCGGCCCGCCGGCGGCCAATCCTCCGGAGATGACTGCCACGCACTCTGGGTCAGTACGGTTCCCATCTTTTTCCGAGGGAGGGGATTTGTTCTTTTTGTAGAAGGGTTTGCCAGAACCTCCCGTGTTCCTGCTGATATAACTCTTTAGGAATCCCTTAGCGGCCAGGCCGTCCAGTGCCCTTTTCAAGCTCTTACATTCTTTGGTGTCATGCCCAATGTCACTGTGAAAGTGACATTACAACTTGGGGTCCCTACTTTCTGGTGGCTACTTCATGGGAAATGGACAGTCAATCTCATACCCGACGTCCATCAGAATTGTGTACATGTCTGTGTTATACTCAAATCGCTCCCGGTCATAAGTTCTGGACCGCTTCTGGCCTGCCGCCTTGGGAGCCCTGTCTGACTCTTTTGCAATAGCCCACGTCCCGTTAGGCCGGCTCTTCTTTTCGAATTTCTCCTTTTTTGCCGCCGGCTCGGCGGTATCACTTCCTCTGGGATCTTTCGGGGCGCTGCAAATCTCTGTTGCATGGATGAAGGCCTCAGCCTCATCTAGCACTTCTGCCATGGTTCGGACGCTTTTCTTTACCAGATCAAACGTGAAAGAGCCCTTTTTAAGTCCTCGAATGAAGTTATCAAATGCAACACCATCTGGCAAATCCGGAATTTGCCCAGCCTCTAGATTGAATCTCTTCACATAGCTCCTCAGAGACTCATCTTTCCCTTGCTGAATTCTACTCAGATGCATCCTCGTCTTCTTTTCTTCCTTGTGAGCCATGAACCGAGTAGAGAACAATAATTCGAGCTCCAAAAAAGAGCGAATAGTTCCAGCTGGAAGCCTCTCGAACCACTTAGATGCTACTCCTTTGAGTGTACCCGGAAAATACTTGCACCAGGTTGAGTCAGTTGTTCCTTGAACATACATGTGATGCCGGTAAACCAAGAGGTGCATGTCTGGATCTGTGGTCCCATCATAAGCATCAATATTGGGCGGCTTGACTTTGGTTCCCTCGGGGGTCTCATGATATTATCTGCAAAAGGGGTGGAGTGTCCCAAGGCCAGGTTGGACACCCCCTCCTGAATGTGATACACAGGATCCTGACGCCTTGAGTAGGGTTCCCGCCGGGAAGACTCGCGTCGGCGAGTTTGAAGGGTTGGACGGGTGGCCCCTGGGCGCGCCTGGCTCAGGTGTGTATAAGTTGGGTGAGGGAGAGGTCTATCCGGCATGACGGGGGTTGACCCAGTGTCAGAAAGTTCAGACTCAAAATCAGGCAACTGCTCTGCGTGTGGCTGCTCACGTCCTCGGGACGTTTCGCCGATCAGCCGCTGTGGCAGTCGGCGTGGTAGGTAAGACAAGGCCTGATTGGCCGGCAGCCGACTCCTACCATTCCCGTCTGCCTGTCTGGTCCACACGTTGGGAGGCCGCAGGGACAAGGACGACCTGGTCTCCGTCTGCCTCTCTTGATTGGCAGCCGCAGTGGAGGTGTAAATCAGCATGCTCTTCTGCACCTCAGCATTAACTGTCTTGCCCATATCGGCTTGGAACTCAGCCAAAATAGCCCGAAGAGCGCCCACAGAGACGGGCATATCTGGGTTCTCCTCTATTACTGTATTTGCCCGAGGATCCAGGTGTCCTCCAAGAGGGGTGCGATTGGCCTGGTTGTCCTCCTCACTGAGCACCTCTACCTCGGCAGCATGACGTGGTGTGTGCCCTGCCGCAAATACCCGAGCGGCATCTCCAGTGATTCTCGTGGTCGGCGTCTGATGCTCAGTTGGCATTTCTCTTTCCAGGGGTGGCCGCTCCACTCGCGTAGGCCGCCCAGTATCATTGTCCTGTCGTCGATCTTCCATGCTACTGTACCTCCCCACAGACGGCGCCAAATGTTGTGGGGTTTTTCCGGTGAGATACCCTGGAGGTTTTCCGGTAACTGAGAACTTAACAAGAATGTATTTTTATAGAGAGCAAAAGTAGAGAGAAGGTAGAGCCGCAATTGCTCCTGATTGTATTGATTGTGTCCCCTTTTTCTTGGAAAATGGGGCTTTATATAGTACTAGGTTATTTGGGGAATGACCTAACATTCCCTCTCATGATTGGTTGAGGTGGGAGATGAGGACATGTGTCCTTTCCTCTGTAGCTTTCCTGGCCTCTTGGTCATAAATGGGCTGCTTGGGATTTTGGGCCATCGTACGGTACTGACTGCGTATAATGCTTTCAAATGGACGAGAATACACACATTTATACGTGTTTGAATACGGATACGTGTATTTCGTAGTTGCTCAGACATGTATTTATACACCAGAGTAGAAGCCTATTGATTGACTCAGGGGGTGCAATTCGTGCCACGTGTCGTATCTTTATTGGCACACGTTGGCATGGTAATTTTGCCCACAACATTTGCCCCTCAAGAAGGGCATTTCGGGAAACAATCTTTCGGATATCGCTTCTTGACCTTTGGTATTCAAGTTCACTTTTGGGACAAGTGTTGAGATAGTGACACGTGTCACTTTTCTCCTTTTTGCCCCTCTCTATATATATGAGGGGGTAAATTTTCATTTTTTACATTTTCGATTTCACAGAGCTCCAGACAAGCGATTTCCGGCGACCTTCCACCACCAGCAAGCGATTTCCTGTCGCCGAGAGACTCAATCTGTTCTTCGCAATACTCAACGTGTTCTTCACGAGATTCAACCTGTTTTTTCACGAATTTTTTCTTTGATCTTTCAAGGTTAGTTCCTTACTCTTCTTTCATGTTTTTATCATGTATCCTTCACCTTTTTTTTTTGTTAGTAGTCGGCACCTTCGCCGTGGGTAAGGATTCTTGGGGTTTTAAATGAGGCGTTTACGCCGCTCGTCCTTTGTCGGGACGGCCGCCCAGTCACATCTTTTTTCTTCGTTGTTAGTCATCCCTTAAGTCGTTCCCTGTTAACTATGCAGAGAGCATGGCAAGAACCAAGCAGACGGCAGACCCTACTCGTCTGCGTTTGCGGGATGGGCCGGCTACCCCTCCGATGGAGAGACATTCTTCCACAGACCCAGCAGTAGACCAAGAGTATGTCGACCTCTTTCAAGAGATCGACGAGTATGCTGAGACTGAGGAGAATAATACAGCAAGCTCGTCCGAGCATACATTGAGCCGGGCAGTCAAGGAGTCGAGTGTTGCTCCACTGCCCTTGGTTGCCGAAGGACCGGCGGCTGTTGACACTAGAGTAATGCCGAGGGGTCGAGAGGAAGCCCAGCTTCTTCCCTCAGAGATTCATCCAGACATCGGCTGGATGAGGTTGTTGGAGAAGAAGGGGGCTGATATGAGAGACGGCCTCTGTGTTGGTGAGGGGTACGAAATGCGGGTGCCGGCCGGCATGGATTCGACGGTCAGTCTACTCGCCGAGGGTGAATTTCCCGTTTACGCTGCTACCCTCAAACTAGGCATGAGGTTCCCTCCACATCCATTCGTTGTGGAGGTGTTGTATGGTTTTAACATTGGGGTGGCTCAGGTGACCCCATGTTTTGCCGCTTTCCCTGAGTCTTCTGGCAAGACTCCATTCATTTTGAAGTTTACTATGTCATCCATCCATGTGGAGGTCCTGTCAAGGGTTTCCACCTCCATTTGCTCAACACATTTGTGCTCCTTTACCTCCCAAAACACGCGCCGAGGGGTATCACAAGACGCGGAACTTGCCAATTTTGACAGGGCATCAGCTTGGTTATTTTCCGAGCGAGGGACTTGCCTTACTTCAAAACTTTTCAGTGGTTCTACTTCCTGATGGACGGCCTGCATGTATTTGACCATAGTCGGATCCCTAGCTTCGTAGGTTCCATTAACTTGGCTCACAATCAGTTGGGAGTCAGATAGTGCTACAATCTCCTCGGCGCCTGCCGCCTTACACATTTTTTATGCCACAAAGCAGGGCTTCATATTCGGCTTCATTATTTGACGCCTGAAAGTTAAATCGCATAGCATACTTAAAAGTATCTCCTTCTGGAGAGTGGCAGATTATCCCAGCTCCACATCCATTCTGCGTGGACGAGCCATCTACGTACAGTGTCCACACAGTCTTTGTATTCTTGGCAAAGTCAGGCCTTGTCATTTCGATAATAAAGTCGGCACAAGCTTGCCCCTTGACGGCCTTCCTAGGCTCATAGGTGATGTCAAAGGCATTCAGCTCTATTGCCCAGTTCAACATTCGTCCTGACGCCTCTAGCTTCGTGAAGGGCAGTTTAAGCGGTTGGTCTGTATAGACCACTATTTTGTGATCTAAGAAATAGGGTCTCAATTTTTTGCTGGCCATGAACAAAGCTAAGCCAAACTTCTCCACTGTAGGGTATCTAATTTCAGCGTTTTGAAGAACATGACTGACGAAGTATACTGGCATCTGTATGCCCTCCCTTTCTGTTAGTAGAACCGCACTCAGCGAGTGTTCAGATATGGCAAGATACATGTATAATGTCTCTCCCTGCAAGGGGCTGACGAGGCGAGGTAAGGTGTGCAAGTAGTCCTTTAGTTTTACCAACGCCGCCTCAGCCTCATCCGACCATTCAAACTTAACCTTCTTCCTGACTGCTCTAAAGAAGTAGTGACACTTGTCTCCAGCTCTGGAAAGGAATCTGCCCAAGGCGGCCAGACAACCTGTGAGCCGCTGAACTTCTTTGACTGTCTTGGGTGAGCTCATGTTAATCACTGCCTGGATTTTGTCCGGGTTGGCTTCGATTCCCCTCTCATCAATCAAGAAACCCAAGAATTTGCCCGATGTTACTCCAAACACACACTTCTTGGGATTCAACCTCATGTTGTAAGCCCGGATAGTCTCGAATGTCTCCCTTAGGTCTGCTATGTGTGCCATTCGCTACTTAGTTTTCACAATCATATCATCAATGTAAGCCTCAATATTCCTGCCGAGCTGTTTGGTAAACACAGTGTTAATGAGTCGCTGAAAGGTGGCCGACGCATTCTTTAACCCAAACGGCATTACTTTGTAGCAATATAGACCCTGTTCGGTTACAAACGATGTCTTTTCCTGGTCGTCAGGCCATAGGGGGATTCGGTGAAACCCTGAGTATGCATCCATGAAGCTCATCATGGCATGCCCCGCCGTAGAGTCGACAAGCCGGTCGATCTTTGGCAGTGGGAAATGGACATGCCTTATTGAGGTTGGTGTAATCAACACACATCCTCCAGATGCCGTTCGGTTTCTTAACGAGGACCACATTAGCAACCCAGTCGGGGTACTAACTCGGCCGAACAAACCCTGCATCCATCAACTTCTGTATTTCTGCCGCTGCTGCTTGATTTCTATCCTCCCCATGGTTCCTCTTCTTCTGGCGGACCGGCTTAAAACTTGGGTCCACATTCAGCTTATGGACAGCCACGGCCGGGTTAATGCCCGGCATTTCTTCGACAGTGAATGCAAAGATATCTTCGAATTCTCTCAGTAAGTGGACCAACTCTACCGCCAGCGGGTCGTCAGGAGAGATCCCAATGGGCACTGTTCTGTCTGGTTTGTCCGCATTCAATGCTACGTCGAAATGAGCCCCAACAGGCTCAGGTCGACGTTCTTCCATGTGTGCCGCTGAGATAGTCAGTGTCTCTTGCAGGGGTTTAGGTTGCGGCTCGGCACACTTTCGTTTGTTTCCCGATGTCTCTTTCTCTTCACCCGTCCCCCATGCTTCCGGACTCAAGGTGGTTAGATAGCAATCTCTAGCTTGTTGTTGATCACCATGTATAGTGCTGACACTCCCATCATCACAGAAAACTTAAGAAGCATCAAGTGAGTCACAATGACAGTCTTTGCCCTATTCAAGGTAGGACGCCCCAAGATTATATTATACGCCGTCAGGTCTTTCACTATGAGGAAACGGACGTCCATTTGTCGAGATTCCTTTTTATTTCCCATCCGCAGAGGAAGAGCAATGATGCCGACTGGATGGATGATACTACCTCCGAAGCCTATAATGGGATAGTGGATTTTCTCAATCTTTGAGGAATCATATTGCAGCCGGTTTAAGCACTCTAGACTAATTATGTCCGACGAACTTCCTGTATCAACCAAAATACTCCTAACCCTCAGATTAGCAACCTTTAACTCAATCACCAAAGGATCGTCATGCGGGGTGGAGATTTTCCCACGGTCGGCCTCGCCGATTTCTACTTTTGGAAACGGGTCGGCTGTAGCCTTGCCGGACAGCATCACTTGCCCCAACCGCTTGGCATAATCCTTCTGCCCCTCATGGTCGGCCCGCCGGTGGCTAATCCTCCGGAGATGACTGCCACGCACTCTGGGTCAGTACGGTTCCCATCTTCTTCCGAGGGAGGGGATTTGTTCTTTTTGTAGAAGGGTTTGCCAGAACCTCCCGTGTTCCTGCTGCTATAACTCTTTAGGAATCCCTTAGCGTCCAGGCCGTCCAGTGCCCTTTTCAAGCTCTTACATTCTTTGGTGTCATGCCCAATGTCACTGTGAAAGTGACAGTACAGCTTGGGGTCCCTACTTTCTGGTGGCGACTTCATGGGAAATGGACGGTCAATCTCATATTTGGACCCGACGTCCATCAGAATTGTGTACATGTCTGTGTTATACTCAAATCTCTCCCGGTCATAAGTTCTGGACCGCTTCTGGCCTGCCGCCCCGGGAGCCCTGTCTGACTCTTTTGCAATAGCCCACGTCCCGTTAGGCCGGCTCTTCTTTTCGAATTTCTCCTTTTTTGCCCCCGGCTCGGCGGTATCACTTTCTCTGGGATCTTTCGGGGCGCTGCAAATCTCTGTTGCATGGATGAAGGCCTCGGCCTCATCTAGCACTTCTGCCATGGTTCGGACGCTTTTCTTTACCAGATCAAACTTGAAAGAGCCCTTTTTAAGTCCTCGAATGAAGTTATCAAATGCAACACCATCTGGCAAATCCGGAATTTGCCCAGCCTCTAGATTGAATCTCTTCACATAGCTCCTCAGAGACTCGTCTTTCCCTTGCTGAATTCTACTCAGATGCATCCTCGTCTTCTTTTCTTCCTTGTGAGCCATGAACCGAGTAGAGAACAATAACTCGAGCTCTGAAAAAGAGCGAATAGTTCCAGCTGGAAGCCTCTCGAACCACTTAGATGCTACTCCTTTGAGTGTACCCGGAAAATACTTGCACCAGGTTGAGTCAGTTGTTCCTTGAACATACATGTGATGCCGGTAAACCAAGAGGTGCATGTCTGGATCTGTGGTCCCATCATAAGCATCAATATTGGGCGGCTTGACTTTGGTTCCCTCGGGGCTCTCATGATATTATCTGCAAAAGGGGTGGAGTGTCCCAAGGCCAGGTTGGACACCCCCTCCTGAATGTGATACACAGGATCCTGACGCCTTGAGTAGGGTTCCCGCCGGGAAGACTCGCGTCGGCGAGTTTGAAGGGTTGGACGGGTGGCCCCTGTGAAGGAAATAATGCCCTTGGTCCAAGTATGCATTCTATGTTAAGTCTAATAAATGCGGTTCAGTATTAATTAACAAGTTAATAATTCAGTGAGATCAAGTGAGCTGAATGCCTGGCTAGAGGCCGCTTCAGTTCAAGTGGAATTAATGATATTAATCCACAGCTTACTCTTGACTGAACCCGTAGGGTCACACAAATAGTACGTAAACGGATCAAGTATTTAATGGCATTAGATACTCCATCTATGGATATTCGGAATCGACGGATCTTGGTTTCAGTGGGAGCTGAGATCGTCACAGGCAAGAAATGAATACTCCGGAAACGATGATATTGCCGGAAACGGAAATATGGATCGTATCGGAAATATAAATATTATCCAAGTCGTAGATGTTGCCGGAAACGGAAACATGGTACGTATCAGAAAATATTATCGGAAATGGAAATATTGCCAGAATCGGAAATATTGCCGGAAACGGAAATATTGTCAGAATCGGAAATATTATCGGAATCGGAAAATAATTCCGGAAACGGAAATATTAAATATTTGTTCGAAACGGAAATTGATTCCGGAATCGGAAATATTAAATATTGTTCGTATCGGAAATGAATTCCGGAACCGGGAATTTAATCGGAAGCGTATCGTACGAATTAGCATCGGACGAGGCCTGCCGGACGAAGGCCCAGCACGAAGTCGGGCCATCGCCCAGCAAGCCAAACGCGCGCCCAGCCAAGGCAGCGCCCAGGCCCACCGCATGGCAGGCCCAGCGCGCGCCTAAGGCCATGGGCCTCGCTGCGTGGGCTGCTGCTCGCACGCACGCATGGGCGGCCCTCGTGGCTGCCGTGTGTGTGTGTGAGTTTGTGTTCATGCACGATTCCTAAAACTATTAGAATTAGTATATGATTAAATTCCTATTCCTAAAAGGATAAATTAATTAATTAGAGTTCTTATAGGATTCTAAGTTTAATTAATTCCTATCCTACTAGGATTCCAATTCCCTTTCCATAACTCTATAAATACGTGCCTAGGGTCACATATTTTCAGAGATTAATTCAAGTATTCAAAGTGAGTTTTGAGAGAAAAATTCAGTCATATTTCTTACCTAAGAGTGCCGAAAATTCTAGTACCTTAAGGGCGATTCTAGTTGGTCAATCTTAAGGCGGATCCGGACGTGCTGTGGACTATCTACGGAGGGACGAGTCCTAAAGACTTGTTCTTGTTCGGTTCGGGCGCAGCTAGGGAAGGCACGCAACAAAGAGTATGCATCTAAACTATGCTATATGATTATGTGTAAATAATATGTATTCCTGGCTAAATGGTTGTTTCCGCATGATTTATGAATTGTCATATGTATCATAACCTAACACCCTGGGCACGCCTGGCTCAGGTGTGTATAAGTTGGGTGAGGGAGAGGTCTATCCGGCATGACGGGGGTTGACCCAGTGTCAGAAAGTTCAGACTTAGAGTCAGGCAACTGCTCTGCGTGTGGCTGCTCACGTCCTCGGGACGTTTCGCCGATCAGCCGCTGTGGCAGACGGCGTGGTAGGTAAGACAAGGCCTGATTGGCCGGCAGCCGACTCCTACCATTCCCGTCTGCCTGTCTGGTCCAGACGTTGGGAGGCCGCAGGGACAAGGACGGCCTGGTCTCCGTCTGCCTCTCTTGATTGGCAGCCGCAGTGGAGGTGTAAATCAGCATGCTCTTCTGCACCTCAGCATTAACTGTCTTGCCCATATCGGCTTGGAACTCAGGCAAAATAGCCCGAAGAGCGCCCACAGAGACGGGCATATCTGGGTTCTCCTCTATTACTGTATCTGCCCGAGGATCCAGGTGTCCTCCAGGAGGGGTGCAATTGGCCTGGTCGTCCTCCTCACTGAGCACCTCTACCTCGGCAGCATGACGTGGTGTGTGCCCTGCCGCAAATACCCGAGCGGCATCTCCAGTGATTCTCGTGGTCGGCGTCTGATGCTCAGTCGGCATTTCTCTTTCCAGGGGTGGCCGCTCCACTCGCGTAGGCCGCCCAGTATCATTGTCCTGTCGTCGATCTTCCATGCTACCCTACCTCCCCACAGACGGCGCCAAATGTTGTGGGGTTTTTCCGGTGAGATACCCTGGAGGTTTTCTGGTAACTGAGAACTTAACAAGAATGTATTTTTATAGAGAGAGAAAGTAGAGAGAAGGTAGAGCCGCAATTGCTCTTGATTGTATTGATTGTGTCCCCTTTTTCTTGGAAAATGGGGCTTTATATAGTACTAGGTTATTTTGGGAATGACCTAACATTCCCTCTCATGATTGGTTGAGGTGGGAGATGAAGACATGTGTCCTTTCCTCTGTAGTTTTCCTGGCCTCTTGGTCATAAATGGGGTGCTTGGGATTTTGGGCCATCGTACGGTAGTGACTGCGTATAATGCTTTCAAATGGACGAGAATACACACATTTATACGTGTTTGAATACGGATACGTGTATTTCGTAGTTGCTCAGACATGTATTTATACACCAGAGTAGAAGCCTATTGATTGACTCAGGGGGTGCAATTCGTGCCACGTGTCGTATTTTTATTGGCACACGTTGGCATGGTAATTTTGCCCACAACATTTTCCCCTCAAGAAGGGCATTTCGGGAAACAATCTTTCGGATATCGCTTCTTGACCTTTGGTATTCAAGTTCACTTTTGGGACAAGTGTTGAGATAGTGACACGTGTCACTTTTCTCCTTTTTGCCCCTCTCTATATATATGAGGGGGTAAATTTTCATTTTTTACATTTTCGATTTCACAAAGCTCCAGACAAGCGATTTCCGGCGACCTTCCACCACCAGCAGGCGATTTCCGGTCGCCGCGAGACTCAATCTGTTCTTCGCAATACTCAACGTGTTCTTCACGAGACTCAACCTGTTTTTTCACGAATTTTTTCTTTGATCTTTCAAGGTTAGTTCCTTACTCTTCTTTCATGTTTTTATCATGTATCCTTCACCTTTTTTTTGTGTTAGTAGTCGGCACCTTCGCCGTGGGTAAGGATTCTTGGGGTTTTAAATGAGGCGTTTGCACCGCTCGTCCTTTGTCGGGACGGACGCCCAGTCACATCTTTTTTCTTCGTTGTTAGTCATCCCTTAAGTCTTTCCCTGTTAACTATGCAGAGAGCATGGCAAGAACCAAGCAGACGGCAGACCCTACTCGTCTGCGTTTGCGGGATGGGCCGGCTACCCCTCCGATGGAGAGACATTCTTCCACAGACCCAGCAGTAGACCAAGAGTATGTCGACCTCTTTCAAGAGATCGACGAGTATGCTGAGACTGAGGAGAATAATACAGCGAGCTCGTCCGAGCATACATTGAGCCGGGCAGTCAAGGAGTCGAGTGTTGCTCCACTGCCCTTGGTTGCCGAAGGACCGGCGGCTGTTGACACTAGAGTAATGCCGAGGGGTCGAGAGGAAGCCCAGCTTCTTCCCTCAGAGATTCATCCAGACATCGGCTGGATGAGGTTGTTGGAGAAGAAGGGGGCTGATATGAGAGACGGCCTCTGTGTTGGTGAGGGGGTACGAAATGCAGGTGCCGGCCGGCATGGATTCGACGGTCAGTCTACTCGCCGAGGGTGAATTTCCCGTTTACGCTGCTACCCTCAAACTAGGCATGAGGTTCCCTCCACATCCGTTCGTTGTGGAGGTGTTGGATGGTTTTAACATTGGGGTGGCTCAGGTGACCCCATGTTTTGCCGCTTTCCCTGAGTCTTCTGGCAAGACTCCATTCATTTTGAAGTTTACTATGTCATCCATCCATGTGGAGGTCCTGTCAAGGGGTTCCACCTCCATTTGCTCAACACATTTGTGCTCCTTTACCTCCCAAAACACGCGCCGAGGGGTATCACAAGACGCGGAACTTGCCAATTTTGACAGGGCATCAGCTTGGTTATTTTCCGAGCGAGGGACTTGCCTTACTTCAAAACTTTTCAGTGGTTCTACTTCTTGATGGACGGCCTGCATGTATTTGACCATAGTCGGGTCCCTAGCTTCGTAGGTTCCATTAACTTGGCTCACAATCAGTTGGGAGTCAGATAGTGCTACAATCTCCTCGGCGCCTGCCGCCTTACACATTTTTATGCCACAAAGCAGGGCTTCATATTCGTCTTCATTATTTGACGCCTGAAAGTTAAATCGCATAGCATACTTAAAAGTATCCCCTTCTGGAGAGTGGCAGATTATCCCAGCTCCACATCCATTCTGCGTGGACGAGCCATCTACGTACAGTGTCCACACAGTCTTTGTATTCTTGGCAAAGTCAGGCCTTGTCATTTCGACAATAAAGTCGGCACAAGCTTGCCCCTTGACGGCCTTCCTAGGCTCATAGGTGATGTCAAAGGCATTCAGCTCTATTGCCCAGTTCAGCATTCGTCCTGACGCCTCTAGCTTCGTGAAGGGCAGTTTAAGAGGTTGGTCTGTATAGACCACAATTTTGTGATCTAAGAAATAGGGTCTCAATTTTTTGCTGGCCATGAACAAAGCTAAGCCAAACTTCTCCACTGTAGGGTATCTAATTTCAGCGTTTTGAAGAACATGACTGACGAAGTATACTGGCATCTGTATGCCTGTTAGGTTATGATACATATGATATTACATAAATCATGCGGAAACAACCATTAACCCAGGAATACATATTATTTACACATAATCATATAGCATAATTTAGATGCATACTCTTTGTTGCGTGCCCTCCCTAGCTGCGCCCGAACCGAGCAAGAACAAGTCTTTAGGACTCCAAGTGTCGTCCCTCCGTAGATAGTCCACAGCACGTCCGGATCCGCCTTAAGATTGACCAACTAGAATCGCCCTTAAGGTACTAGAATTTTCGGCACTTTTGAGCAAGATGTGTGACTGAATTTTTCTCTCAAAAACTCACTTTGAATACTTTTTAAAACTCGTTATAAATTGTGAACCCAGGCCACATATTTATAGGGGTATGGAAAGAGAATTGGAATCCTATTAGGATACGAATTAATTAAACTTAGAATCCTACAAGAACTCTAATTAATTAATTTATCAAATAGAATTAGGAATTTAATCATTAACCGAACTCTGCATGTTTTAGGAATCGTGCATGAACACAAACTCACACACACACACACACGGCAGCCACGATGGGCCGCCCATGCGCGTGCGTGCGAGCAGCAGCCCACGCAGCGAGCCCCACGCAGCCGCGGCCTTGGCGCGCGCTGGGCCTGCCTTGCGGTAGGCCTGGGCGCTGCCTTGCCTGGGCTTGTGGCGCGCGTTTGGCTTGCTGGGCGATGGCCTGGCTTCGAGCTGGGCCCTCGTCCGGCAGGCCTCGTCCGATGCTTATTCGTACGATACGCTTCCGATTAAATTTCCGATTCCGGAATTCATTTCCGATACGAACAATATTTAACATTTCCGATTCCGGAATTAATTTCCGTTTCGAACAAATATTTAATATTTCCGTTTCCGGAATTATTTTCCGATTCCGATAATATTTCCGATTCTGACAATATTTCCGTTTCCGGCAATATTTCCGATTCTGGCAATATTTCCATTTCCGATAATATTTTCCGATACGTACCATGTTTCCGTTTCCGGCAACATCTACGACTTGGATAATATTTATATTTCCGATACGATCCATATTTCCGTTTCCGGCAATATCATCGTTTCCGGAGTATTCATTTCTTGCCTGTGACGATCTCAGCTCCCACTGAAACCAAGATCCGTCGATTCCGAATATTCATAGATGGAGTATTTAATGCCATTAAATACTTGATCCGTTTATGTACTATTTGTGTGACCCTACGGGTTCAGTCAAGAGTAAGCTGTGGATTAATATCATTAATTCCACTTGAACTGAAGCGGCCTCTAGCTAGGCATTCAGCTCACTTGATCTCACTGAATTATTAACTTGTTAATTAATACTGAACCGCATTTATTAGACTCATCATAGAATGCATACTTGGACCAAGGGCATTATTTCCTTCAGTCTCCCACTTGTCCTTAGGGACAAGTGTGCATTTCCTAATTCCTTTGTCGCTCGATGCTTGCTCTTGAACATAAGGTAAGAGTTGTCATCCTTATTATGTCCAGAGGTGTTCCTCGGTTTGAGAGTTCAACTGATCAAATAAACAGATAATCATAGCCTATGATTCATCCGAGCACGGCCATGCATTTCACAGTTTCTAGCTCTCCGAGTGGCCTTGTACAACTTTTAAGCATCTCATCCCGATTTATGGGAGGACAATCCCAATCTTGCGATCTTGAGATTAGACTTCGTTTGATAGGTGATTACCTGAGCGTTGCCTTTATAGCCTCCTTTTACGGTGCGACGGTTGGTCAACGTCAAAGCAACCAGTTCTCAAACAAGTAATCTCAAATCACTCAGGTATTGAGGATTTAGTGTCTAATAATTTAATGAAATTTACTTATGACAGATTTTCATCTCTTACAGTAAAGTTTCATAGGTCTTGTCCGATACTAGTCTTCCCAAAGTAAGTATCTATGCAAATGATTATGACATTGCCATGTCCACATAGTTCAAGAAACAGAACTACTAGTCATCTTGCATTCTAATCGTCTAACGTTTTCTATGCGTCCAATTTTATAGAAAACTCCGATTAGGGATCATTTTCAACCTTTGACATTCAAGTTCACTTGATAGACATTTCTTAGTCACAGGACTGGTCCTGACAGTCTATCTTGAATATATCGTCAAATTGAAGGGACTCATCATTTAATAAACCACAAATTAAATGGAAAAATGAATTCTTTTCATTTATTGTGAATGATTAACCAATAATGTTTTACAAAGATTTAAACTCTAAAACTTTAAAACATTAAATAGAGACATCAAAGCCATTCTCCAATATGCTTGATTCCCATAGCTGCAGTGTGCGAGTTGTGCTTCGCTTGCGGCAGAGGTTTAGTTAATGGATCTGATATGTTGTCATCAGTTCCAATTTTGCTTATCTCGACTTCTTTTCTTTCAACGAACTCTCGTAGAAGGTGAAATCTACGAAGTACATGCTTGACTCTCTGGTGGTGTCTAGGCTCTTTTGCCTGTGCAATAGCTCCGTTATTGTCACAATACAAGGCTATTGGTCCTTTAATGGAGGGGACTACACCAAGTTCACCTATGAACTTCCTTAGCCATATAGCTTCCTTTGCTGCTTCATGTGCAGCAATGTACTCCGCTTCAGTTGTAGAATCCGCAATGGTGCTTTTCTTAGCACTTTTCCAGCTTACTGCTCCTCCATTGAGGCAGAAGACAAACCCAGACTGTGATCTGAAATCATCTTTGTCGGTTTGGAAACTTGCGTCCGTATAGCCTTTAACAATTAATTCATCATCTCCACCATAGACCAGGAAGTCATCTTTGTGCCTTTTCAGGTACTTCAGAATGTTCTTGGCAGCAGTCCAATGTGCCTCTCCTGGGTCTGACTGGTATCTGCTCGTAGCACTGAGTGCGTACGCAACATCCGGGCGTGTACATATCATAGCATACATTATTGAACCAATCAATGATGCATATGGAATCCCATTCATTCGTCTACGCTCATCAAGTGTTTTTGGGCACTGAGTCTTGCTTAGAGTCATTCCATGAGACATGGGTAGGTAGCCTCGCTTGGAGTCCGCCATCTTGAACCTATCAAGCACCTTATTGATATAAGTGCTTTGACTAAGTCCAATCATCTTTTTAGATCTATCTCTGTAAATCTTGATGCCCAATATGTACTGTGCTTCTCCTAGATCCTTCATCGAAAAACATTTCCCAAGCCAAATCTTGACAGAGTTCAACATAGGAATGTCATTTCCGATAAGTAATATGTCGTCGACATATAATACTAGGAAAGCAATTTTGCTCCCACTGACCTTCTTGTATACACAAGATTCGTCCGCGTTCTTGATGAAACCAAAGTCACTGACTGCTTCATCAAAACGTATATTCCAGCTCCTGGATGCCTGCTTCAATCCGTAGATTGACTTCTTTAGCTTGCATACCTTTTTAGCATTCTTTGGATCCTTAAAACCTTCAGGCTGTGTCATAAACACAGTTTCTGTTAAAACGCCGTTTAAGAAAGCAGTTTTGACATCCATCTGCCATATTTCGTAATCGTAATATGCAGCGATTGCTAACATTATCCGAATAGACTTTAGCATTGCAACTGGTGAAAAAGTTTCATCGTAATCCACACCGTGGACTTGCCTGTAACCTTTTGCAACCAATCTAGCTTTGAAAACTTCAAGTTTCCCATCCTTGTCCTTTTTCAGTTTGAAAACCCATTTGCTTCCAATGGCTTGGTAGCCATCTGGCAAACCGACCAAATCCCATACTTGGTTTTCAGACATGGAGTCTAATTCAGATTGCATGGCTTCTTGCCATTGCTTGGAGCTAGGGCTCGTCATAGCTTGTTTGTAAGTCGCAGGTTCATCACTTTCAAGTAATAGAACGTCATAGCTCTCGTTCGTCAAAATACCTAAGTACCTTTCCGGTTGAGATCTATATCTTTGCGATCTACGCGGGGTAACATTTCTAGATTGACCATGATTCTCACCAGATTCTTCTAAAGATCTCTGGGTTTCATCCTGAATGTCATCTTGAGCATTCTCTAGAGTTTGTTGTTCGACTCGAATTTCTTCGAGGTCTACTTTTCTCCCACTTGTCATTTTGGAAATGTGATCTTTCTCCAAAAAGACACCATCTCGAGCAACAAACACCTTGTTCTCAGATGTATTGTAGAAGTAATACCCCTTTGTTTCCTTTGGATAGCCCACAAGGATACATTTGTCAGATTTTGGATGAAGTTTGTCGGAAATCAATCGTTTGACGTATACTTCACATCCCCAAATCTGAAGAAAAGACACATTTGGAGGCTTTCCAAACCATAATTCGTATGGAGTCTTTTCGACAGCTTTAGACGGAGCTCTATTTATAGTGAGTGCAGCTGTATTTAGTGCATGTCCCCAAAATTCTAATGGAAGTTCGGCCTGACCCATCATTGACCTGACCATGTCTAGCAAGGTTCTGTTCCTCCGTTCCGACACACCGTTCTATTGTGGTGTTCCAGGAGGAGTCAATTCTGATAGAATTCCACATTCTTTCAGATGGTCATCAAATTCATAGCTCAGATATTCACCGCCTCTATCAGACCGCAGTGCCTTAATCTTCTTGCCTAATTGATTCTCTACTTCACTCTGAAATTCCTTGAATTTGTCAAAGGATTCAGACTTATGCTTCATTAGGTAGACATAACCATACCTACTGAAGTCATCAGTGAAAGTGATAAAGTAGCTGAAACCACCTCTAGCATTTGTACTCATTGGTCCACATACATCTGTATGGATTAAACCCAATAGTTCATTTGCTCTTTCTCCAACTTTAGAGAAAGGTTGCTTTGTCATTTTGCCAAGTAAACATGATTCGCATTTACCATAATCCTCTAAGTCAAATGGTTCTAGAATTCCTTCCTTTTGAAGTCTTTCTAAGCGTTTCAAGTTTATATGGCCTAATCGACAATGCCACAGATAGGTGAGATCTGAATCATTCTTTTTGGCCTTTTTGGTATTTATGTTATATACTTGTTTGTCGTGATCTAATAAATAAAGTCCATTGACTAATCTAGCAGATCCATAAAACATCTCTTTAAAATAAAACGAACAACTATTGTCTTTTATTAAAAAGGAAAATCCCTTAGCATCTAAGCAAGAAACTGAAATGATGTTTTTAGTAAGACTTGGAACATGGAAACATTCTTCCAGTTCCAAAACTAGCCCGGAGGGCAACGACAAATAGTAAGTTCCTACAGCTAATGCAGCAATCCGTGCTCCATTTCCCACTCGTAGGTCGACTTCACCCTTGCTTAACTTTCTACTTCTTCTTAGTCCTTGTGGATTGGAACATAAGTGTGAGCCACTACCTGTATCTAATACCCAAGAAGTTGAATTAGCAAGTATACAGTCTATAACGAAAATACCTGAAGATGGAACGACTGTTCCGTTCTTCTGATCTTCCTTTAGCTTCAAGCAATCTCTCTTCCAATGCCCCTTCTTCTTGCAGTAGAAGCATTCGGATTCAGAAGTGGGTTGACTGACCTTCCTCTTTACAGATTTGGCGCCAGTTTGCTTAGTTGGGCTGGCCTTGTTGCCACCTTTCTTAGCATTCCTCTTCTTTCCAGATTTCTTGAACTTGCCCCCACGCACCATAAGCACATCCTGCTTATCACTTTTGAGCATCTTTTCAGCGGTGTTCAGCATACCGTGAAGCTCAGTGAGCGTTTTGTCCAGACTATTCATACTGTAGTTCAGTTTGAACTGATCATACCCGCTATGAAGAGAATGGAGGATGGTGTCTATAGCCATTTCCTGAGAAAATTGCTGATCCAGCCGACTCATATTCTCAATGAGTCCAATCATTTTGAGAACATGTGGACTTACGGGCTAGCCTTTCTTAAGCTTGGTCTCAAGAATTTGCCTATGAGTCTCGAATCTTTCGACTCGAGCCAGATCTTGGAACATGTTCTTCAACTCACTGATGATTATGAAAGCATCTGAGTTGATGAACGTTTTCTGCAGATCCGCACTCATGGTGGCGAGCATTAGACATTTCACATCCTTGTTGGCATCAATCCAACGATTGAGGGCTGCCTGAGTGACCCCGTCGCCTGCAGCTTCGGGCATCGCCTCATCTAGGACATACTCCTTTTCTTCCTGCATAAGAACTATTTGCAAGTTCCTTTGCCAGTCAAGGAAGTTTTTCCCGTTCAACTTCTCCTTTTCGAGAATTGATCGAATGTTGAATGAATTGTTGTTTTCCATATTAAAAACTACAATTGAAAAGAATAAACAAATAAATAACCATTCACAGTTTCTCTTAATAAACTTAAATTCTAGCATACATGCATAATTCAATGTTTATTAAGCATTTTATTCAAGTTATGTATTCCGGCAGGTGTGAATAAAATGATTCCAAGATCCTAAAATCATTGAAGAACTAAGCACAGTTTGTCGACTTAATCCTAGAACATCTTAGGTAAGCAAAAGCCTTTTGCTAATAGTCTAGAAACTATTCTTGGTTGATAGGTACGTCTAAGAACTTATTAGGTAAACCTATCGATTTTGCCACGACATAAAAGGACTCCTTACTTATATCGTTGAGTTTCACCAAAACTAACATGTACTCACAATTTTTTGTGTACCTTGCCCCTTTAGGACCAATAAGTAACACCTCGCTGAGCGAAAACTATTACTAGATTGATGTAAAGGATATCCAAGCAAGTGTATATTTTGGCATGGCACCTTTTAACTCAATTTTTAAGTTTGGAACTTAAGGCTTTTACTATGTTGGTTAGATTTTAAGTGAACTAAAATCCTTAATCATGCAACATAATCAAGCTTTTGATCTCATGCATTTTAAGACATATTTAAAAGCAATAAATAACTTAAAACATGCATAAGATAAATGTGATCTAGTATGGCCCGACTTCATCTTGAAGCTTTGACTTCAAAGTCCGTCTTGAAAATCTCCGTGGGAGGCACCATTTTCTTCAAATAGGATAAGCTATAACTAATTACAACTATTTGATGGTACGCAGACCATATTTGAATTGAAAAATAACTTTGGTACTTTAGACCAATTACATTCAAATTAATGGTACGCAGACCATATTTTCTATCCTATTTGGGCCATACTAGTCACTTCATAACCTGCAAAACAGTACATATACAATATATACCATTCACCCATTCATTATCATGAATGGCCCACATAGCTGGTTAGTAAAACACATTATGCATCACGTAAACATTTGCAGCAATTAATCAAGGGCACCAATAATCTACCAATTATTCAGTCCTTATTAATTCTAATCAAGTTGTTTTAACCTTAAGGATTTGTAGACCTAATCAAGAGTTTATGACTAAAAAGCGCTCCCACTTAAACCAATAAATTCATATGCTTTACTAATTTTAAACATAAAAATGTATTTCTAGTCTAACCGGAAACATACAAATTTAATTAAAATTTAAAGCTCATATAAATTTATAATTGAATCCAAAAAGTTTAATTTAATTTCAGTCGTTATTTAAATTAATTCATGATTTTAATTTTAGTAAAATAATTAGAATAAATAAAATTTATTATAATTACAATATTCAAAATTAAAATCCAAGAAAATAATTTAAATTATTAATTTTAAAATTAATTAAAATTACGTGAACTGAAATTTTCAAATTAAACATTCAAAACAATCTAATCGTAACGCACACACCCTACGCATTGCACGCCCATAGGCCGCACGCACACAGCCATTGCTGGCCATGTGCGCGCAGCCCATGCGCTCGTCGCATAGCTGCTGCATCTCCCATCGCAAGCCATCGCACGCTGTGGTGCTCGCTGCGCGCGCGCCAGCGCTCGTCGCACGCGAGCCATCGCTCGCAGTGCGCGCTCGCCAGCGCTCGCTGTGCGCGCTCCATAGCTCGCTGTGCGCGCGAGCCATTGCTGGCTGTGCGCGCGAGCCATCGCTCGTTGTGCGCGCGAGCCATCGCTGGTTGTGCGCGCGAGCCATCGCTGGGCGCAGCGCTCGTGGCACGCGAGCTTGCGCTCGCTGCGCGTGAGGCTGCGCGCTCTTGCGCGAGGCAGTGCGCGTTGTGGCGCAGCTCGCTTGCTGCCCACACGCGACTGCCTTGGCTTGCCTTTCGCCCATGCCCATTTGTTCATAGCTCGTGGCCCACGACACAAGGCAGGGCTGCTGCCTTGTGCTCGTGCACCATGCCTTGCTCATTGCATTGGTGCCGCACGGGCGACGAGCTTCCTTGCTCGTCGTCGCATGCCCGCACTATACAACACCCCTTAAGGGTAACACGAAGCGTCCATTGCTTTGTGCGTGCAAGTTATATGAACGAATCGCATAAAAATTTAAAATTTATATTTAAAATTAATGACAAATTAATAAATAATATTAATTTCATAATTTTAGGGCGAAAAATCGAAAATTTATTATTCAATTGATTTCCGATTGTTATGGATTCAAGTCTAGGTCATAAAAATTTAAAATTTATCATAAATTTACAATTTTTATGGTGGTTTTTAATCATAGGTTTCTAATTAAATTATAATTAATTATGAAAATCAAATTAATTCTAAATTATTCTAATTTTCAACAAATTAATCATAATTACAAATTAGATTGCATAATTAACAAGGCTAGGCATTCAAACTTGTTAAACATATACAGTAGGTCAATCAAAAATTCAAGATTTATCAACAAGAATCGCAAATATTTAATTTAACATCTTAAATTTACGAAATTTTGCATTCGAAAAACTAAAACCTTCGAAAGGTCATAGTTAGGCTTCGAATTTGAGAATTCTGGGTTCGGCAGAAAAATAATATTTTTGTCAAAATTTTAGAATGCCTTTTACATGCGAAATTGACACAAAAATCACTCGATTTGGATGAGTAACGAAGAAACTGCCGAAAAACTGCGTACGTATAATTAAATAAACGCAATTTGCAATTAATTAACAATTACGAAAATTAATCACCCCTTTTAATTCTTGCAAATTTGTAATATTTAACCATGTTCATGCAAATTAGATTATGAAAATAATAAGGGGCTCTGATACCACTGTTAGGTTATGATACATATGATATTACATAAATCATGCGGAAACAACCATTAACCCAGGAATACATATTATTTACACATAATCATATAGCATAATTTAGATGCATACTCTTTGTTGCGTGCCCTCCCTAGCTGCGCCCGAACCGAGCAAGAACAAGTCTTTAGGACTCCAAGTGTCGTCCCTCCGTAGATAGTCCACAGCACGTCCGGATCCGCCTTAAGATTGACCAACTAGAATCGCCCTTAAGGTACTAGAATTTTCGGCACTTTTGAGCAAGATGTGTGACTGAATTTTTCTCTCAAAAACTCACTTTGAATACTTTTTAAAACTCGTTATAAATTGTGAACCCAGGCCACATATTTATAGGGGTATGGAAAGAGAATTGGAATCCTATTAGGATACGAATTAATTAAACTTAGAATCCTACAAGAACTCTAATTAATTAATTTATCAAATAGAATTAGGAATTTAATCATTAACCGAACTCTGCATGTTTTAGGAATCGTGCATGAACACAAACTCACACACACACACACACGGCAGCCACGATGGGCCGCCCATGCGCGTGCGTGCGAGCAGCAGCCCACGCAGCGAGCCCCACGCAGCCGCGGCCTTGGCGCGCGCTGGGCCTGCCTTGCGGTAGGCCTGGGCGCTGCCTTGCCTGGGCTTGTGGCGCGCGTTTGGCTTGCTGGGCGATGGCCTGGCTTCGAGCTGGGCCCTCGTCCGGCAGGCCTCGTCCGATGCTTATTCGTACGATACGCTTCCGATTAAATTTCCGATTCCGGAATTCATTTCCGATACGAACAATATTTAACATTTCCGATTCCGGAATTAATTTCCGTTTCGAACAAATATTTAATATTTCCGTTTCCGGAATTATTTTCCGATTCCGATAATATTTCCGATTCTGACAATATTTCCGTTTCCGGCAATATTTCCGATTCTGGCAATATTTCCATTTCCGATAATATTTTCCGATACGTACCATGTTTCCGTTTCCGGCAACATCTACGACTTGGATAATATTTATATTTCCGATACGATCCATATTTCCGTTTCCGGCAATATCATCGTTTCCGGAGTATTCATTTCTTGCCTGTGACGATCTCAGCTCCCACTGAAACCAAGATCCGTCGATTCCGAATATTCATAGATGGAGTATTTAATGCCATTAAATACTTGATCCGTTTACGTACTATTTGTGTGACCCTACGGGTTCAGTCAAGAGTAAGCTGTGGATTAATATCATTAATTCCACTTGAACTGAAGCGGCCTCTAGCTAGGCATTCAGCTCACTTGATCTCACTGAATTATTAACTTGTTAATTAATACTGAACCGCATTTATTAGACTCATCATAGAATGCATACTTGGACCAAGGGCATTATTTCCTTCAATGCCCTCCCTTTCTGTTAGTAGAACCGCACTCAGCGAGTGTTCAGATATGGCAAGATACATGTATAATGTCTCTCCCTGCAAGGGGCTGGCGAGGCGAGGTAAGGTGTGCAAGTAGTCCTTTAGTTTTACCAACACCGCCTTAGCCTCATCCGACCATTCAAACTTAACCTTCTTCCTGACTGCTCTAAAGAAGTAGTGACACTTGTCTCCAGCTCTGGAAAGGAATCTGCCCAAGGCGGCCAGACAACCTGTGAGCCACTGAACTTCTTTGACTGTCTTGGGTGAGCTCATGTTAATCACTGCCTGGATTTTGTCCGGGTTGGCTTCGATTCCTCTCTCATCAATCAAGAAACCCAAGAATTTGCCCGATGTTACTCCAAACACACACTTCTTGGGATTCAACCTCATGTTGTAAGCCCGGATAGTCTCGAATGTCTCCCTTAGGTCTGCTATGTGTGCCATTCGCTGCTTAGTTTTCACAATCATATCATCAATGTAAGCCTCAATATTCCTGCCGAGCTGTTTGGTAAACACAGTGTTAATGAGTCGGTGAAAGGTGGCCGGCGCATTCTTTAACCCAAACGGCATTACTTTGTAGCAATATAGACCCTGTTCGGTTACAAACGATGTCTTTTCCTGGTCGTCAGGCCATAGGGGGATTCGGTGAAACCCTGAGTATGCATCCATGAAGCTCATCATGGCATGCCCCGCCGTAGAGTCGACAAGCCGGTCGATCTTTGGCAGTGGGAAATGGACATGCCTTATTGAGGTTGGTGTAATCAACACACATCCTCCAGATGCCGTTCGGTTTCTTAACGAGGACCACATTAGCAACCCAGTCGGGGTACTAACTCGGCCGAACAAACCCTGCATCCATCAACTTCTGTATTTCTGCCGCTGCTGCTTGATTTCTATCCTCCCCATGGTTCCTCTTCTTCTGGCGGACCGGCTTAAAACTTGGGTCCACATTCAGCTTATGGACAGCCACGGCCGGGTTAATGCCCGGCATTTCTTCGACAGTGAATGCAAAGATATCTTCGAATTCTCTCAGTAAGTGGACCAACTCTACCGCCAGCGGGTCGTCAGGAGAGATCCCAATGGGCACTATTCTGTCTGGTTTGTCCGCATTCAATGCTACGTCGAAATGAGCCCCAACAGGCTCAGGTCGACGTTCTTCCATGTGTGCCGCTGAGATAGTCAGTGTCTCTTGCAGGGGTTTAGGTTGCGGCTCGGCACACTTTCGTTTGTTTCCCGATGTCTCTTTCTCTTCACCCGTCCCCCATGCTTCCGGACTCAAGGTGGTTAGATAGCAATCTCTAGCTTGTTGTTGATCACCATGTATAGTGCTGACACTCCCATCATCACAGAAAACTTAAGAAGCATCAAGTGAGTCACAATGACAGTCTTTGCCCTATTCAAGGTAGGACGCCCCAAGATTATATTATACGCCGTCAGGTCTTTCACTATGAGGAAACGGACGTCCATTTGTCGAGATTCCTTTTTATTTCCCATCCGCAGAGGAAGAGCAATGATGCCGACTGGATGGATGATACTACCTCCGAAGCCTATAATGGGATAGTGGATTTTCTCAATCTTTGAGGAATCATGTTGCAGCCGATTCAAGCACTCTAGACTAATTATGTCCGACGAACTTCCTGTATCAACCAAAATACGCCTAACCCTCAGATTAGCAACCTTTAACTCAATCACCAAAGGATCGTCATGCGGGGTGGAGATTTTCCCACGGTCGGCCTCGCCGATTTCTACTTTTGGAAACGGGTCGGCTGTAGCCTTGCCGGACAACATCACTTGCCCCAACCGCTTGGCATAATCCTTCTGGCCCCTCATGGTCGGCCCGCCGGCGGCCAATCCTCCGGAGATGACTGCCACGCACTCTGGGTCAGTACGGTTCCCATCTTCTTCCGAGGGAGGGGATTTGTTCTTTTTGTAGAAGGGTTTGCCAGAACCTCCCGTGTTCCTGCTGATATAACTCTTTAGGAATCCCTTAGCGGCCAGGCCGTCCGGTGCCCTTTTTTGACTCTTTTGCAATAGCCCACGTCCCGTTAGGCCGGCTCTTCTTTTCGAATTTCTCCTTTTTTGCCACCGGCTCGGCGGTATCACTTCCTCTGGGATCTTTCGGGGCGCTGCAAATCTCTGTTGCATGGATGAAGGCCTCGGCCTCATCTAGCACTTCTGCCATGGTTCGGACGCTTTTCTTTACTAGATCAAACTTGAAAGAGCCCTTTTTAAGTCCTCGAATGAAGTTATCAAATGCAACACCATCTGGCAAATCCGGAATTTGCCCAGCCTCTAGATTGAATCTCTTCACATAGCTCCTCAGAGACTCGTCTTTCCCTTGCTGAATTCTACTCAGATGCATTCTCGTCTTCTTTTCTTCCTTGTGAGCCATGAACCGAGTAGAGAACAATAACTCGAGCTCCGAAAAAGAGCGAATAGTTCCAGCTGGAAGCCTCTCGAACCACTTAGATGCTACTCCTTTGAGTGTACCCGGAAAATACTTGCACCAGGTTATGTCAGTTGTTCCTTAAACATACATGTGATGCCGGTAAACCAAGAGATGCATGTCTGGATCTGTGGTCCCATCATAAGCATCAATATTGGGCGGCTTGACTTTGGTTCCCTCGGGGCTCTCATGATATTATCTGCAAAAGGGGTGGAGTGTCCCAAGGCCAGGTTGGACACCCCCTCCTGAATGTTATACACAGGATCCTGACGCCTTGAGTAGGGTTCACGCCGGGAAGACTCGCGTCGGCGAGTTTGAAGGGTTGGACGGGTGGCCCCTGGGCGCGCCTGGCTCAGGTGTGTATAAGTTGGGTGAGGGAGAGGTCTATCCGGCATGAAGGGGGTTGACCCAGTGTCAGAAAGTTCAGACTCGGAGTCAGGCAACTGCTCTGCGTGTGGCTGCTCACGTCCTCGGGACGTTTCGCCGATCAGCTGTTGTGGCAGTCGGCGTGGTAGGTAAGACAAGGCCTGATTGGCCGGCAGCCGACTCCTACCATTCCCGTCTGCCTGTCTGGTCCAGACGTTGGGAGGCCGCAGAGACAAGGACGATCTGGTCTCCGTCTGCCTCTCTTGATTGGCAACCGCAGTGGAGGTGTAAATCAGCATGCTCTTTTGCACCTCAGCATTAACTGTCTTGCCCATATCGGCTTGGAACTCAGCCAAAATAGCCCGAAGAGCGCCCACAGAGACGGGCATATCTGGGTTCTCCTCTATTACTGTATCTGCCCGAGGATCCAGGTGTCCTCCAGGAGGGGTGCGATTGGCATGGTCGTCCTCCTCACTGAGCACCTCTACCTCGGCAGCATGACGTGGTGTGTGCCCTGCCGTAAATACCCGAGCGGCATCTCCAGTGATTCTCGTGGTCGGCGTCTGATGCTCAGTCGGCATTTCTCTTTCCAGGGGTGGCCGCTCCACTCGCGTAGGCCGCCCAGTATCATTGTCCTGTCGTCGATCTTCCATGCTACCGTACCTCCCCACAGACGGCGCCAAATGTTGTGGGGTTTTTCCGGTGAGATACCCTAGAGGTTTTCCGGTAACTGAGAACTTAACAAGAATGTATTTTTATAGAGAGAGAAAGTAGAGAGAAGGTAGAGACACAATTGCTCTTGATTGTATTGATTGTGTCCCCTTTTTCTTGGAAAATGGGGCTTTATATAGTACTAGGTTATTTGGGGAATGACCTAACATTCCCTCTCATGATTGGTTGAGGTGGGAGATGAGGACATGTGTCCTTTCCTCTGTAGCTTTCCTGGCCTCTTGGTCATAAATGGGCTGTTTGGGATTTTGGGCCATCGTACGGTACTGACTGCGTATAATGCTTTCAAATGGACGAGAATACACACATTTATACGTGTTTGAATACGGATACGTGTATTTCGTAGTTGCTCAGACATGTATTTATACACCAGAGTAGAAGCCTATTGATTGACTCAGGGGGTGCAATTCGTGCCACGTGTCGTATCTTTATTGGCACACGTTGGCATGGTAATTTTGCCCACAACAATTTCGAAAGGCAATGACCAATCAGGTGGTCTTATAATAGGAGCAGAGGTCAGTTTATCTTTCAGATCATCAAAAGCTTTCTTGCATTTATCATTAAAGTCAAAAACAGCATCCTTACCAAGTAAAACACACAAAGGAGATGCAATTTTAGAGAAATTTTTAATAAAACGTCTGTAAAAGCCAGCATGCCCTAAAAACGACCTAATTTCACGAACACATGTAGGATAAGGTAATGAACTAGTGACATCAATTTTAGCTTTGTCAACCTCTAAACCTTTAGCACTTACAATATGTCCAAGAACTACACCTTGTTCAACCATGAAATGACACTTTTCGAAATTCAACACAAGGTTAGTTTCAACACATCTTTTCAGAACTCGAGACAGAGTATGAAGGCATCTATCAAATGAATCACCAAAAACAGTAAAATCATCCATAAATACTTCCATATCTTTTTCAATTAAATCAGAAAAAATACTCATCATGCATCTTTGAAAAGTTCCGGGGGCATTGCACAATCCAAAAGGCATTCTTCTAAAGGAAAATGTACCAAAAGGACAAGTAAAAGTGGTCTTATCTTGATCTTCAGGAGCTATTGGAACTTGAGTATAACCAGAATAACCATCAAGAAAACAGAAAAATGACTGACCAGCAAGTTTTTCTAACATTTGATCAATAAAAGGCAAAGGAAAATGATCTTTCCTAGTAGCTTGATTAAGCTTCCTATAGTCTATGCACACTCTCCATCCATTAGGAACTCTAGTGGGGACAAGCTCGCCTTTATTATTCTCAACTACTGTTATTCCACTTTTCTTAGGGACCACATGAATAGGACTTACCCATTGAGAATCAGAAATAGGATAGATCACATCCGCATTTATCCATTTAATAATTTCCTTTTGAACAACTTCCCTCATTGAAGGGTTTAACCTTCGTTGAGCTTCTCTAGTGGGTTTAGCATTCTGTTCAAGAAATATTCTATGCATGCACAAGGTGGGACTAATGCCTTTTATGTCTGCTAAAGTCCATCCTATTGCCCTTTATAATTTTTAAGCACATTCAACAACTTTGCTTCTTGATATTCATTTAATGAGCTTGAAATAATCACAGGCAATGTCTCGTTAGCACCCAAATAAACATATTTCAGATTAGAGGGCAAGGGTTTTAACTCTAAAATTGGTGCTTCAACAATAGAAGGAATCAATTTAGGCACAGATAAAGGCAAAGAAAAATCAGAATTTTTTTTTTCAACATCACCAGCCACATCAGACGCAGTTACAATAGAAAAATCATGCATTTCACATTCCTTAATATCACTAAGAACATCAATTTTAAATAGATTATCACACCACTTATCAAATACATCCTGAGCCATCCAATCAAAAGCATCAAAAGTATCTATTGAACTAACATTATTGATATCACTTGGGTATCTCATAGCATCAAAGATATTAAACTTAATAATTTCTCCATCAAATTCCATAGTTAGATTACCCTCATGAACATCAACTTTAGTCTTAGAAGTTTTCAGGAATGGTCTATCTAACAACAGTGGAACACTATCGCTTCTATCACCCATATCAAGAACATAAAAATCAGCAGGAAATACCAATTCATTCACTTGCACAAGTACATCTTCTAAGACTCCTATTGGAAATGTGTTTGATCTATCAGCTAACTGAATAACAATAACATTAATGGAGGCTCCTAAATCTAGCATACACCTTTCAAACTTAGAATCACCAATTTTGCAAGGAATACAAAACATGCCAGGATCCTTACACTTAGGGGGAAGCTTCTTTTGGATAATAGCTGAAATATTTTCCCCCATACTTACCTTTTCAGAAGGACGAAAATGCCTTTTGTTAGTACAAAGTTCCTTAAGAAACTTTGCATAACGAGGTACCTGTGTAATAGCATCAAGAAGGGGAATATTGACTTCAATTTTCCTAAAAGTTTCTAGAATTTCATTGTCAAGACTCTCTTTCTTAGCTTTAGCAAATCGAGAAGGGAAAGGAGGCAAATCTTCAATACGAGAAACAACCGAATCAGATTCAGTTTTACTCTCCCCTTCATTTTCTTTTTCACTCTCCTTCACAGTACCCTCACTTCCCACTCTTTCCCTTGATCCAACTTTAGGATTGACTTCTATCTCTTTTTCAACTTCACGGCTTTTCATTTTAGGTTCAGTTAGCACTTTACCACTCCTAAGTGTGACAGCTTTAACATGACCATTGGGATTAGGGATTGTTTGTGATGGAAGTTTACCTGAAAGTTGAGTTTAAAGATTACTTAGAGAAGTGCAAATCTGACCTATTTGAGTGTCTATATGATGAAGGCGCGTGTCAGTTTTCTTTTGATACTCAACACCCTGGTTATGGACTTGTCCTATTTGATTTGTTAGTTGTTTAACTAAATCTTCTAGTGAAGGACCAGATTGGGATGGTGGATTTGGTTGACCGTATTGCCTTGGTTGATTAGATTGTGGAAGTTGTGGTCTATTTCCATACCTTAGATTAGGGTGGTCTTTCCAACCTTCATTATAAGTCTGTGAGTAAGGATCATATTTTCTTTGGCCAGAATAACCACCTATAGCATTCACATCTTCAGATTGCAAGTCAGGACATTTATCAGTAGGATGAGACTCATTATAGCAAATTCCACAAACTCTAGCTTTTGACTCATTACTAGCAACAATTTTAGACACAAGAGTAGTTAAAGTAGCAATTTGTTGAGCATTTTCTTGTAATTGATTCTGAATACCACTTAAATCAACTCCATTTACTCTTTTAACATCATTTCTAGAACCATGTTGTTGGGTGTTTTGAGCCATATTAGAAATTAAAGCCCTAGCTTGGGTTGGTGTTTTATCCACTAATGCCCCCCCCCCACTCGAAGCATCTATCATACCCCTATCAGTAGGCAATAGGCCTTCATAAAAGTACTGAATTAATAGTTGGTCACTAATCTGGTGTTGGGGACATGAGGAACACAGTCTCTTAAAACGGTCCCAATATTCATACAAGGACTCATTATCATTCTGCCTAATTCCACATATCTCCTTCCTGATGGATCCAATTAGACTTGCTGGAAAGTATTTTCCTAGAAAAGTTGATGCCATAACATACCAAGTCGTAATTGATCCAGCAGGAAGATCATACAACCAATCTTTAGCCAAATCTTGCAAAGAAAAAGGAAAAGCATGCAATCTAATATGATCCTGTTCAACTCCTTCAAGATTCATAGAAGAACAAACAACCTTAAACTCTTTTAAATGTCGATGAGGATTCTCACCTGACTTCCCATAGTATTTGGGAAGAAGATTAAGGAAACCTGAATTCAGTTTGAGGGGTTTGTCCAGCTCTGGGAACACAATGCAGAGAGGATCATCTCCCGTATTTGGGGCTGCCATCTCCTTCAAAGTTCGTTCACCCATCTTCGCTCCTTTTAGACTATCTTTCGTTCCTCTGGTTTCACTTCTTCTGGTTGATCGGTTTGAAACGAATAGACTAATCTCTCTTGTTTTATATACTTCCTGATTCGTTTGAGTTTAGAATTAGGTGTGCTGCCGCTCATGCACCTGAAAAGTAAAAACCTAAAGAGTTAGTTATGTTATGCAGATTTAAACGAATGCATACAAAGTAATCTGAACATTCTAAAGCTTTGTTTGTTGTTACACTTTTATCTTTTAGGATGTGGCATGAGAATAGAATGATTTAATGATAAGCAGGTGCTGCATCTAATTACATGAATTTAACACCAAGTGAATCTGGAAGAATGAAAACATAAGCATCATGTTCAATTCCTAAGATAAGATTTAAAGTCTGTTCAGAAATAAATTTTTGAATGACATGATTTCTCAAAATGAACATCCGATTTGATTTCCCAAACAATGATTTGTTTAAAGAATAACTACAAGGATCATGAATTCATTTCAAGCAACAATAATCAGTTAGCAAGAGAAACTAACACCTGAAAACACTATACATTTCTAATGAACAATATGCTTTTATTATAACAGCTACTGCAAATGCATTTAGTAGCCACTGTAAAATAGAATTCAGTAGAATGCATTCAGAAAACAGAAACTCGTCACATGCATGCCCCTAGTTACATTTAAAATTTAATCACCTAGACATGGTTGTGCATAGTCTTAGTAATTGCTCTTTGAACCAGAATTTATATATACAAATATCCTCATTAACACCTCACTGAGAGTGACAATAAAGGGTGATTATGAGGTTTAATCAAATAGCATAACAGAGACTAATCAGAATACTTTCAGCAACTTTTAAACCAGATTTTCAGACATCCTTAAAGTTCACATAGAATCAAGCAATAATTCAATGAACTCTAGTTAGACAACTCCATGTAATTTGAGATCTGACCTTAATATAGAACAATATGTAGACAAATTTCAGATAATAGACTTGGGTGATTACTCAAAATGACAATTTCAGCAAGGTAAAATTAAGTTCAGGTTACATTAACATCACCAGATTAACCCTTTTCACTTAATAAAAATATTATCAAGTTATTAAATTCTCATTCCACTCCAAGAAAACGATTTGATAGCTTGATTACACACCCTAATATAAACAAGCATGGGGTATAACAGGTAATAGCAAGCAGCAGCATTGTAATTCAGAAATCTACAGCTATTAAAACACCATGAAAACAATGATCCAGTAGGGGTAATACACATGTAATCTATCAATTTTTTATTATTATTTTCCTTTGAACTCAAGCTTTCCATTGCTTTGCACTCTAGTTTCTGCGTCTAACAGTTGAACTTCAATAGTCAAAATGCATAAGATAGCATATAAATGCAGAAATTTCAGATTTGGCAGAACATAACATATTATTTACAGAGCTACTCGTAAATAGGGAATTCACTAAACATTTTTAGGAACGAAACCAATGAAATCTACTACTTAGAATTGTAGAAAATTGTCCCTACCACTTTGAGTAAGCCAAATAACAATCAACAAGAAAGAAAAAAAAATAGCTAAGCACATAGTATGCAAAAAAGGTAAAAAGAAAAAAAATAATTTAAGAAACATACTCTAAGCTTAGAAATTTCAACCTAACCAAAGTTTATTTAGACAACCCAATATCACAAGGACTATATTTTTTTTTATATATATTATCAACTAAATTCCAAAAGAAAACTTAGTATCTTAGTTAAACTTTGAGTAAAGAAAGAATATAAATCTCCCCGGCAACGGCGCCAAAATTTGATACGTGTCGTTTACCGTATTAAATTAAAAACCTATCTTAGACCTTCAAAAATATTAACAAGTAGTAAAAAGGGTAAGAAAGGGTCGATCCACAGGGAGTCTACTGCCTAAATTCATTGTTTAACTAAAAACATTTTCAGTCACATAATTAAGTTGGACTACACAATTATTTACACTATTTAAAGAGATTGGGGGGGTTTGGAGATAATATTAACCCAGAGAATTAGATAACTGAAAAACTAATCTACTCTTTACATGTGATGACACTACTAACCGTTTTAATCCCATAAACCTTACTGGATTTAGTTAATTAACCGTAACACACAATTGATCTTTCAGGATTTACCAATTCTAACTATTAGACTAATTGTAGAGTCTTAAATAACAAAGACTCCCTGTACTCCCTTATTCATAACCAATTATGAACTAAGCCAAATTGATTCTAAACCAGCCCAACTCACACAAATCTGATCGCAACGTGTATAAATTAGACTTGGTAGCATTAAGAACTAGGAGACATCATTAGTCCTAATTATTCTAACCAATTAAATGGTTAGACTAATTATTAAACTTACTCTCTAATTTAAATTAAACCATGATTGCAGATTTAATGTAAATTAGGGGTCACTTTACTATATAATCTAAACTAAGCTAGACAATATAGCTAACAATAATTAGCACCATACATACACTAGTAATACGTATAGTAGTAGTTTAGGCAATGATTCAAAAGCAACTTCAAATAATAATTAACTGGCAAAATCACTCAAGGAGATAATAGTATCCAAAATCAATTCATAATATTGAAAATAGAAATTTGATAATTAACAAACTGAATGAGCAGATCATGAAGATATTAAACACGTATGAATTTGACAAATTGAGAGGAAGAACTCATTAATTTTGTGCGCAAGAACACCAAACGAACCCGGGTTCGACCCCGTACTCCTCCGTTGTTCTTGTTCGGCCTTGGATTGAGGCTAAGCTCCCCTCCAATGGTTATCTTCTCTTCTCAATTGCCCCAACTCAAACGTAATTAACAATCTTCAACTGGTGATTTTCTAACTCTTGTGTGTGTCGTCTCTTTCTCTGTGTATATTTTTTGTGTGTTCCCGTATAGGGTTGAGATGAAAATTTATATATGACAAACCCTAATTTGAGCGGAGATCTCGGAACCAGAAAATCATCCATGTGATGATCGAATAACTGATATCCGTGCTCCGAATTTGCAGCAGATACGCTAAATAGATCTTTAGAGAAGGAGTTTGAATTGGTTGCTGATTTCTAGCGCTTTCCTTCTTGACTTGCAGAATGTGAGGCTCAAAGAGGAAGGTGGAAAATTTCCTCTTGAATATCACGTGTTAGTGTGCTCCAATTCAATAACTTTGACTTTTCTAACTCATTTTCCTTGGTTTTCATTTGTCTTGTTTGCAATGGAAATGGGCTGGGCTTCACGTAGTATGGTTAGAAGATGTGGCTTCTCTCAACTCCTTCAAATATTCAGCTTCCGTTGGATATATGCTGGTCTCCAAAATATATTGCTCATCATTCATATTAATAGAACATTTTGTTATTAATACTAGGATAAATATACTTAACAATATTAAAAGTACGGTAAATATTGCACTTATCACCTTCCATCGAACTTTCCTTAGCCATGAGCAAATACACCAACTCTCCATGATCTAGAGCTTGTTCAATCTCTCGTTCAGTAGCCAACATGGTGAGATTCGGCTTCTTTTTTTTGCTGCACACTCATGGATCGAACCGCTTGTGATGACATAGGCTTTAGCATAATCTTCTTTCCTTTGTCTCTCAATTCATACTCGTTGCTTCTCCCCTTGTGAACCACGTCCCTATCAAACTGCCAAGGACGACCCAACAAAATATGACAAGCATCCATAGGAATAACATCACAAAGAATCTCATCCACATACGAACCCATAGTCAAACCAACCCTTACTTGTTTCGACACCTTCACACTATTACCCTCATCGAGACAATGGAGTGCGTATGGCCTAGGATGGGCTGTAGTGATTAAGCCTAATTTCGAAACCATCTCACTAGAAGCAACATTGGTGCAACTCCCCCCATCAACAATCACACTACACCACTTATCTTTCACTAGACATTTAGTATGAAACAACTGATCTCGTTGGTCCGAATCAGTAGATGCAATTTGGGTTTGTAGAGCTCTAAGAACCAGATTGTGTAATAAACTAGAGCCTCATACCCCTCCTCCTCCTCTTCATCGCCACTCTCATCAAACACAAATACGTCCCCCAACCTCTTCTCCTCTTCAAACAACTCCTCACAGCATTCAACAGCTTCTTTCAAGGTCACTACCCGTTTATTTGGACACGCATTTTGATAATGCCTAAACCCTTTTTGTTCCTCAATCTCCTCAATTTCCCCCACTAAGGACAACTTTTCAAACTCATCAATATATTCAGCCACACTCATTTTCCCTTGCCTCAATTCAGCAATTTTACAGTAAGTCGTTATTCTATGAGTTGTTGTCACATACCTTTTACGTAGCTTATGTTTCAAAGACTCCCAAGAGCTGATTTTCTCCTTCCCATCACGAATTCTCTTGGATTTCAGTCCTTCGAACCACAATGAAGCTCCTCGTCCTAGCTTCAATATGGCATACTTACAACGCTTCTCATCATCAATGTCCTTGAAACGAACATTCGCTCTATCTTGCGCTCCCATTCCAAATAAGCTTTCGGATCTGTTCCACCAACAAATTCAGGAAGTTCCATGACTTTGAATTCATCCACAACCTGTAGTGGATCATGTCTAGGATGCCTTCAAAATCCCCCATGTCGAACGTTCTTTAAGGCTTCTTGGAGATGTTGTAGAAAGTCAGGATCGTCAAAATCCATTTTAGCTCGTAAGAATCACGAACAGCAGCTCTGATACCACAAATGATACAAGTTTAAAAACTCGTTGTATGAGTAAGGATAGTTTATTAACAAGCTAGACCTATAGCTCGTCAAACGTGATTGAAAGGCAAGACCTATTCACTCACAATCGGCTCTTTGAGTAGGAAACACGTCCAAAACAAAGAAAAGGTTGAATTATAATCAATAATTCAAAGTAAACTGAAAACAAGTTTTTATTCTTCAAAATTGGTTGTTTTATTCCGTTCAACAAGCTGGCTATAAATAGCTTAAACACTCAGCTAAAAACTGGTGGTTACAAGAGATGTAAACAGCCATTTAAAAGCCATTTAAGAGCCTTTAAAACTGGTGGTTACAAAGCTCTAAAATCCTCCTAATTCAGTCACCAATTTGGAGGTTACAAAGGCTTAAAACCCTCCCTTACAAACAGCAATATTTAAAGCTAAGTACAAGACTGAATTGTCCAAACAAAAGGTTTTAGCCCAATTTTGGTCCCAAACACCTGTTCTGTCACCAACTGCATTGCCTGTAGGTTCCTCACCTCCAACCACCTATCCTTGCTTTCTTTAATCAAGTCTTTCACCCTTGCTAAAGAGCAACTAGTGTTTCTGAACACCACTTCATTTCTATGAAGCAAAATGGCCCACACCGTAGATATAAACTCTACTACCCTCACATCATCGATGTTATCCTCCTTGAAGAGGAAAAGCAAATTACTCATTATTAATTTGCTGATATCAACACCTGGCGAGGCATTGCCTCTCATTGCCATGGATCTCCAAATGTGATCGGACATAGAGCAATCTCGAAACAAATGATCGTCAGACTCCTCCTGCAAACCGCACATCGAACACAAACCATCCACAAGAATACCTCTTTTCCTCATATTGGATTTTTTTGGTATTGCCCCATTTAGAATTTCCCAACATAAAACTTTCCATTTCGGGGGTATGCTACGCTTCCACAAAGCTTTCCAGAACGGATGAACCGGGGGGTTATGCTGTGAACTTATCAGGAACCAATATCCAGACTTCATCGACATTTCTCCATTCTCCGAGTAGGCCTAGGAACGGCTATCCGGCATACCCTCAACTGGTACCTTCGACGCAAAGATCTCTATTGATGTGTCCTCTGTGAACTCGGCCCATACCAAAGAATGATTCCACTATATCGAGCTAGTTGTAAGATCAGAAACCCATTTCACAAGCTGTGCACACTGCCTGCTAGGATTGCGCACAACTTTTCCCGAGCTTAGCCAAATATCACCGAGAATATCCGTTGACTTCCCATCTCCAACTCGTCTTCTAGTTCCCCCTTACAAACTCGCAGTACTTCTAATCATGCTTCGTGCAGCCCATGAGGCATTAGAGACTGACTTACCTTTCAGCCTTAACTCAACTGGATCCATGCAATACTTTGATAAGAACAATTTACTCGCGAGTAGTTTCCTATTTGTGGCTAATCTCCAAGCTTGTTTTCCCAACATGGCCACATTTACCGTACCCAAACTTCTAATCCCCAAACCTCCTTCTTCCTCCAATATATGGGTCTTCTATCCATTAAAGAGCTCCACCAGAACCTCATAATTGTGGAGGTAATTCTTTTTGTTAAACCTGCAGGTATCAAATAGAGCGAGAGAATATTTGCCGAGAGAGCCACAAGAATTCCATTTATCAAGACAATATTCCTAGCTTGTGAAAGATGTATAAATTTCCAAGAGCTCAGCTTCTGGAGGAGTTTTTCATGAATAAGAGATAGTTGTGACGTTGATCTTCCATCCACATCCATTGGACACCTCAAGTAGGTTCCCAAGCGAGTATCACTTTTAACACTCAACGGTCTTTTGAGAAGTCTAATAAACAAGGAGGGCGTGTTGGGGCTAAAGGATCACACAAGACTTATCAAAGTTTATCATTTCCCCTTACATGTCACAGAACTCGTCAATGCACGCTCTCATGGTTCGGCAAGAAGATGGATTTGTCTTAAAGGAAAATAGAGCATCATCTTTAAAAAATAGATGGGATAACGCTGGGGAATAACGTCCAATCTTCAAACCTGAGATTTTCTTCAACCTTTGAAGTTTTCTTAACCTCTTTGATAATACTTTCATACAAAGAATAAACAGATAAGGTGAAAGAGGGTCGCCCTGGCGTAGTCCTGAAGTACGAACATAAAAATATGAAGGTTCCCCATTCACAAGGACTGAATAAGACATAGTTGAAACACATTGCACAATTCGGTGTATCAATACTTACGGAAACTTCAAAGCCACCAAAACACTTTCCACAAAATCCCAACGAACTCTATCGTATGCCTTGCTTAGGTCGACTTTCAAGATTGCTGCAAATTGCTTCACCTTTTTCTTTCTACGGACATAACTCATTAACTCTGACGCCATAAAACAATTATCCACCATGAATCTGCCTGGGATGAAGGCATTCTGATAGTCATCAACAATATCAGGCATTATCACCTTCAACCTGTTCACCAATCATTTTGAAATGAACTTGTACGTCGAATTACCCAGGCTTATTGGCCTGAACTTGCTCACCTCTTCCGGTCTCGCCTCCTTTGGAATAAGAGTTATGAAGGTTTGATTAACCTCTTTCAATAAGTACCCCAAAGAGAAAGAAAGAATGCACCGCATCGTAGATATGCGGCCCCACGAGGGTCCAATATTGTTGAATAAGAGCCGGTGGTACACCATCCGGGCCAGGAGACTTTAGCGGCTTGGAACTAAAAGCCGTCTTCTTTATTTCAGCATTAGAAAATGGGGTTAGAAGCATTGCGATATGATCTTCTGAGATTGAGGGCAAGTCTTGTAACCACTCTCTGGCAGGTGGCCGGATTACCGCCAGCGACCCTTGAAGGATGCCTTGAAAATGGGCCTTAAAAGCTTCCTGAATTTGCACTGGTTCCGTGAGAATAGCTCCATTAGGGGACTTATTCCCCTAATTTCATTTCTTTGCGCTCTACCTTTCACACTTTTGTAGAACAAATTTGAAGATTGATCCCCATAAGCGTCCCATTTGCATTTTGCCCTTTGCATCCAATACCACCATTGCTCCTCTACATGAGAAGACATAGCCTTTTGTTGTGCTACCATAATCGAACCATCCGCTATGTCAATAATAGATGATTGAAGTTTGTTTAGCTCACTTTTGAACAAACTCTGGTTCAAGCCCAAGGTCTTTTCGAAATTTAAGCACCACTTTCTTACTTTCCGCACAATCAGCCGTAGCTTTTTCTGAATTGTGAACATTTGAGAGCCCTGGATACTTCCCTCCCATACTTGGCACACCATCATCTTTATCTCCCCCTTCTCCAAGCACCATGCTTCTAATTTGTACGGTGTATTTCGGGTTGAGGGTTTTTTCGAAAGCTCCAAGATTATGGGACTATGATCCGATAGAAAGATCGGATGATTACAAATCGTCGCATACGGGTACATGCATCTCCACTCATCATTCGCATAGCATCGATCAAGCCTTTGTAAAATGAGTTCCTGCCCATCCCTATTATTCTCCACGTATACTCGCCCAGAAAAAAGGAACCTCCGAGACTTGGCAGTTAAATTTCCAATCTGAAAATGCGGCTCTTCCCCTAATGTATGCGGTACCACCTAGTTTCTGGCTTGCAATTTCAACTTGGTTGAAATCTCCAATGACTACTACCCCCTCCCCGTGCACTACGATTATCAGATTTTGAAGATCATTCCACACCCTCTGCATATCTTCTAAATAAGGTGAACTGTACACAATACGATACGATACGATACGACCTTGCATCAGAATCGTATATCGTATCGCGAATATTCGTAAGCTAGGCGAAACGAATAAATCGTATCGTACGACGGTGATTCGTCGTATACGAAACGATAAATAATATATCGGAAATATATTAAACGCGGATACGAGGAGCGGCCCACGAGCCGAGTGCACGAAGCACTCAAGGCCCATGGGCGCGCGCTAGGCAAGCAAGCAAGGCGACACAACAGCGTTGGCCCATGGCCGAGCAGCTGTGTGCGCGCGCGGGCCAAGACCACGACATAGCAGCAGCAGCTCGGCCTACGGCCCAGCTCGCTGTGCATGTCCGTGTGATGCTGCGTGGGCTTGCTAGCCAGCCTTGCCTTATGGCTTGGTCGGTTAGTAAGGTTATGTAAATAACCTTCTAGCCAATTTTCCAACACAACATACAATTCATTACTCAAACCCTAGAGACACAGAGAACCCTAATTCTCTCTGTGCCTCCAAAGTGAGTTCTTCCCAAAAGAAAAGTATCTTGATCGATTTTCTAAGCTACGGTAATCAAGACGGATCTGAACGTGTCGGTGAACCAAGTAGAGGAACGACAAGTGGAGTTCTAAGTTCGTGTTCGTTGACAATTCGTGGAAAACACGCTTCAAACGTAAGTCTGCTTAATCTGTTCTTTATACATGCTTCCTGGCTTTAGGGATTGTTTCCGCACATGTTATTATGTTTGACTGTATTCCCCTACAGGACCAACAAAGGAACAAACCCCCACTACTATTCAAACTATCACTACCCGTACATTTCGCATAACCTTTACGGGAAAAGAATCGTTTTAGGGAACTAACACTACTTTTAGTTTCGTGCAAGAAGATAAATTCTACACTACTAGCCTAAGATAAACTACTAATAAAACTAATAATAGGAGAGGCACCCTCAGTAGCACCTCTGCAGTTCCAAGCTAGGATACTCATATGGTCTTTGAAGTCTGCTCGTGGCGAGATGCACCATCATCATCTTCAGACCCTTGCCCTTCACTCGACATATAGTCCTCAGCACAATCACTGTCACTGAAGCCGAATTTCATTTTCCCCTTTCCTTTATATTTCTTTTGTTTCTTCACCTTTTTCCTTGGTTTCGAAGTTGATGCTTCATCGTCGTTTGCCGCAGCATGCTCTTCTCCATTGTTCTCTTCTTTCTCAGCGAGACTTCCTTCACCAGTGAACCTTTATGCAGTTCCATGGCCAACAAACCCGTAGGCTTCCATATTTTCTTGCTTATAGTCTTCCTACATTTCCCCATCGCCTTCTGCTTCCTGTTGTACCTCACAGATTTTTTCAAGCTTTGCTCCAGAAAAGCAGACGGGTCCGACGAGATATCACCACTCTCCGGAGAGGAAATAACGAAGTTTAGATCCCCAACTGCCTTCATCATGTCTTCCTCTCCGTCCGAGATAGGGAATGTCGATAGAGCAGACCCGAATGAGCTACCTGAGTTTGGTGAGTTTGGAGGGGGAGGTGGGTAAGAGACAGGAAACGACAACACAGGGAATAACAATGCCCTAGGAGATAAATTTTGATGGAAATTACCAACCTGGGATGAGAGAGATGATGAGTAGGTTGGGCTAATGAGCTCAAAACGTTCGAACACAGGGAAGTTATATTTAGGTATAAAGATGGGTGTTAGCTCCAAAGAATTATTTCGAGCATGGGCTATGGGATGGCCCTCCCCTGTACTTACTTCGCACCATTTATTGAATTTTTCAAGGGTATGAATGAATCTTTGTAAGAAGTTAGGATAAGTTGCTAATCACATACAAACTATACCATGTCGATTAAAAGTTTAACTGATTATAAACTCATTAATATGCATTAGTAATGATTCTGACCGGTAAAGTACATACTACCTCCGTTTTATAATGTGCTTAAGTTCAAAATTTGCACAAATAGTAAGACAAAAAAGAGAGAGTGGGTAAAAAGATGGACGAATATAATATACTCTATTAAATAAGGGAGTGAAAACAAGTGGGTAGATGTAAGTATAAATGAATAAAGTAAAAAAAATGATAATTGTTATGGGGTAAGAGGGGTAAGATAGTAAACTTTCATGTGAAAATATAGAATAATGTACAATGTAAAGAACATCATGAAACAGACTAAGACGGAAAACATAAAAATCATTTTGAAACGGAAGTACACTTGGGTATGTATGTACGTATGTTTTTTTGTATCATTAATTTTATCTCTATTCTATAAGGGAACAACTGAGGTTAATTTAGTAAATACACTTTTGGTGTCCCTTTATAGAATAGACCAAAACACCCTTTAATATCTCCAATAAAATATATTTAAAAAATGATAATTAAATCAATTTAAAGTCGGATTATTGTTAATCACCCATCATTAAAGTCTAACGCATAGAATCAAGCAATTTTGGATAAAGTCAAAATTCCTAATCTCGCATGAAATTTTTTTTATGTAAAATCCACCCATCAAAATTTTAACACGAGAGATTATGAAGTGAAAAAGGGGAAAAATTACTTAACGTGAACTGCAATCACGCATGAAATCTCTCTCTTTTCCTCCGGAGAAGCAATAATACAACCTTTTCTAAAATATTCCTCCGTTACCAATCTCTTCGTAAAAGTAAAAAAAAAAAAATTATATAATAAATTACCAATTCTTAAATGGATTTGGTCACAACTAAATTTATTCTGGACCATGCCTGAAAAAAATATATCAAATAAGTGTCGTTGATACATGTTGTGCTTGAATAATGTGATTTTAAGTCACTATTCTCTTTTAAAAATATAGGGTTACCATGCCTCAAAAAATGGTTACAATGTCTAAGAATTTTGTTGTTTAATTTATTATAGTTAGTGATGTGAGGTTTGCATACTTCCATAAGGAGGCCCAAGACAGGGTTAACCTGAGTATAGCCCACCTACATATGACGCGTGGGTCCAAGGGCTGAATGATGGCCCAAGCCTGATCCCTTAAGAAATAAAAGGACGTTCTAACCCACTTGATTCATGGCCAGGCCCAAAACCAAAGGGACCATCAGGCCCTATTCCATACTCTCACTCCTGGACACGTGGTCCAATCCCCAGCCGGCATCACATCTTACAGCTAGGGTTATTGGATCAATTCCTAAGGAACCCTAGCCCTATAAATAGTTCAGATCTCAAGGTTGCCAAAGGATCGTGCCAGCTCATACTTGATACCTCCGAGGAACGCGTGACACGTCATCACCGTAAAAGATCCCACAACATTTGGCGCCGTCTGTAGGGAGGTATAGTATCGTGGCCGAACAGCAATCTGATGAAAGCACAGAAGCACGGTTTGCTATCAAAAAAGGGCAGCGCCCTGTTAGAGAAAAAGCTGACAGGCATTGTGATGCCTCAACAAGCCGTCCAGCCTCCACAGGATCCCTGCGGCACAAGTTGCATGGTCTCCATCAGAACATCACAGATGAATGGCAGGAAAGACTTCAGCATGTTCTCCAAGAAGAAATCACTAAGTCCTTCAGCGAAACCAACCCAGTACAAGGAAGTGGCAGAACGGTGGAGTCAGTTGCAGATAGACGCGGCCCACCCAGGGAAAGAAGGCCTCTGAAGGAAGAAAGCCATCATGTAAGAGAAGAACGTCCAGGACGGCGGACGAGCCTGGCATCACAAAGACCCGCTTACAAGCCTTAGGGTCGTCACTTCACAAGTAGGCCCACCATGACCTCTAGAAGGCCGCAAGCAAACTTCACCCGAAAAGAAATTGGTCGAGACAATGAAGTAAGAAGGAAAGGAAAGAAGCCGCCAACGGGAAGCTTGTTTGTCTACAATACGGCTCTTGAAGATATTCTCCTAGCTGAGGGACAAAATCTGGGAATAGAACAGTGGACTCCCAAAAGGCCGCCTGCATCGAAACAGAACACTCCGTTCTGTGCCTTTCACAAGGAGGACGGGCATGATACCCAAAGCTGTCGGATGCTAAGAAAATATTGGATGGCTATGCGGCTAGAGGATACCTACGTCAGTATCTATGTTTGACTGATGAAAATGAAGCCAGCAGGATAATAGGCCAAGAGCCGTGTGCCTCTCCCCTCTCTGACAACGACGACAGTTATTCAGACGAAGGGTTCATAGCAGTAATATCAGGAGGGATCGCGGCAGAAGCACCGTCTAGAGAAGGACGGCAATTCAGTTAGTCTCATCTCTGCATGAAGCAAGTGGATTTACCCCTTGCGGTAATTTCCAAAGACTATTACCGCAAGGCGGCAGCACCATATGATTATGACCCGTTGGTCTTGGAAATTAAAGTGGCCAATCTCAGGGTGAAAAGAGTACTAGTAGACACAGGAAGCTCGTCCGACATAATCACTTTGCAATGCCTACAGAAGTTGAAGCATGACCCTGGAACGATAAAAAAAGTATCCAAGCCCCTTGTGGGCTTCGGGGGAAGTGTCGTCCGTCCTATCGGCTCCATCCTGCTTCCCGTCTCCATTGGCACACCTCCAGTAACTAAATAAAGGTGCCGTCCGATTCACAATCGTGGCAAGTCTCACCTCCTTTAACATCATACTAGGCCGCCCAGCCCTCAATGATCTGAAGGCAGTGATCGTCCCTCACTTACTGTTGGTTAAATTTGTGGGAAGTAATGGTGGCATTGGAGCCCTCTACTGAAACAACCAATTGGCCAGAGATTGCTACCTATCTACGTTGGAACCGGCAGCTTGGGGAGCGTCTCCGAAAAAGAGTGAACAGTTGAAACCTCAGAGAAAAGAACGAAGAATCAAAGCAATGCCCATGGCTCATAGTGCGGATAGACGACCCGAGCCAGTGGGAGAACACTTTGATATAGTCTTAGACCTAAAAGATCCATCTCGAATTGTTCCTATTGGAATCCCACCTGACGATCCCATGGCAGCGGCACTTATACAACTGCTGCAAGAATACCGAGAAATATTTGCTTTCACGATGGAAGAAATGCCAGGCATTGATCCAACAGTAGCAGTGCACAAATTGAATGTAGATAGTACCATGAAACCAGTACGGCAGAAGAAAAGAAATCATGGGGAGGCAAGAAACTTAGCCGCCGCCGCTGAGGTGCAAAAATTGATGGACGCTGGCTTTATACGCCCATGCCAGTACTCGGACTGGGTGGCCAATGTAGTTCTAGTGCCCAAGCCCAAAGGGACGTGGAGAATGTGCGTCGATTAAACAGACCTAAACAAAGCCTGCCCCAAGGACAGCTTGCCATTACCAAAGATAGATCGCCTTCTCGACTCGACGACAGGACATGCCATGATGAGCTTTATGGACGCCTATTCTGGATTTCATCAAATCCCCTTGTGGCCTGAAGATCAGGAGAAGACATCGTTTGTCATAGAGCAGGGTTTGTACTGTTACAAGGTGATGCCGTTCGGCCTAAAGAATGCACCAGTTTTTGCAAAATAGCTTGGAAGGAATATAGAAGCCTATATTGATGACATGATTGTAAAAAGCAAACAGCGGTCAGACCACCTCGGGGACTTGCGGGAGACCTTCGAGACCCTTAGAGCATACCAAATGAGACTCAATCCCAAGAAATGCATTTTTGGAGTCACTTCCGGCAAGTTTCTCGGTTTTCTAATTGAAGAAAGGGGAATTGAGGCCAATCCCGACAAAATACAAGCAGACATCACTATGACGTCCCCAAAGACAGTTAAAGATGTGCAACATCTGACTGGTTGTCTAGCCGCCTTAGGACGTTTTCTGTCCAGAGCTGGAGATAAGGCCTTCGATCGAACTTTCCTTAGCCACGAGCAAATACACCAACTCTCCATGATCTAGAGCTTGCTCAATCTCTCGTTCACTAGCCAACATGGTGAGATTCGGCTTCCTTTTTTCGGCTCTAAGAACCAGATTTGTGTCATAAACTGGAGCCTCGTACCCCTCCTCCTCCTCTTCATCGCCACTCTCATCAAACACAAATACGTCCCCTAACCTCTTATCCTCTTCAAACAACTCCTTACGGCATTCAACAGCTTCTCTCAAGGTCATAACCCATTTATTTGGACACGCATTTTGGTAATGCCCAAACCCTTGACACTTAAAACAACGCACCTTGGACATACTTGTTTCTTCGGTTGAGTTAACTAATTTTGGGGCAGCCGTAGAATTACTTGAACCTACAGTACTAGGTGATGTGTTTGGTTTCAAGATAGGTTCGGATTTAGCCCAAGACTTGGCCTTACCATCCATACTTGACCCTCCCCCATATTTTGCTTTCCCATGGTTTTCCAATTTTAAACAAAGTCCACAAAGAGTATCAAAATCAGAATATGGATAAAGGTCTACGATATTGGCAATATTGTAGCTTAAACCCCTTAAAAATCTAGACAGTTTTTGTTCCTCAATCTCCTCAATTTCCCCCACTAAGGACAACTTTTCAAACTCATCAATATATTCAGCCACACTCATTTTCCCTTGCCTCAATTCATCAATTTTACGATAAGTCATTATTCTATGAGTTGTTGGCACATACCTTTCACGTAGCTTACGTTTCAATGACTCCCAAGAGGTGATTTTCTCCTTCCCATCACGAATTCTCTTGGATTTCAGTCCTTCGAACCACAATGAAGCTCCTCATCCTAGCTTCAATATGGCATACTTACAACGCTTCTCATCATCAATGTCCTTGAAATCGAACATTCGCTCTATCTTGCGCTCCCATTCCAAATAAGCTCCCGGATCTGTTCCACCAACAAATTCAGGAAGTTCCGTGACTTTGAATTCATCCACAACCCATAGTGGATCACGTCTAGGATGCCTTCAAAATCCCCCATCTCGAACGTTCATTAAGGCTTCTTGGAGATGTTGTAGAATCCAGGATCGTCAAAATCCATTTTAGCTCGTAAAAATCACGAACAGCAGCTCTGATATCACAAATGATACAAGTTTAAAAACTCGTTGTATGAATAAGGATAGTTGATTAACAAGCTAGACCTATAGCTCGTCAAACGTGATTGAAAGGCAAGACCTATTGACTCACAATCGGCTCTTTGTATAGGAAGCACGTCCAAAACAAAGAAAAGGTTGAATTATAATGAATGATTCAAAGTAAACTGAAAACAAGTGTTTATTCTTCAAAATTGGTTGTTTTATTCCATTTCAACAAGCTGGCTATAAATAGCCTAAACAATAAGCTAAAAACCGGCAGTTACAAGAGATTTAAACAGCCATTTAAAAGCCATTTAAGAGCCTTTAAAACCGGTGGTTACAAAGCTCTAAAAGCCTCCTAATTCAGTCACTAATTTGGAGGTTACAAAGGCTTAAAACCCTTCTTACAAACAACAATATTTAAAGCTAAGTACAAGACTGAATTTAAATGGGATTAAAACAATTGTCCCCTTATTAAACTGAATTAAAAGAAAACAAATAAAGATAAGCTTAAACGGACCATCAAACGCACTTGATTAAACGGACCATCAAACGCACTTGATTAAATGGACCATCAAACACACTTGATCAAACGGACCATCAAACGACTCACCCAATCCAAGTCACCATGCACACAAAATGAGCCATAAAACCTAAATCAGCTTTGGTTCCAATTGTTAGCATAAGACCGTCACCTTGACAATCACCTTCATCCATAACCATATCATCCCCTCCCCCTTTAAAAGGAATTGACCTCAATTCAGCAAGGCCATCATCATCAAGATATGGTGAGAGGTCACCTACATTGAAAGTAGCATGGACACCATAATCTCCCGGAAGCTCGATCTTGTAAGCATTATCATTCACACGTGCAACCACCTTGTAAGGACCTTCAGCCCTAGGCATAAGCTTGTCCTTGCGTTTGCTTGGAAATCACTCTTTCCTCAAATGAACCGAAACCAAATCACCTTCGACAAACGCCGAGGCTTGCGATTGTTATTTGATTTTTTGTTTATAAGAGGCACTGATAGCTTCAATATGCACGAACTTGTTGGTGCAATTTCATCATAGATTTCAACTTGGCATCGGCATCTTTGTGAACCAACTCATCTTTCGGCAATGGAATCAGATCCAATGGAAAATATGGATTAATCCCATATACCACTTCAAATGGAGAATGACCAGTAGCATAAGTAGGAGAACAATTATAAGAAAATTCAGCCTGAGCAAGCTTGACATCCCAATCCTTTTGCGTCTTACTTACTGACAGCCTGAGCAAGCTCTTTTTTTTTTTCCTTCTTTTTTTTTTTTTTTTTTTTTGGGCGGATCACACGAACAGCAGCTCTGATACCACTAATGATACGAGTTTAAAAACTCGTTGTATAAACAAGGATAGTTGATTAACAAGCTAGACCTTTAACTCGTTGATCGTGAATGCAAGACAAGACCTATTGACTCACAATCAGTTCTTTGAATAGGAAACGCGTCCAAAACAAAGAAAAAGGCTGAATTATAAACTATAATTCGAAATGTAACAAACAAGTGTTTTAATCATCCAGTTGGTTGTTTATTCCAATCAAGAAGCTGACTATAAATAGCCAAAAACCAACAGCTACAAGAGTTTTAAACGGCTAATTAAGAGTCATTTAAGAGCCTTTAAAACTGGCAGTTACAAGCTCTAAAGCCTCCTAATTCAGTCACTAAATTGGAGGTTACAAAAGCTTAAAACTCTCCTTACAAACAGCAATAATCAAAGCTAAGTAATGACTGAATTTAAATTGGGGATTTAAACAAATATCCCTTTATTAAACCGACTTTAACCAAAGCAATTAAAATAATAAGTGCGTACAATCTGTTTAAACAAGCGGACCAATGTGATTAAACGGACCAGTTTGATTAACGTACCACCTTGATAATAAGGACCATATAACGAGCTCACTCAATCCAAGTCACCATGCACACAAAATGAGCCATTGAACCCAAATCAGGTTTGGTTCCAATTGCTAGCATAAGACTATCACTTTCATCCATAACCGTATCATCACCTCCCCCTTTAAAAGGAATTGACCTCAATTCAGCAAGGTTATCATCATAAAGATAAGGTGAAAGATCACCTACATTGAAAGTAGCATGGACACCATAGTCTCCCGGAAGCTCAATCTTGTAAGCATTATCATTCACACGTGCAACCACCTTGTAAGGACCTTCAGCCCTAGGCATAAGCTTGTTCTTCCGTTTGCTTGGAAAACGCTCTTTCCTTAAATGAACCCAAACCAAATCACCTTCTTCAAACAACCTCGGTTTGCGATTCTTATTTGATTTCTGTTTATAAGAGGCATTAATAGCTTCAATTCGCTCACGAACTTGTTGGTGCAGTTTCATCATAGACTTTAACTTAGCATCGGCATCCTTGTGAACCAACTTATCTTTTGGTAATGGAATTAAATCCAAGGGCAAGTATGGATTAATCCATATACTACCTCAAATGGAGAATGACCAGTAGCATAAGTAGGAGACCGATTATAAGCAAATTCAGCGTGAGCAAGCTTGACATCCCAATCCTTTTGCGTTTTACTTACCAACCCTCTCAATAGCGTTCCCAAGGTTCGATTTGTCACCTCTGTTTGCCCATCAGTTTGAGGGTGATGTGAAGTGCTAAACAACAACTTGGTTCCCACCTTTCTCTCCACAATGTATTCCAAAAGTAACTCAAGAACTTGGAATCTCGATCAGAAACAATAGTCTTTGGAATTACATGCAAACGAACAATCTCCTTATAATACAAATCAGCCACATTACAAGCATCATCCGTTTTGTGACAAGCAACGAAGTGAGCCATTTTTGAAAATCTATCCACCACGACCATAATAGCATCCTTACCTCTTTGAGTACGAGGCAAAGCCACTATAAAATCCATGGATACATCTTCCCAAGGGCGAACTGGAACCGGCAAAGGTGAGTATAAACCGGGTTTGAAAGAACTCTTGGCCATATGACAAGTCACACATTTATTCACAATGTTCGTTACATCACCTAACATTTTAGGCCAAAAGAAATGTTCTCTCAATATTTCCAAGGTCTTGGCTATGCCAAAGTGACCAGCCAATCCTCCACCATGAGCCTCACGCACTAGTAACTCACGAATTGAATGCTTAGGAATACAAAGGCGATTACCTTTGAAAAGAAACCCATCTTGCAACATGTACTCCCCATAAGCACCAACTGCACATTTCTCGAATGCAACTCCAAAATCACCATCATCATGATAATAATCTTTTAAGGTTTCAAACCCCAACAAACGAACATCAAGTGTAGCAAGCAAAGTGTACCTTCGTGATAATGCATCAGCCACCACATTGCTTTTACCATCTTTGTATTTCGAAGAAAAATGAAAGGATTGCAAGAACTCAACCATTTAGCATGCCTTGGGCTCAATTTTTGTTGCCCATTAATATACTTCAAAGATTCATGATCAGAATGCAAAACAAAGTGGCTAGAACGCAAATAATGACTCCAATGATCCAAAGCTCTAACAATGGCATAGAACTCTTTATCATAAGTGCAATAATTCAAACGAGCACCCCCTAACTTTTCCGAAAAATAAGCTATGGGACGCTTACCTTGGATCAAAACAGCACCAATCCCCACTCCACTAGCATCACACTCGACCTCAAAAGGTTGAGAGAAATCTGGCAGCGCCAAAATAGGAGCAGCACACAAACGCTCTTTAATCACATCAAACGCCTTTTGAGCGTCCTCTCCCCATACAAAAGCACCTTTCTTCAAGCAACTAGTGATAGGACTAGTAATAGTACTGAAATCACGAATGAAACGTTTATAAAATGAAGCAAGACCATGAAATGAACGCACCTCACTTATAGTTTTAGGATTAGGCCACGATTTGATAGCCTCGATCTTGGACTGATCCACGGACACTCTATCTTTCGAAACCACATAGCCCAAGAATACAACATTGTCAACAAGGAATGAACACTTCTCTAGCTTCCCATAGAGTCTTTGAGCTCTAAGTGTTTCAAAAACATCCCTCAAATGAATCAGATGCTCCTCTTCGTTCCTACTATACACCAAGATGTCATCAAGATATACCACAACGAATCTGCCCAAAAATGATTTAAGCACTTCGTTCATTAGCCTCATAAACGTACTAGGAGCATTAGTGAGACCAAATGGCATGACGGTCCACTCATACAAACCATGTTTTGTCTTGAAAGCCGTTTTCCACTCATCTCCTTCACGCATACGAATCTGATGATAACCACTTCGCAAATCAATTTTTGAGAACAACTTCGAACCATGGAGCTCATCTAACATATCATCAAGTCTCGGAATTGGAAAACGATACTTGATGGTAATGTTATTCACAGCCCTACTATCAACACACATTCTCCATGTTCCATCTTTCTTAGGCACAAGCAACACCGGAACAGCACATGGACTCAAGCTTTCTCTAACATAGCCTCGATTCACAAGTTCATCAATTTGCTTTTGTAATTCCTTTGTTTCCTCCGGATTGCAACGATAGGCAGCCTTATTAGGCAAAGAAGTTCCTGGAATAAGATCAATTTGATGTTCAATACCACGAATAGGGGGCAAACCTGGTGGTAATTCATCCGGAAATACATCCTTGAACTCAAACAGCAATTCGGCAATGGGACTGCCTTCTTTCCAATTTTGGCCTTCAATTGGACTCTCCTTAGCCACGAGCAAATACACCAACTCTCCAAGATCAAGAGCTTGCTCAATTTCTCGTTCACTAGCCAACATGGTGAGATTCGGCTTTTTCTTTTGTTTCACACTCATGGATCGAACCGCTTGAGATGACATAGGCTTTAGCACAATTTTCTTTCCTTTGTCTCTCAATTCATACTCATTGCTTCTCCCTTTATGAATCACGTCCCTATCAAACTGCCAAGGACGACCCAACAAAATATGACAAGCATCCATAGGAATAACATCACAAAGAACTTCATCCACATACGAACCCATAGTCAAACCAACCCTTACTTGCTTCGACACTTTTACACTATTACCATTATCAAGCCAATGGAGTGCGTATGGCCTAGGATGGGCAGTAGTGATTAAGCCTAATTTTGACACCATTTCACTAGAAGCAGCATCTGTACAACTCCCCCCATCAACAATTACACTACACCACTTATCTTTCACTAGACATTTAGTATGAAACAACTGATCTCGTTGATCTAGATCAGTAGGTGAAATTTGAGTTTGTAGCGCTCTAAGAACCAGATTTGTGTCATAAATTGGAGCCTCATACCCTTCCTCTTCCTCCTCATCACCACTCTCATCAAACACAAATACGTCCCCCAACCTCTTTTCCTCTTCAAACAACTCCTCACGACATTCAACAGCTTCTCTCAAGGTCACTACTCGTTTATTTGGACACGCATTTTGATAATGCCCAAACCCTTGACACTTAAAACAACGCACCTTGGACAGACTTGTTTCTTTGGTTGGGTTAGATAGTTTAGGGGCAGCCGTAGAATTACTTGAACCTACGGTACTAGGTGATGTGTTTGGTTTCAAGCTAGGTTCGGATTTAGCCCAAGACTTGGCTTTACCATCCATACTAGACCCTCCCCCATATTTTGCCTTCCCTTGATTTTCCAATTTTAAACAAAGTCCACAAAGAGTGTCAAAATCAGAATATGGATAGAGGTCTACGGTATTGGCAATATTATAATTTAGACCCCTTAAAAATCTGGACAGTTTTTGTTCCTCAATTTCCTCAATTTCTCCCATTAAGGACAACTTTTCAAACTCATCAATATATTCAGCCACACTCATTTTTCCTTGCCTCAACTCGGCAATTTTACAATAAGTTGTTATTCTATGAGTTGTTGGCACATACCTTTTACGTAGCTTACGTTTCAAAGACTCCCAAGAGGTAATTTTCTCCTTCCCTTCACGTATTCTCTTGGATTTCAGTCCCTCGAACCACAATGAAGCCCCTCGTCCTAGCTTCAATATGGCATATTTGCAACGCTTCTCATCATCAATGTCCTTGAAATCGAACATTCTCTCTATTTTGCGCTCCCACTCCAAATAGGCTTCCGGATCTGTTCCACCAACAAATTCAGGAAGTTCGGTGACCTTGAATTCATCCATAGCCCGTAGATCACGCCTAGGAGGCCTACGATACCCCCCATCTCTAACGTTCTTCAAGGCTTCTTGGAGATGTTGTAGAAAGTCAGGATCATTTAAATCCATAATTCAGTTTGTAAGAATTACGAACAGCAGCTCTTTTTTTTTTTTTTTTTTTTTTTTTTTTTGGGCGGATCACACGAACAGCAGCTCTGATACCACTAATGATACGAGTTTAAAAACTCGTTGTATAAACAAGGATAGTTGATTAACAAGCTAGACCTTTAACTCGTTGATCGTGAATGCAAGACAAGACCTATTGACTCACAATCAGTTCTTTGAATAGGAAACGCGTCCAAAACAAAGAAAAAAAGCTGAATTATAAACTATAATTCGAAATGTAACAAACAAGTGTTTTAATCATCCAGTTGGTTGTTTATTCCAATCAAGAAGCTGACTATAAATAGTCAAAAACCAACAGCTACAAGAGCTTTAAACAGCTAATTAAGGGCCATTTAAGAGCCTTTAAAACTGGCAGTTACAAGCTCTAAAGCCTCCTAATTCAGTCACTAAATTGGAGGTTACAAAGGCTTAAAACTCTCCTTACAAACAGCAATAATCAAAGCTAAGTAATGACTGAATTTAAATTGGGGATTTAAACAAATATCCCTTTATTAAACCGACTTTAACCAAAGCAATTAAAAATAATAAGTGCGTACAATCTGTTTAAACAAGCGGACCAATGTGATTAAACGGACCAGTTTGATTAACGTACCACCTTGATAATAAGGACCATATAACGAGCTCACTCAATCCAAGTCACCATGCACACAAAATGAGCCATTGAACCCAAATCAGTTTTGGTTCCAATTGCTAGCATAAGACTATCACTTTCATCCATAACCGTATCAAAAACTCAAGATAAGGGCCTTTATTATGGAACGAGCACAAAAGAATCCTAATATTACTAACTAAATAGACGAATGCACGCTAACCAATGTCCTAAATCGAGTGAAAGATTCAAATGCCAAGCAAAGTGAACTAAGGGCAAGCACTAACCAATTCTCCTTCAACCGAGCATACCACGTCAAATCTCTAGATCCTATCCACCCTTGAGAGTAGCATCTCGAGACGCCGCGAAGGCGCCGGAAAACAAGATTAGGCTACCCGACATCTTAGCATGACAATCCATTTCCATAAACTTGATCAAATCCTCCCTCCACCGACAATGACTCAACTCAAAAGGGTCAAGAGGACTTTTTAGGGTGTAACGTAGGCTAGGGGTAAGGTGTGGAACAAATTTGGTAATTTGATGCTCATACCTAAAGTGAAGCGCAATGATAGAACTCAACTCAAGCAAAACGAACCAAATACAAACTCATACCACTTATTTGGGGTTCCCCCAAGCTTATTCAACAACAATTCTAAACTACAACTCTTTTTGGACTTTTCTTGATTTGATTTTCTCTTTTTTTTGTGTTTCAATTGAAACTTTTCTCATGCCTTGTTTTTCTTTATTTTTGGCTTTTTCAAAACTTTTGCTTTTGCTTATTTATTCACTATATACAACATACTTCCCAAACTTTTCCATTCATGCCAATAACAATCATTCCTCAACTTTGCATAATCAATCAAAACCAACAAGCATCATAACTCTAAGCTTCACTATCACTTCTAAGGGTGAAAACAAAACAAAGGCTATTAGGCTTGAAATGTGCTCATAAGAAATGAAGGGGCAAGGCTCAAATGGCTAGCAAGGGGGCAAATTCAAACAAAAACATATGAGAAAAATAGAGAAATAAAGTCCTAAACTAAAAAGGAAAATAGTCACCGAAAGAAATGCCTCTATCGTCCCCTAAAGTAGTTCGGTCACGATCTCGGGAAGGAAATAGTCAAATTCGGGAAGTAAGAAAGTCAATGCCAAGGATCCATGCCACTCAATATATGTATATGTGTTTGGGCTAATTTGAACATGAACCTCACATGGGAGCAAATACCACTCTCTCCGGTTTCAAGTCACTAGAGAGATCGACACCATCTTACCACAAGCCAAGGGTTCAAGACGCATGTTACCCAAAGTTCAACCAACTTTCTTAACACCTAAATCCTAGATTCGACCCAAGATATTGAAAACCGTGCAAAATCTACCAATTAGGAATAAAAGCATTCTAGTCTACAAGTTCCAATTTTATTTGCCCAAATCAAGAATAATGCCTAAAAAGCTAGAAAAGCTTGCCTTGACAAAGATCGAAAAGGAAAAAGAAAGAAAGAAATGAAAAAGAAAATAAAAGAAACTAAACAAGAAATATGCACAAAATCCAAAATACTCACAAAATCAAGCAATCCATCACACGGAGATCAAAGTAGCAAACAATAAAATCTCCCCCCAAGCTCGAATTAGGCCATGTCCTCAAGGCCTAAAACGAAACTAGGAGGGGCACAGCTACCCATCCAACCAATGCCCCGCAATAACGATGCCAACCCAAAGAATGCATGTGAGTTAGAAGGATATTACCGGTGATGACGTGGGAGCAAGTCCCGCAAAGAACCGTAATAACGAACGAACTCACCAAGAAGAATAGCCGGACATGGCAAAGATGGATGCAAAGATTTCCACATCAAGAAAGCTTGAGCCACAAAAAACTTCAAAAATCAAGAAAAATTAGTATACATGGGCCAAGTGGCCAACACCCACGAAATGAAGGATAAATGTTGCGTTTTCTCTTTCGGAATGAGGAATGAGGGAAGGGAGTGGGAACAAAAGATTCACAAACAACTTCACTCACATCACATAAAGCACAAGAAATCTCAACATAAGATCCTTCATTCACTTTAAAATCTTTTTGGTTGGCACATTCACTCTTTTCCTTAATTTGAATCCACTTAAGCACTTCAAGGCAAAATGGAGCAAATAGATTTCATCACCATCATCGATGCACTCACTCAAAGAGGAACGAGTAGGAACAAACTCTCCAATACTCAACTCTTCAATGTCATGCATCATAGGTGGCAATGTAGCCTCAAACTCATCTCTTCTTCATGAAACTTCCTTAATAGATTCTTGCAATAGGTTAGAAAGTCCCAAAAAACCTATTACAATTCGTTGGGGCATGACTTCAAATGAACTCAAACAAGAATCTATTCTTAGCTCTTCTTGAATTTCAAGATATTTTATGAAAGCAAGCCTCCCCAATAATGATTTTGGAGATTCAAAATTCAAAGAGCTTAGGAAATTATCATGGAGAAAGAGAAGATCATCAAGTGAAATCGACTCATCATCTTGAGAAACAAAAGAATTTGCCATTTTTTCGGTTTTCAAAGAAAAAGAAAATGAAAAAAGAACTAGACTAGCGAACTAGAATGAAGAATCAAACAATGATGCCATTCCCCGGCAACGGCGCCATTTTGATAAGGTGTTTTTCCGTCGTTGAATAGAAATACACCTCACCAAACAAATTTATAAAACACCTAACTAACCGGCTATATGGACTATAGCGGCAAGTATAGGGATCGTCCCATAGGAATGGATATGCTTGACTTATCAATCTATGTGTTCACAAGCTAGTTCGGATGGAAAATGATTTGTTTTTGAACTAATCTAATGAAAACTAGAGGAACAAACAAATAAGGAAGCTCTAGAGATTTCAGGAATCGGCAATGGAAATCAAATCAAAGAAATAACAAGGTCAAGACATTCATGAATATGCAACGACATAGCAAATAGGGGAATGAAAATTAATGACGTGCTCGCCACCTCTCAGATAGAGCACGCGAAGCAACCTAGCCTATGGAAAGCTTTCGCATAGTCCTAAGCTAGATTAGCTCGCATATAATAGGAATTATCATTCACTTGCATGAATTAGGCTCACGATGTCTTGCCAAACCTAAATCATACATTCCAATCTAACTCAATCAACTAGCATTTGCAACTACTACTCAATTGATCATGGAAAATCCTATCACTAAATCAATTTTAATCACAACATCAATCATGAATTTTCCCTAAAATTCCCCAAATGCAATGCCAAAGCTTCATCCCTAACCTCTAGACTAAACTACCCAATTAGCATGATTAACATCAACATTAAACTAACATTAATCCTACTCATGAAACTAATTGAACTAATGAAGCTAAGTGAAACAATAAAATTCAGAAAATCAAATATCCAAAAATTGGGGGAAAATGAAGAACATTCAAAGCATGAAACTAATTCTAGAATTCAATCATGAAATCAAAGCATAAAAGAAATTAATGAAGCAATTAAAGAATTAAAGAACTAATCAAAAGAGAATTATACCTTGAAATGGTGAAATTAGCATCAAACTTTGAAGCACAAAATAAAGAACAAAGCTCAAAGCAAAAAGAAAGAAATCTGAAAATTAAAGATGATTGTATTGAATTTAGAATCAAGAATTTGAGGCTAAGAATCCTTAATCCTAATCTCTAATCTAAGCCCTAAACTAATTCTAGAGAGAGAATTCTAAGCTAAGCCTAAAATCTCAAAAATCAGAAAATTACATAAATGAAAGCCTAATTACAAAATGCTGCGATTTCGTTTTTATAATAGCAGCCCCGCGCACTTGTGCGACCGAATAGGGGGTGTTGTGTGGTCGCACAGATTCTGTGTGGTCGCACAAGTGAATGCATTCGATCGCACAGCAAAAATGGAACATTCTGATCTCTAAACTGCAGTGTGTGCGACCACACAGGCTGCTGCAGAAGCATTCGATCGCACAGACATGATTCGATCGCACAGATTGCTGCAGCTGCGTGTTGCTGCACTGTTCGTGTTTAGCTGCTGTTCTTGCGTGTTATATGCAGTGTTGTGGAAGCTATTTCATGCCCGTGTACAACCACTATCAAGAGGCAAGCATGGCTCGTGAAAACGAGCTTAAAAGGGGCTGCTGCAAGGCCTATACAAGGCTGTTTGTGCGCACAAGTACAGCAGCTACGGCTGCTGTTCTGCTCGATGTTTAGCTTCTGTTCTTGCTGTGTTTGGCTGCTGTAATGGCGTGTAATACTGCAGTGTTGTGGCTGTGGTTTCTTTCTCTTGTGTAGCTACCAAAAAGGGGCAAGCAAGGCTCAAGTAGAGCCACGAACAGCAGCCAAACAGTGGCTGTAAAGCACGAGTGCATTGCTGTTTGTATGCCTTGTTACTGTGGCTGTTTGTGTGCCTTGTTGCTGTGGCGAAGTTGCCATGATGGTCGTGTGCTGTGGCAAGGATGTGGCTTGTTGTTGTTGTTCATTTGCAGCAACTAATGGCTTGCAAGATTGATGGAAAACACACACACACAAGGCTCGCTGCACATAGAAATCGTAAAGCATATTATTGAAAATCGAAAATCAAAACATTAATTCGTTAATCATTTTTACAAATCGTAAAACATATAACTCGTCGACAAGCATAATGACACATTATTAACACGTTATTACTCAAAATGACTCTTACGCAATGAGAATGCGCGCAAAAGGCATATTTAGAGCAAAAACGACTAAAATATACGCAAGACGAGAAAATGTTACGATAAATGCAAAAATGCATTAAACGAACTAAAAACGATAAAACTAAGCGAAAATAATAATAAAATGCTAATAAAATGAAATTAAATCCTAAGCTAAGAGCGACATAAATGTCGCTCATCAGAGCAGCACACAAACACTCCTTAATTACAACAAATGCCTTTTGAGCGTCCTCTCCCCATACAAACGCACCTTTCTTCTAACAACTAGTAATAGGACTAGTAATGGTACTGAAATCACGAATAAAACGTCTATAAAATGAAGCAAGACCATGAAATGAATGCACCTCACTTATAGTTTTAGGACTAGGCCATGATTTGATAGCCTCGATCTTGGACTGTTCCACGGACACCCCATCCTTGGAAACCACATAGCCCAAGAATACCACATTATCAACAAGGAACGAACACTTCTCTAGCTTCCCATAGAGCTTTTGAGCTCTAAGGGTTTCAAAAACATCCCTCAAATGAATCAGATGCTCTTCTTCGTTCTTACTATACACCAAGATGTCATCGAGATATACCACAACGAATCTGCCCAAAAATTATTTAAGCACTTCGTTCATTAGCCTCATAAACGTACTAGGAGCATTAACGAGACCAAATGGCATGACGGTCCATTCATACCAACCATGTTTTGTCTTAAAAGCCGTTTTCCACTCATCTCCTTCACCCATCCGAATCTGATGATAACCATTCCGAAAATCAATTTTTGAGAACAACTTCGAACCATGGAGGTCATCTAACTTATCATCAATTCTCGGAATTGGAAAACGATACTTGATGGTAATGTTATTCACAGCCCTACTATCAACACACATACGCCATGTCCCATCTTTCTTAGGCACAAGCAACACCGAAACATCACATGGACTCAAGCTTTCTCTATCATAGCCTCGACTCACAAGTTCATCAATTTGTTTTTGCAACTCCTTTGTTTCCTCCGGATTGCAACGATAAGCAGCCTTATTAGGCAAAGAAGTTCCTGGAACAAGATCAATTTGATGTTCAATACCACGAATAGGAGGCAAACCTGGTGGTAATTCGTCGGGAAATACATCCTTGAACTCAAAAAGCAACTCGACAATGGGACTGCCTTCTTTCCAATTTTTGCCTTCGATCGGACTTTCCTTAGCCACGAGCAAATACACCAACTCTCCATGATCTAGAGCTTGCTCAATCTCTCGTTCACTAGCCAACATGGTGAGATTCTGCTTCTTTTTTTGCTGCACACTCATGGATCGAACCGCTTGTGATGACAGAGGCTTTGGCACAATCATCTTGCCTTTGTCTCTCAATTCATACTCGTTGCTTTTCCCCTTGTGAACCACGTCCCTATCAAACTGCCAAGGACGAGCCAACAAAATATGACAAGCATCCATAGGAATAACATCACAAAGAATCTCATCCACATACGAACCCATAGTCAAACCAACCCTTGCTTGTTTCGACACCTTCACACTATTACCATGATCGAGCCAATGGATTGCGTAGAAGCAACATTGGTGCAACTCCCCCCATCAACAATCACACTACACCACTTATCTTTCACTAGACATTTAGTATGAAACAACTGATCTCGTTTGTCCGAATTAGTAGATGCAATTTGGATTTGTAGAGCTCTAAGAACAAGATTTGTGTCATAAACTGGAGCCTCGTACCTCTCCTCTTCCTCTTCATCGCCACTCTCATCAAACACAAATACGTCCCCCAACCTCTTCTCCTCTTCAAACATCTCCTTACGGCATTCAACAACTTCTCTCAAGGTCATAACTCGTTTATTTGTACACGCATTTTGATAATGCCCAAACCCTTGATACAACACACCTTGGACATACTTGTTTCTTTGGTTGAGTTAATTAATTTTGGGGAAGCCGTAGAATTACTTGAACCTACGATACTAGGTGATGTGTTTGGTTTCAAGATAGGTTCGGATTTAGACCAAGACTTGGACTTACCATCCATACTTGACCCTCCCCCATATTTTGCTTTCCCTTGGTTTTCCAATTTTAAACAAAGTCCACAAAGAGTATCAAAATCAGAATATGGATAAAGGTCTACGGTATTGGCAATATTGTAGTTTAAACCCCTTAAAAATCTAGACAGTTTTTGTTCCTCAATCTCCTCAATTTTCCCCACTAAGGACACCTTTTCAAACTCATCAATATATTCAGCCACACTCATTTTCCCTTGCCTCAATTCAGCAAATTTACGATAAGTCGTTATTCTATGAGTTATTGGCACATACCTTTTACGTAGCTTACGTTTCAAAGACTCCCAAGAGGTGATTTTCTCCTTCCCATCACGAATTCTCTTGGATTTCAGTCCTTCGAACCACAATGAAGCTCCTCGTCCTAGCTTCAATATGGCTTACTTACAACGCTTCTCATCATCAATGTCCTTGAAATCGAACATTCGCTCTATCTTGCGCTCCCATTCCAAATAAGCTTCCGGATCTGTTCCACCAACAAATTCAGGAAGTTCTGTGACTTTGAATTCATCCACAACTCGTAGTGGATCACGTCTAGGATGCCTTCAAAATCTCCCATCTCGAACGTTCTTCAAGGATTCTTGGAGATGTTGTAGAAAGTCAGGATCGTAAAATCTATTTTAGCTCGTAAGAATCACGAAGAGCAGCTCTGATACCACAAATGATACGAGTTTAAAAACTCGTTATATGTGTAAGGATAGTTGATTAACAAGCTAGACATATAGCTCGTCAAACGTGATTGAAAGGCAAGACCTACTAACTCTTAATCGGCTCTTTAAGTAGGAAACACGTCCAAAACAAAGAAAAGGTTTGAATTATAATCAATAATTTAAAGTAAACTGAAAACAAGTGTTTATTCTATAAAATTGGTTGTTTTATTCCATTCAACAAGCTGGCTATAAATAGCCTAAACACTCAGTTAAAAACTGAGTGGTTACGAGAGCTTTAAACAGCCATTTAAAATCCATTTAAGAGCCTTTAAAACCGGTGGTTACAAAGCTCTAAAACCCTCCTAATTCAGTCACCAATTTGGAGGTTACAAAGGGTTAAAACCCTCCCTACAAACAGCAATATTTAAGCTAAGTACAAGAATGAATTTAAATGGGATTAAAACAATTGTCCCCTTATAAACTGAATTAAACGAAAACAAATAAAGATAAGCTTAAACGGACCATCAAACGCACTTGATTAAACGGACCATCAAACGCACTTGATTAAACGGACCATCAAACGCACTTGATTAAACGGACCATCAAACGCACTTGATTAAACGGCTTTGATTCATTCCAAGTCACCATGCACACAAAATGAGCCATCGAACCTAAATCAGCTTTGGTTCCCATTGTTAGCATAAGACTATCACCTTGACCATCACCTTCATCCATGACGGTATCATCCCCTCCCCTTTAAAAGGAATTGACTTCAATTCAGCAAGGCCATCATCATCAAGATAGGGTGAGAGGTCACCTACATTGAAAGTAGCATGGACACCATAATCTCCCGGCAGCTCGATCATGTAAGCATTATCATTCACACGTGCAACCACCTTGTAAGGACCTTCAGCCCTAGGCATAAGCTTGTTCTTGCGTTTGCTTGGAAAACGCTCTTTCCTCAAACAAACCCAAACCAAATCACCTTCGACAAACACCCGAGGCTTGCGATTCTTTTTTGATTTCTGTTTATAAGAGGCATTGTTAGCTTTAATACGGTCACGAACTTGTTAGTGCAATTTCCTCATAGATTTCAACTTGGCATCGACATCTTTGTGAACCAACTCATCTTTTGGTAATGGAATCAGATCCAATGGAAAATATGGATTATTCCCATATATGACTTCAAATGGAGAATGATCAGTAGCATAAGTAGGAGAACGATTATAAGCAAATTCAGCGTGAGCAAGCTTGACATCCCGATCCTTTTGTGTCTTACTTACCAACTCTCGTAACATCGTTCCCAAGGTTCGATTTGTAACTTCCGTTTGCCCATCAGTTTGAGGGTGATGTGAAGTGCTAAACAACAATTTGGTTCCCACCTTTCTCCACAATGTATTCCAAAAGTAACTCAAAAACTTGGAATGACGATCCGAAACAATAGTCATGCAAACGAACAATCTCTTTATAATACAAATCAGCCACATTACAAGCATCATTCGTTTTGTGACAAGCAACAAAGTGAGCCATCTTGGAAAATCTATCAACAACGACCATGATAGCATCCTCTTTGAGTATTAGGCAAAGCCACTATAAAATCCATAGAAACATCTTCCCAAGGACGAACCGGAACTGGTAATGGTGAGTACAAACCGGGCTTGAAAGAACTCTTGGCCATATGACAAGTCACGCACTTACCCACAATGTTCGTTACATCGCCCAACATTTTAGGCCAAAAGAAATGCTCCCTCAATATCTCCAAGGTCTTAGCTATGCCAAAGTGACCAGCCAACCCTCCACCATGAGCCTCACGAACTAGTAGCTCACGTATTGAGTGCTTGGGAATACAAAGACGATTGCCTTTGAAAAGAAACCCATCTTGCAACATGTACTCTCCATAGGCACCAACTGCACATTTCTCAAATGCAACTCCAAAGTCGATATTAGTCTTTCAAGGTCTCAAACCTTAATAGACGAACATCAAGTGTAGCATACAAAGTATATCTCCGTGATAATGCATCATCAACTACATTGCTCTTACCATCTTTGTATTTCCAAGAAAAATGAAAGGATTGTAAGAACTCAACCCATTTAACATGCTTTGGACTCAATTTTTGTTGCCCATTAATATACTCCAAAGATTCATGGTCAGAATGCAAGACAAAGTGACTAGAGTGCAAATAATGACTCCAATGATCCAAAGCTCTAACAATGGCATAAAACTCTTTATCATAAGTGCAATAATTCAAACGAGCACCCCGTAACTTTTCCGAAAAATAAGCTATGGGACGCTTACCTTGGATCAAAACAGCACTAATTCTCACACCACTAGCATCACACTCGACCTCGAAAGGTTGAGAAAAATCCGGCAATGCCAAAATGGAGCAGCACACAAACGCTCCTTAATTACATCAAATGCCTTTTGAGCGTCCTCTCCCCATACAAACTCACCTTCCATCAAACAAGTAATAGGACTAGTAATGGTACTGAGATCACGAATAAAACGTCTGTAAAATGAATTAAGACCATGAAATGAGCGCTCCCCACTTATAGTTTTAGGGCTAGGCCATGATTTGATAGCCTCGATCTTGGACTGATCCACGGACACCCCGTCCTTCGAAACCACATATCCCAAGAATACCACATTATCAACAAGGAACGAACACTTCTCTAGCTTCCCATAGAGCTTTTGAGTTCTAAGGGTTTCAAAAACATCCCTCAAATGTATCAGATGCTCCTCTTCGTTAATACTATACACAAGATGTCATCGAGATATACCACAACGAATCTGCCCAAAATTGATTTAAGCACTTCGTTCATTAGCCTCATAAACGTACTAGGAGCATTAGTGAGACTAAATGGCATGACGGTCCATTCATACAAACTGATGTGGCCTAAACTAAATAGTGCCACATGGCTGTACTATGATAGCCCAGAGAGGAGGCCCAAAAGGCCCACCAGCAGGCATACCTCGAATCCATACATAGCCAATACCCACATCCAGATCCAAGACCCATCGCTTAGGTCATGAGGCCTATTTGCCTGGAAGGATCCTGATCCATTATGTCTAAAAGTCAAAGCTTGCAGGCAAGCCCAACATTCAAAAGGTCCAACAGGTCTAATCAAGTCTCCTACTATCGGACACGTGTCCAGATCCTATAAAGCATCCAATCATGCAGCCAGGGTTTAGGGATCAATTCCTAAGAAACCCTAGCACTATAAATAGTGCAGATCCCTAGGTAAAGGGGGCAATCAATTCATTCTCACCTACCTTAAAACTATTTTTGCTCTGCCTTCTCTCTAAAATTACTTCTCTCTCTAGCGTATACTTACTTAAGCATCGGAGGGAATATTCCTACGGGGATATTCTTGTTTTGCAGGTTGCCAGAAGTTCGTGCCAGCTCATACTTGATACCTCCGAGGAACGCGTGACACGTCATCACCGTAAAAGATCCCACAACATTTGGCGCCGTCTGTGGGGAGGTATAGTATCATGGCTGAACCGCAGTCTGAAGGAGAGTATAATGTTGAAGGAGAAGAGAGACGACCTCGCGAAAGGAGTCAACGCCATATAGAAGAAGCCAATCGAGTCGCAAATGCCGAAAACACACCACGTCGAGTGCAGGAGGCCGAGGTGGTTGTAGAGGAAGAACCAGTCCTGGAAGCATCTCCACCGGGCGACCACCTAAGCCCTAGTGTCCGAGATGCCGTGCTGGATGAGAATTTGGACTTGCCAGTCTCAGTGGGATCGCTGCGCGAGATTTTAGCAGGATTCCAATAGTAAATGAATCAAACCTTTCGACAGCAGATGAGTACCGCATTGTAGGATGAAATACGAAAGAACATGTTAATCTACAGCACTGAAAGGACGGCCCCGCAGACGCCCCTCAGTCTGGGCGTCAATCGGATAAACAAAATGCCACTTAGATCCAATGTGTGGAGAGCCGGAGAAAGCTCCTGTCCACAAGCCATCCGTGGAGTCAGTCCTGTGGCAGAACGCTCGGAGATTGACCGCGGCCATCAAGCCTTTCTGCCTCGGAGAGAGACCAAGCCACGCGCCCACCATCCGGAGGAAACCCCCCGGCCATATTACTGCCCTCCTCGAGACGTCAGGAACACTATGAAGCTGAATCTGAACTATAAGACACTGGTCCACCCTAGTAATGGACGATCCTCCATTTTACCCCTCTACTCGAGGGCAGACCCACATGATGCCTAACAGAGTAAGCTTGTGTCCCCGTATGGTCTCCAGCCGCCATGAACCAACTATCACATCCAGCAAGGGTTTAAAAACCTGACGCTGAGGCACATGAGCACCCCCTTCTCTGAGGACATAATGAACGCCCCGAAAGAACCAAAGGTTAAAACTCCCACCATTGAAGCCTATGATGGTACCACCGACCCAGATATGCACCCAGTTGCATACTGTCACCACATGTATGTTCAAGGAACCAATGAAGCCACTTGGTGCAAATACTTCCCTGCCACTCTTAAAGGAGTAGCGTCCAAATGGTTTGAACGACTGCCCCCAGGATCAATAGCCTCTTTCAGCGAACTACAAACCCTGTTCTCCCCCAGGTTCATGGCACACAAGGAAGAAAGGAAAACAAGCATGCATTTGGGACGCATTCAACAAGGAAAAGATGAATCACTAAGAAGCTATGTGAAACGTTTAAATCTAGAAGCCGGGCAGATCCCAGATCTACCCGACGGCGTCTCTTTCGACAATTTTATCAAGGGATTGAAGAAAGGATCATTCAAGTTTGACTTAGTTAAGAAGAGTGTTCGGACTATGGCCAAAGTGTTGGATGAGGCTGAAGCGTTTATCCACACAACAGAAATATGCAGCAGGTCCAAAGATGGAAAGACTGGTGAGGCAACAGATTTCTCAGGAAAGAAGGACAAAATAGACCGAAAGGCCCCACGAGTAAATGGTATTTAAGCTCTTTCGAAAGAGCATGATACCAATTCTCCTGGACACAAGAGAGAACGTCCACAAGAAAGAGAATATTTCGAGTACAACACAGATCTCCTCACGATACTGATGGACGTCGGGACCAAGTTCGACCTTGAACGGCCTTTTCCCATGAAGTATCCTGCTGAGAGTCGAGACCCTAAGCTGTATTGCCAGTTCTACGAGGATATAGGGCATGACACCAAGAACTGTAGAAGCTTGAAGAGAGCCCTAGACGCCCTAGCCTCCAAAGGACACCTCAAAAACTACTTACAAAGGAGAGCTCACAGCCCGGGGAAGAACCAGTACAAAAAGAACAAGTCACCCGTCTCACCAACAGCGGGAAATCACAGAGAAGGGGGATTTGTAGCCGTCATATCTGGGGGGCCAGCCGCTGGAGGACCCACCATGAGGGAACAGAAAGACTATGCCCACCGCCTAGGGCAAGTGATGCTGTCAGGAAAGTCACCTGTGGACCCATTCCCTCAGATAGAGATATGTAAGTCGGATGGTGGGCGAGTAGCCACTCCGCATGATGATCCTCTTGTGGTCGAGATCAAAATCTCCAACATGAGAGTGAAGCGTATCCTGATAGACACTGGTAGCTTGTCCGACATAATGAGCATGGAGTGCCTCAGCCGCCTAGCCCACGATCCCAAACCATATAGAGCATACACTATCCCATCATTGGTTTTGGAGGAAGCATCATACATCCTGTAGGCGTCATCAACTTGCCGGTTCAGATCGGGGATCGAAAAGATGGACGAAAGATGGGAGTGAATTTCCTAATCGTCAAGGACTTGACAGCGTACAATGTCATCTTGGGACGTCCCACCCTAAACAAAATTAAAGCGGTAGTCGTCACCCATCTCATGCTCCTGAAGTTTGTATGTGATGATGGGGCGATAGGGACTATACATGGAGACCAACAGCAGGCGAGAGACTGCTACCTCACAACCCTCAACCCGTCAGCATGGAAGAAAGATTTGGCCGAAGCAAGAGGCAAGAGAAAGCATGAGGAAAAAAGTGGCTAAAAATAGAATGTCATTAAATTAGGATAATTTATGTAATTCGAGCCTACTAAACGGCCTAACAATTGTGCAAGAGCCCACAAAAAGGCCTGTAATGCCTGCCTACAAAACGGCCAATTTAGTTTTTCTATTTAGTAAAATGATAAACTCTATGATAATATTTCCTTATCTGATGAACTCATGGCTCAATAAAGCCACTCACAAAAATAAAAAGTGAAATACCCGAAATACCCCCACATTAACGAGCCCTAAGTGGCGGCGTCACGAGTGGCTAACTGAACAACGGCCTTAAAAGTGGCCCAAACTAACAAAGACGTAAAAGCGCAAAACAAGACTCAACAAGAGCAGTCATATAAGATGACGCCTTCTCCTTTGAAGGCGTCACAAAAAGACTAATCGGTTGACGGCCTGAGAAGTGGCCTAGATTAGCGCCCCAAATTAGGTTGATCACCTAAAACGCTGGGGTAACCGTCCACAAATGGACCAAAGAGTGTGTTCCTAAGAAATCAGTAGTAAACTGAAATGGAATAAAAAACAAGTGCACAGGAGGCATAAAATATTCATACATGCGCACAAGGCGCAACCAACCCAAATAAATAATGCCAAAAGGCATCAATGTTATTACAAGCGCCCGCGGCGCCATCCAAACCAACTAACAAAAACCGTATATGAATGAGGAGCTGTGGAGCTTCCGTCCTGGACATCCTGGTTTTCAGGGGAATTCAACTCCTCTTCCTCCGCGTCCTCATCCTCCCCCTCGCTAAAAAACTCAGGAGGATCCAGGCCAAGGCGTCGAGCTGTCGAGACGACCATCTGGTATGAGATACGACGTTTAAACCCGGAGAAGTCCTTCCCATCCATTGACGGATCCCATGCCCGCCGAGCATTCTCCAAAATGACTCTTCCCCAAGCTTGAAAGAGCTAGCGGCTTCCCCCCGCACAGCTTCAATCTCATCCTGGGTAGCCTTGAGTTTCTTCTCCAAGACGTCCACTTTGGAAGAGAAATTGGTCACTCACTCTGAGACCGAGGAATACTCCTTTCTTAGCGCGGCCAGCCCCTCCTCATGCTCCAGCAACTTCTTCTCATAGTCCTGGGCGTCTTCCTCAGCCTTCCTCAGAGCGTCTGCTTCGGACTTGATCTTCTTTTCCGCATCCGCATTGATCAGCCTAACCTTCTTCTTAGCATACTTCTCATGATTCTCAATCTGGTCTTTATGCTTTAGCATCTCCCTATGCATATCAAAGCGGTAGTGCCTACCCTCGGCACAACGGATGAAGAGCTGCCGTGACAAAAAATAGACTTAGTTTTTCTTCAAAAATAAAAAATAATATATATATATATATATATATATATATATATATATATATATATATATATATATATATATATATATATATATATATTGGAAAATCTATCAACAACGACCATGATAGCATCCTTACCTCTTTGAGTACGAGGCAAAGCCACTATAAAATCCATAGAAACATCTTCCCAAGGACGAACCGGAACTGGTAATGGTGAGTACAAACCGGGCTTGAAAGAACTCTTGGCCATATGACAAGTCACGCACTTACCCACAATGTTCGTTACATCGCCTAACATTTTAGGACAAAAGAAATTCTCCCTCAATATCTCCAAGGTCTTAGGTATGCCAAAGTGACCAGCCAACCCTCCACCATGAGCCTCGTGAACTAGTAGCTCACGAATTGAGTGCTTGGGAATACAAAGACGATTGCCTTTGAAAAGAAACCCATCTTGGAACATGTACTCTCCATAGGCACCAACTGCACATTTCTCAAATGCAACTCCAAAGTCACCATCAGTTTTTCAAGGTCTCAAACCCCAATAGACGAACATCAAGTGTAGCAAGCAAAGTATATCTCCGGGATAATGCATCAGCCACTAGATTGCTCTTACCATCTTTGTACTTCGAAGAAAAATGAAAGGATTGCAAGAACTCAACCCATTTAGCATGCCTTGGACTCAATTTTTGTTGCCCATTAATATACTTCAAAGATTCATGGTCAGAATGCAAGACAAAGTGAATAGAACGCAAATAATGACTCCAATGATCCAAAGCTCTAACAATGGCATAGAACTCTTTATCATAAGTGCAATAATTCAAACGAGCACCCCCTAACTTTTCCGAAAAATAAGCTACTGGACGCTTACCTTGGATCAAACCAGCACCAATTCCCACACCACTAGCATCACACTCGACCTCGAAAGGTTGAGAAAAATCCGGCAATGCCAAAATAGGAGCAGCACACAAACGCTCCTTAATTACATCAAATGCCTTTTGAGCGTCCTCTCCCCATACAAACGCACCTTTCTTCAAACAACTAGTAATAGGACTAGTAATGGTACTGAAATCACGAATAAAAAGTCTATAAAATGAATTAAGACCATGAAATGAACGCACCTCACTTATAGTTTTAGGACTAGGCCATTATTTGATAGCACTCGATCTTGGACTGATCCACGGACACCCCATCCTTCGAAACCACAAAGCCCAAGAATACCACATTATCAAAAAGGATCGAACACTTCTCTAGCTTCCCATAGAGCTTTTGAGCTCTAAGGGTTTCAAAAACATCCTTCAAATGAATCAGATGCTCCTCTTCGTTCTTACTATACACCAAGATGTCATCGAAATATACCACAACGAATCTGCCCAAAAATGATTTAAGCACTTCTTTCATTAGCCTCATAAACGTACTAGGAGCATTAGTGAGACCAAATGGCAAGAAGGTCCATTCATACAAACCATGTTTTGTCTTAAAAGCCGTTTTCTACTCATCTCCTTCACGCATCCGAATCTGATGGTAACCACTCCGCAAATCAATTTTTTAGAACAACTTCGAACCATGGAGTTCATCTAACATATCATCAAGTCTCGCAGTTGGAAAACGATACTTGATGGTAATGTTATTCACAGCCCTACTATCAACACACATACGCCATGTCCGATCTTTCTTAGGCATAAGCAACACCGGAACATCACATGGACTCAAGCTTTCTTTAACATAGCCGCGACTCACAAGTTCATCAATTTGAGCAAATACACCAACTCTCCATGATCTAGAGCTTGCTCAATCTCTCGTTCACTAGCCAACATGGTGAGATTCGGCTTCTTTTTTTGCTGCACACTTATGGATCGAACCGTTTGTGATGACATAGGCTTTAGCACAATCTTCTTGCGTTTGTCTCTCAATTCATACTCGTTGCTTCTCCCCTTGTGAACCACGTCCCTATCTAACTGCCAAGGACGACCCAACAAAATATGACAAGCATCCATAGGAATAACATCACAAAGAATCTCATCCACATACGAACCCATAGTCAAATCAACCCTTACTTGTTTCGACACCTTCACACTATTACCATTATCAAGCCAATGGAGTGCGTATGGCCTAGGATGTGCTGTAGTGATTAAGCCTAATTTTGAAACCATCTCACTAGAAGCAACATTGGTGAAACTCCCCCCATCAACAATCACACTACACCACTTATCTTTCACTAGACATTTAGTATGAAACAACTGATCTCGTTGGTCCGAATCAGTAGATGCAATTTGGGTTTGTAGAGCTCTCAGAACCAGATTTGTGTCATAAACTAGAGTCTCATACCCCTCCTCCTCCTCTTCATCGCCACTCTCATTAAACACAAATATGTCCCACAACCTCTTCTCCTCTTCAAACAACTCCTCACGGCATTCAACAGCTTCTCTCAAGGTCACTACCCGTTTATTTGGACACGCATTTTGATAATGCCCAAACCCTTGACACTTAAAACAACGCACCTTGGACAGACTTGTTTCTTTGGTTTAGTTAACTAATTTTGGGGCAGCCGTAGAATTACTTGAACCTACGGTACTAGGTGATGTGTTTGGTTTCAAGATAGGTTCGGATTTAGACCAAGACTTGGTCTTACCATCCATACTTGACCCTCCCCCATATTTTGCTTTCCTTGGTTTTCCAATTCTAAACAAAGTCCACAAAGAGTATCAAAATCAGAATATGGATAAAGGTCTACGGTATTGGCAATATTGTAGTTTAAACCCCTTAAAAATCTAGACAATTTTTGTTCCTTAATCTCCTCAATTTCCCCCACTAAGGACAACTTTTCAAACTCATCTATATATTCAGCCACACTCATTTTCCCTTGCCTCAATTCAGCAATTTTACGATAAGTCGTTATTCTATGAGTTGTTGGCACATACCTTTTACGTAGCTTATGTTTCAAAGACTTACAAGAGGTGATTTTCTCCTTCCCATCACGAATTCTCTTGGATTTTAGTCCTTCGAACCACAATGAAGCTCCTCGTCCTAGCTTCAATATGGCATACTTACAACGCTTCTCATCATCAATGTCCTTGAAATCAAACATTCGCTCTATCTTGCGCTCCCATTCCAAATAAGCTTCTGGATCTGTTCCACCAACCCGTAGTGGATCACGTCTAGGATGCCTTCAAAATCCCCCATCTCGAACGTTCTTCAAGGCTTCTTGGAGATGTTGTAGAAAGTCAGGAGCTTCAAAATCCATTTTAGGTCGTAAGAATCACAAACAGCAGCTCTGATACCACAAATGATACAAGTTTAAAAACTCGTTGTATGAGTAAGGATAGTTGATTAACAAGCTAGACCTATAGCTCGTCAAACGTGATTGAAAGGCAAGACCTATTGACTCACAATCGGCTCTTTGAGTAGGAAACACGTCCAAAAAAAAAGGTTGAATTATAATCAATAATTCAAAGTAAACTAAAAACAAGTGTTTATTCTTCAAAATAGTTGTTTTATTCCATTCAACAAGCTGGCTATAAATAGCCTAAACAATAAGCTAAAAACCGGTGGTTACAAGAACTTTAAAAAGCTATTTAACAGCCATTTATGAGCCTTTTAAAACCGGTGGTTACAAAGCTCTAAAAGCCTCCTAATTCAGTCACCAATTTGGAGGTTACAAAGGCTTAAAATCCTCCTTACAAACAGCAATATTTAAAGCTAAGTGCAAGACTAAATTTAAATGGGATTAAAACAATTGTCCCCTTATTAAACTGAATTAAACGAAAAAAATAAAGATAAGCTTAAACGGACCATCAAACGCACTTGATTAAACGGACCATCAAACGACTCACTCAATCCACGTCATCATGTACACAAAATGAGCCATCGAACCTAAATCAGCTTTGGTTCCAATTGTTAGCATAAGACTGTCACCTTGACCATCACCTTCATCCATGACCGTATCATCCCCTCCCCCTTTAAAAGGAATTGACCTCAATTCAGCAAGGCCATCATCATCAAGATAGGGTGAGAGGTCACCTACATTGAAAGTAGCATGGACACCACAATCTCCCGGAATCTCGATCTTGTAAGCATTATCATTCACACGTGCAACCACCTTGTAAGGATCTTGCGTTTGCTTGGAAAACGCTCTTTCCTCAAATGAACCCAAACCAAATCACCTTCGACAAACACCCGAGGCTTGAGATTATTATTTGATTTCTGTTTATAAGAGGCATTGATAGCTTCAATACGGTCACGAACTTGTTGGTGCAATTTCATCATCAATTTCAACTTGACATCGGCATCTTTGTGAACCAACTCATCTTTCGGCAATGGAATCAGATCCAATGGAAAATAAGGATTAATCCCATATACCACTTCAAATGGAGAATGACCATTAGCATAAGTAGGAGAATGATTATAAGCAAATTCAGCGTGAGCAAGCTTGACATCCCAATCCTTTTGCGTCTTACTTACCAACCCTCGTAACAACGTTCCCAAGGTTCGAATTGTAACCTCCGTTTGCCCATCATTTTGTGTTAGGTTATGACAAATATAAAGCATATATATTTCATGCGGAAAAACCATAAAGCCAGGAATCCAAATTAATTTCCACATAACAATTAGCATAATTTAGGACATACTTATGTAGGGTGCCTTCCCTAGCTGCTCCCGAACCGAACAAGAACAAGTTTAGGACTCCAAGCGTAGTCCCTCTGTAGATAGTCCACAGCACGTTCGCATCCGCCTTAGATTTAATTAACTAGAATTCAACCTAAGGTTTTAATTTATTCGAATATAATTTGTGGCAAATTATTAACATTAGTTTTAACCTTAAAACTATATGAATACTAGAATTGGGTGATAATAAATTATGAATACCATCACCTATTTATAGGGTTGGATTATTGGAACTAGAAGCCTACAAAGTTTCAATTAATCTAATCCTATTAGAATTAGACATTAATTAAAACTTATTAAGTTAATGTTTAATTTAACAACTAACTCTAGTAGCTTTAGGAAATTAGTCTTTAATCTAATCCTAATTGCTTAAGGATTCGATGCATGCACAAACTCAACGCACACACGCGTGCACAGCCCAGGAGGGGCGCAGGGCGCGCGCGCGGAGAAGGCTTGGCCCAGCAGTGCTGCAGCCCACGAGTGGGCGTGCTAGCCTGTTGGCCTCGCTTGGGCCTGGCCTTGCGCTTTGCTTGGCTGGGCCTTGCGATGCTGGCGGGCTGCCTTGCTACCTTGCGCGCATGGGCTTGCTAAGCGCAGGTCTAGCTTCGTGCTGGGCCTTGCATCTAGCAAGCTCGTCCGATGTTTATTTCGTACGTTGGCTTCCGATTAATTTTCCGATTCCGGAATTCATTTCGGATTTGAACAATATTTCATATATCCGATTCCGGAATTAATTTCCGTTTCTAACAAATATTTAATATTTCCGATTCCGGAAATATTTTCCGATTCCAATAGTATTTCCGATTCCGACAATTTTCCGTTTCCGGCAATATTTCCATTTCCGATAATATTTTACGATACGTACCATGTTTCCGTTTCCGGCAACATCTACGACTTGGATAATATTTATATTTCCGATACGATCCATATTTCCGTTTCCGGCAATATCATCGTTTCCGGAGTATTCATAATTTGCCTTTGATGATTTCAGCTCTCACTGGAACCGAGATCCGTCGATTCCGAATATCCATAAATGGAGTATTTAATTCACTTAAATACTTGATCCGTTCACGTACTATTTGTGTGACCCTACGGGTTCAGTCAAGAGTAGGCTGTGGATTAATATTATTAATTCCACTTGAACTGAAGCGGCCTATAGCTACGCATACAGTTCAATTGATCTCACTGAATTATTAATTAATACTGAACCGCATTTATTAGACTTAGCATTGACTGCATACTTGGACCAAGGGCATTATTTCCTTCAGTCTCCCACTTGTCCTTAGGGACAAGTGTGCATTGCCTAATTCCTTTGTCGCTTGATGCTTGCTCATGAATATAAGGTAAGAGTTGTCATCCTTATTATGTCCAGAGGTATTTCTCGGTTTCAAAGTTCAACTGATCAAATAAACAGATAATCATAGCCTATGATTCATCTGAGCACGGCCATGTATTTTACAGTTTCTAGCTCTCCGAGTGGCCTTGTAGAACTTTCAGCGATTTATTGGAGGACAATCCCAATCTTGCGATCTTGAGATTAGACTTCGTTTGATAGTGATTACCCGAGCGTTGCCGTTATAGCCTCCTTTTATGGTGCGACGGTTGACAACGTCAAAGTAACCAGTTCTCAAACAAGTAATCTCAAATCACTCAGGTATTGAGGATTAGTGTCTAATAATTTTAATGAAATTTACTTATGACAGATTTTCATCTCTTACAGTAAAGTTTCATAGGTCTATCCGATACTAGTCTTCTCAAAGTAAGTATCTATGCAAATGATTGCGACATTGCCATGTCCACATAGTTCAAGAAACAGAACTACTAGTCATCTTGCATTCTAGTTGTCTAGCGTTTTCTATGCGTCCCTCTTTATAGAAAACTCCGACTAGGGACCATTTTCAACTTTTGACATTCAAGTTCACTTGATAGACATTTCTTAATCACATGACTGGTCCTGACAGTATATCTTGAAAATATCGTCAAATTAAAACATTAAATAAGGACATCAAAGTCATTCTCCAACATGCTTGATTCCCATAGCTGCAGTGTGCGAGTTGTGCTTCGCTTGTGGCAGAGGTTTAGTTAATGGATCTGAGATATTGTCGTCAGTTGCAATCTTGCTTATCTCGACTTCTTTTCTTTCAACGAACTCTCGTAGAAGGTGAAATCTATGAAGTACATGCTTGACTCTTTGGTGGTGTCTAGGCTCCTTTGCCTGTGCAATAGCTCCGTTATTATCACAATATAGAGCTATTGGTCCTTTAATGGAGGGGACTACACCAAGTTCACCTATAAACTTCCTTAGCCAAATAGCTTCCTTTGCTGCTTCATGTGCAGCAATGTACTCCTCTTCAGTTGTAGAATCCGCAATGGTGCTTTGCTTAGCACATTTCCAGCTCACTGCACCTCCGTTGAGGCAGAAGACAAACCCAGACTGTGATTTGAAATCATCTTTGTCGGTTTGAAAACTTGCGTCCGTATAGCCTTTAACAATTAATTCATCATCTCCACCATAGACCAGGAAATCATCTTTGTGCCTTTCAGGTACTTCAGAATATTCTTGGCAGCAGTCCAATGTGCCTCTCCTGGGTCTGACTGGTATCTCCTCGTAGCACTGAGTGCGTACGCAACATCCGGGCGTGTACATATCATAGCATACATTATTAAACCAATCAATGATGCATATGGAATCCCACTCATTCGTCTACGCTCATCTAGTGTTTTTGGGCACTGAGTCTTGCTTAGAGTCATTCCATGAGACATGGGTAGGTAGTCTCGCTTGGAGTCTGCCATATTGTACCTTTCAAGCACCTTATTGATATAAGTGCTTTGACTGAGTCCAATCATCTTTTTAGATATATCTCTGTAAATCTTGATGCCCAGTATGTACTGTGTCTCCTAGATCCTTCATCGAAAAACATTTCCCAAGCCAAATCTTGACAGAGTTCAACATAGGAATGTCATTTCCGATATGTAATATGTCGTCGACATATAATACTAGAAAAGCAATTTTGCTCCCACTGACCTTCTTGTATACACAAGATTCGTCTGCGTTCTTGGTGAAACCAAAGTCACTGACTGCTTCATCAAAACGTATATTCCAGCTCCTTGAGGCTTGCTTCAATCCGTAGATTAATTTATTAAGCTTGCATACCTTTTTAGCATTCTTTGGATCCTCAAAACCCTCAGGTTGTGCCATAAACACAATTTTTGTTAAAATGCCGTTTAAGAAAGCGGTTTTGACATCCATCTGCCATATTTCGTAATCGTAATATGCAGCTATTGCTAACATTATCCGAATAGACTTTAGCATTGCAACTGGTGAAAAGGTTTCATGGTAATCCACGCCGTGGACTTGCCTGTAACCTTTTGCAACCAATCTAGCTTTGAAAACTTCTAGTTTCCCATCCTTGTCTTTTTTCAGTTTGAAAACCCATTTGCTTCCTATGGCTTGGTAGCCATCTGGCAAATCGACCAAATCCCAAACTTGGTTTTCAGACATGGAGTCTAATTCAGATTGCATGGCTTCTTGCAATTGCTTGGAGCTAGGGCTCATCATAGCTTGTTTGTAAGTTGCAGGTTCATCACTTTCATGTAATAGAACTTCATAGCTCTCGTTTGTTAAAATACCTAAGTACCTTTCCGGTTGAGACCTATATCTCTGCGATCTACGCGGGGTTACATTTCTAGATGGTCCTTGATTCCCACCAGATACTTCTAAAGATCTCTGAGTTTCATCCTGAATGTCATCTTGAGCATTCTCTAGAGTTTGTTGTTCGACTCGAATTTCTTCAAGGTCTACTTTTCTCCCACTTGTCATTTTGGAAATGTGATCTCTTTCCAAAAAGATACCATCTCGAGCAACAAACACCTTGTTCTCAGATGTATTGTAGAAGTAATATCCCTTTGTTTCCTTTGGATAGCCACAAGGATACATTTATCAGATTTTGGTTGAAGTTTGTCTGAAATTAATCGTTTGACATATACTTCACAACCCCAAATCTTAAGAAAAGACACATTTGGAGGCTTTTCAAACCATAACTCATATGGAGTCTTTTCGACAGCTTTAGACGGAGCTCTATTTATAGTGAGTGCAGCTGTATTTAGTGCATGTCCCCAAAATTCTATTGGAAGTTCGGCATAACCCATCATTGATCTAACCATGTCTAGCAAGGTTCTATTCCTCCGTTCAGACACACTGTTCCATTGAGGTGTTCCGGGAGGAATCAATTCTGATAGAATTCCACATTCTTTCAGATGGTCATCAAATTCATAGCTTAGATATTCACCGCCTCTATCAGACCGCAGTGCCTTAATCTTCTTGCCTAATTGATTCTCTACTTCACTTTGAAATTCCTTGAATTTGTCAAAGGATTCAGACTTATGCTTCATTAGGTAGACATAACCATATCTACTGAAGTCATCAGTGAAAGTGATAAAGTAGCTGAAACCACCTCTTGCATTTGTACTCATTGGTCCACATACATCTGTATGGATTAAACCCAATAATTCAGTTGCTCTTTCTCCAACTTTAGAGAAAGGTTGCTTTGTCATTTTGCCAAGTAAACATGATTCGCACTTACCATAATCCTCTAAGTCAAATGGTTCTAGAATTCCTTCCTTTTGAAGTCTTTCTCTGCGCTTTATGTTTATATGGCCTAATCGACAATGCCACAGATAGGTGAGATCTGAATCATTCCTTTTGTCCTTTTTGGTATTTATGTTATAAACTTGTTTGTCGTGATATAATAAATAAAGTCCATTGACTAATCTAGCAGATCCATGAAACATCTCTTTAAAATAAAACGAGCAACTATTGTCTTTTATTAAAAAGGAAAATCCCTTAGCATCTAAGCAAGAAACAGAAATGATGTTTTTAGTAAGACTTGGAACATGGAAATATTCTTCCAGTTCCAAAACTAGCCCAGAGGGAAACGACAAATAATAAGTTCCTACAGCTAATGCAGCAATTCTTGCTCCATTTCCCACTCTTAGGTCGACTTCACCCTTGCTTAACCTTCTACTTCTTCTTAGTCCCTATGAATTGGAACATAAGTGTGAGCCACAACTTGTATCTAATACCCAAGAAGTTGAATTAGCAAGTATACAGTCTATAACAAAAATACCTGAAGATGGAATGACTGTTCCGTTCTTTTGATCTTCCTTAAGCTTCAGACATTCTCTCTTGTAATGGCCAATTCCATCACAATAAAGACATCTTGATGTGGACTTGTCCTGCTTTGTCTTCTTTCTTGACTCAGCATTGCCCTTGGACTTTCCACCTTTCTTGAAGGGTCTCCCTTTAGCCTTGAGTAAATCCTTGGCTTCACAGTCGAGTATTATCTCAGCCTTTTTGACCAGGTGAACAAACTCTGCAACTGTTTCTTCTCTTGATTCACTTAGGTATAGTTGCTTAAAGCGACCAATCCGACTGTGTAGTGAATTGGGCAAGATAGAGACTCCATCCTTTCGCTTATTGGTGTTCCTAGCAGACTTAAGCGATCAAACAATGAAAGCATATGGTCTACATGGAACCTTAGTGGAACGCCCACCCTTTGTTTAGTGCGAAGGACCTGAACATGTGTTTCTTAGACTTCCATCCTAAAACATCTGTTATGAGAACTAACCTGCAGGCCTGACATTGATTCAATCAACTCATGGACATTTAGGTCTCTGTCCTCCGTGTTTCCACGACAGATATCCCTCAGATTCTTGATGAGCATAAAAGGTTCGTAAGCTACAAACCTCCTAGCCCATTCATCAGGGATATTGTTCAGCATGAGACTCATAACCTTTTTGAGATCCGCATCCCAGGCGGCATGTCTTTCAGGGGTCATGTCTTTGGCATAGTAGCTTGGCATTGGATTGAACAGTACATACTCAAATCCATTGAGTCTGCCTACTTCAACTAGCTTAGCTTCCCATTCAAGAAAATTTGTTAGGTTCAGCTTGACCATAAGCCCAGAACCCATGATGATGTTTTGATTGTTGTTTGCCATAGTAAAAACTACAATTGAAAAAGAATAAACAAATAAATAACCATTCACAGTTTCTCTTAATAAACTTAAATTCTAGCATACATGCATAATTTATCATTTATCAAGCATTTTATTCAAATTATGTGTTCCGGCAGGTGTGAATAAAATGATTCCAAGATCCTTAAATCATTGAAGAATTAAGCACATTATGTATTTAGACTCAATTCTAAAATATTTTAGGTAAGCAAAGCCTTTGCTAATAGTCTAGAAACTACTCTTGGTTGATAGGTACGTCTAAGAACTTATTAGGTAAACCTATCTCATTTGCCACGACATAAAAGGACTCCTTACTTATATCGTTGAGTTTCACCAAAACTAACATGTACTCACAATTATTTGTGTACCTTAACCCTTTAGGATCAATAAGTAACACCTCGCTTAGGCGGAAAACTATTACTAAGATTGATGTAAAGGTTATCCAAGTAAGTGTTATTTTGGCATGGCACCTTTTAACTCAATTTTTTAAAGTTTGGAACTTAAGGCTCTTACTATGTTGGTTAGATTTTAAGTGAACTAAAATCCTTAATCATGCAACATAATCAAGCCATAATCTCATGCATAATTAAGATATATTTAAAGCAACAAATAACTTAAAACATGCATAAGATATAATTGTGATCTAGTATGGCCCGACTTCATCTTGAAGCTTCAACTTCAAACTCCGTCTTTGAAAATGGATTGGAAACTCCGTCTTGAATTTCACCATGGAAGCGCCATTTTCTCCAAATAGGATAAGCTATAATTTAAACTAATTACAACTATTTGATGGTACGCATACCATATTTAAAGCAATAAAGTTTGGTACTTTAGACCAAAATTACATTCAAATTAATGGTACGCAGACCATATTTTCTATCCTATTTGGGCCATACTAGTCACTTTCAATAGTGCAAAACAGTACATTCACAATATACCATTCACCCATTCATTTATCAATGAATGGCCCACATAGCTGGTTAGTAGAACATATTATGCATCACATAAATATTTGCAGCAATTAATCAAGGCTTCCAATAATCTATCAATTATTCAATCCTTATTAATTCTAATCATGTTGTTTTAACCTTAAAGGAATGTAGACCTAATCAAGAGTTTATGACTAAAATGCTCCCACTTAAACCAAGAAATTTACATGCTTTACTAATTTTAAACATAAAATTGTATTTCCTAGTCTAACCGGAAACATACAAATTTAATTAAAATTTAAAGCTCATATAAATTATTATTTGAATCATTTAATTTATTTTCAGTTTATTAAATTAATTAATTTAAATTTAATCAAGGTTTTAATTTTAGTAAAATAATTAGTATAAATAAAATTCATAATAATTAAATTATTCAAAATTAAATTCCGAGAAAAAATTAAATTACAAATTTTAAATTTAATTAAAATCGTTTTTCAACTGAAAATTAAAAATTAAATTAAAGCGTATCAATCGTGTCAAGACGAGGCCATGGGCTTGCGCCCATGCCCCGTCGAGTCCACGAGGCAGCATCGCCCTACTCGACTAATCGCACAGCAAGGCACGAGCAGCCACGCGTAGACGCAGCAAGCCGAGCCACGCCTACGCGCAGCAGCAGCTCGCTGCTTGTGGCGAGGCAGCGCTCGCTGGGCGAGGCTTCCTTGCTGTCTGCGCTGCGGCCTGCTTGCTTGGTGCCTTGCCTCTCGCCCCATCCGCCCATGCACGTCGCAGCACTCGACGCAAGGCAGGGCTACTGCCTTGTGATCTCGTGCCACACACTTGCTCGCTGCATACGTACCGCATGGGCGACGAGCTCCCTTGCTCGTCGTCGCATGCCCGCACTATACAACACCCCTTAAGGGTAACACTTAGCGTCCATTGCTTTGTGTGTGCAAGTTTCGTGAGCGGTTTTTATAAAAATCAAAACTTTATAATTTAAATTTATAGACTAATTAATAAATCATATTTATTTCATAAATTTAGGGCGAAAAATAAAAAATTTATTATTCAAATTAATTTCCGATCAAGTTTATTTTCATGGATTCAAATCTAGGTCATAAAAATTTAAAATTTTCCAAATTTAACAAATTTCATGGTAATTCTTAATCATGGATTCCTAATTAAATTGTAAATTAATTATGAAAATCAAATCAAATTCTAAATTATTCGAATTTCAACAAATTAATTACAATTACAAATTAGGTTGTATAATTAACAAGCTTAGGAATTAAAATTGTTAAACATATACACTAGGTCAATCATAGATTCAAGATTTACAAACAAGAATCGCAAATATTTAATTTAACATCTTAAAAATTACAAATTTTGCGTTCGAAAAACTAAAACCTCCGAAAAGTCATAGTTAGGCTTCGAATTTGGGAATTCTGGGTTCGGCATCAAATCTTTGATTTTAGTCAAAATTTTAAAACGCCATTTACATGCGAAATTCACTATAAAATTATACGATTCCGACCATTATTGACTAAACATATAATTAAATAATCGCACGAATTTGCAATTAATTACAAAAAACGAAATTAATCACCCCTTTAATTCATTGCAAATGTATAAAATTTAACCATGTTAACTAGAGGCTCGTGATACCCCTGTTAGATTATGACAAATATAAAGCATATATATTTCATGCGGAAAAACCATAAAGCCAGGAATCTAAATTAATTGCCACATAACAATTAGCATAATTGAGGATACATACTTATGTAGCGTGCCTTCCCTAGCTGCTCCCGAACCGAACAAGAACAAGTTTAGGACTCCAAGTGTAGTCCCTTCGTAGATAGTCCACAACACGTTCGGATCCGCCTTAGATTTAATCAACTAGAATTCAACCTAAGGTTTTAAGTTATTCGAATATAATTTATGGCAAATTATTAACTTTAGTTTTATCCTTAAAACTATATGAATAGTAGAATTGGGTGATAATAATTTGGGAATACCATCACCTATTTATAGGGTTGGATTATTGGAACTAGAAGCCTACAAGGTTTCAATTAATCTAATCCTATTAGAATTAGACATTAATTAAAACTTATTAAGTTAATGTTTAACTTTAATCTAATCCTAGTAGCTTTAGGAAATTAATCTAGTAGCTCTAGTAGCTTTAGGAAATTAATCTTTAATCTAATCCTAATTGCTTAAGGATTCGATGCATGCACGAACTCAACGCACACACGCACGCACAGCCCACGAGGGGCACTAGGTGCGCGCGCGCGCGGAGAAGGCTCGGCCCAGCAGTGCTGCAGCCCACGAGTGGGCGTGCCAGCCTGCTGGCCTCGGCCTGGCCTTGCGCTTTGCTTGGCTGGGCCTTGCGATGCTGGCGGGCTGCCTTGCTGCCTTGCGCACATGGGCTTGCTAGGCGCAGGCCTGGCTTCGTGCTGGGCCTTGCGTCTAGCAAGCTCGTCCGATGTTACGTTGGCTTCCGATTAATTTTCCGATTTCGGAATTCATTTCCGATTTGAACAATATTTAATATTTCCGATTCCGGAATTAATTTCCATTTCGAACAAATATTTAATATTTCCGATTGCGGAAATATTTTCCGATTCCAATAATATTTCCGATTCCGACAATATTTCCGTTTCCGGCAATATTTCCGATTCCGGCAATATTTCCATTTCCGATAATATTTTCCGATACGTACCATGTTTCCGTTTCCGGCAACATCTACGAATTGGATAATATTTATATTTCTGATACGATCCATATTTCCGTTTCCGGCAATATCATCGTTTCCGGGGTATTTATAATTTGCCTTTGACGATTTCAGCTCCCACTGGAACCGAGATCCGTCGATTCCGAATATCCATAAATGGAGTATTTAATTCACTTAAATACTTGATCCGTTCACGTACTATTTGTGTGACCCTACGGGTTCAGTCAAGAGTAAGCTGTGGATTAATATTATTAATTCCACTTGAACTGAAGCGACCTCTAGCTAGGCATATAGTTAACTTGATCTCACTGAATTATTAAATTGTATAATTAATTAATACTAAACCACATTTATTAGACTTAGCATTGAATGCATACTTGGACCAAGGGCATTATTTCCTTCAGTTTGAGGGTGATGTGGAGTGCTAAACAACAATTTGGTTCCCACCTTTCTCCACAATGTATTCCAAAAGTAACTCAAAACTTGGAATCACGATCCGAAACAATAGTCTTGGGAATTCCATGCAAACGAACAATCTCTTAATAATACAAATAAGAGTTGGCCTTACCATCCATACTTGACACTCCCCCATATTTTTGCTTTCCCTTGGTTTTCCAATTTTAAACAAAGTCCACAAAGAGTATTAAAATCAGAATATGGATAAAGGTCTACGGTATTGGCAATATTGTAGTTTAAACCCCTTAAAAATCTAGACAGTTTTTGTTCCTCAATCTCCTCAATTTCCCCCACTAAGGACAACTTTTCAAACTCATCAATATATACAGCCACACTCATTTTCCCTTGCCTCAATTCAGCAATTTTACGATAAGTCGTTATTCTATTAGTTTTTGGTACATACCTTTTACGTTGCTTACATTTCAAAGACTCCCAAGAGGTGATTTTCTCCTTCCCATCACGAATTCTCTTGGATTTCAGTCCTTCGAACCACAATGAAGCTCCTCGTCCTAGCTTCAATATGGCATACTTACCACGCTTCTCATCATCAATGTCCTTGAAATCGAACATTCGCTCTATCTTGCGCTCCCATTCCAAATGAGCTTCCGGATCTGTTCCACCAACAAATTCAGGAAGTTCCGTGACATTGAATTCATCCACAACCCGTAGTGGATCACGTCTAAGTTGCCTTCAAAATCCCCCATCTCGAACGTTCTTCAAGGCTTCTTGGAGATGTTGTAGAAAGTCAGGATCGTCAAAATCCATTTAAGCTCGTAAGAATCACGAACAGCAGCTCTGATACCACAAATGATACGAGTTTAAAAACTTGTTGTATGAGTAAGGATAGTTGATTAACAAGCTAGACCTATAGTTCGTCAAACGTGATTGAAAGGCAAGACCTATTGACTCACAATCGGCTCTTTGAGTAGGAAACACTTCTAAAATAAAGAAAAGGTTGAATTATCAATAATTCAAAGTAAACTGAAAACAAGTGTTTATTCTTCAAAATTGGTTGTTTTATTCCATTCAACAAGCTGGCTATAAATAGCCTAAACACTAAGCTAAAAACCGGTGGTTACAAGAACTTTAAACAGCCATTTAAAAGCCATTTAAGAGCCTTTAAAACCGGTGGTTACAAATCTCTAAAAGCCTCCTAATTCAGTCACCAATTCGGAGGTTCAAAGGCTTAAAACCCTCCTTACAAACAGCAATATTTAAAGCTAAGTACAAGACTGAATTTAAGTGACAAGTTACGCACTTACCCACAATGTTCGTTACATCGCCCAACATTTTAGGCCAAAAGAAATGCTCCCTCAATATCTCCAAGGTCTTAGCTATGCCGAAGTGACCAGCCAACCCTCCACCATGAGCCTCACGAACTAGTAGCTCATGAATTAAGTGCTTGGGAATACAAAGACGATTGCTTTTGAAAAGAAACTCAACTTGCAACATGTACTCTCCATAGGCACCAACTGCACATTTCTCAAATGCAACTCCAAAGTCACCATCAGTCTTTCAAGGTCTCAAACCCCAATAGATGAACATCAAGTGTAGCAAGCAAAGTATATCTCCGTGATAATGCATCAGCCACCACATTGCTCTTACCATCTTTGTATTTCGAAGAAAAATGAAAGGGTTGCAAGAACTCAACCCATTTAGCATGCCTTGGACTCAATTTTTGTTGCCCATTAATATACTTCAAAGATTCATGGTCAGAATGCAAGACAAAGTGAGTAGAACGCAAATAATGACTCCAATGATCCAAAGCTATAACAATGGCATAGAACTCTTTATCATAAGTGCAATAATTCAAACGAGCACCCCCTAACTTTTCCGAAAAAATAAGCTATGGGACGCTTACCTTGGATCAAAACAGCACAAATTCCCACACCACTACATCACACTCGACCTCAAAAGGTTGAGAAAATCCGGCAATGCCAAAATAGGAGCAGCACACAAACGCTCCTTAATTACATCAAATGCCTTTTGAGCGTCCTCTCCCAATACAAACGCATCTTTCTTCTAACAACTAGTAAGGACTAGTAATGGTATTGAAATCATGAATAAAATTTCTATAAAATGAAGCAAGACCATGAAATGAACGCACCTCACTTATCAGTTTTAGGACTAGGACATGATTTGATAGCTCGATCTTGGACTGATCCACGGACACCAATCCTTCGAAACCACATAGCCCAAGAATACCACATTATCAACAAGGAACGAACTCTTCTCTAGATTCCCATAGAGCTTTTGAGCTCTAAGGGTTTCAAAAACATCCCTCAAATAAATCAGATGCTCCTCTTCGTTCTACACCAAGATGTCATCGAGATATACCACAACGAATCTGCCCAAAAATGATTTAAGCACTTCGTTCGTTAGCCTCGTAAACGTACTAGGAGCATAAGGGAGACCAAATGGCATGACGGTCCATTAATACAAACCATGTTTTGTCTTAAAAGCCGTTTTCTACTCATCTCCTTCACACATCCGAATCTGATGATAACCACTCCGCAAATCAATTTTTGAGAACAACTTCAAACCATGGAGGTCATCTAACATATCATCAAGTCTCGGAATTGGAAAACGATACTTGATGGTAATTTTATTCACAGCCCTACTATCAACACACATACGCCATGTCCCATCTTTCTTAGGCACAACCAACACCGAAACATCACATGGACTCAAGCTTTCTCTAACATAGCCTCGACTCACAAGTTCATCAATTTATTTTTGCAACTCCTTTGTTTCCTCCGGACTGCAACGATAAGCAGCCTTATTAGGCAAAGAATTTCCTGTAACAAGATCAATTTGATGTTCAATACCACGAATACGAGGCAAACCTGGTGGTAATTGGTCGGGAAATACATCCTTGAACTCAAAAAGCAACTCGGCAATGGGACTGCCTTCTTTCCAATTTTGGCCTTCGATTGAACTTTCCTTAGCCACGAGCAAATACACAACTCTCTATGATCTAGAGCTTGCTCAATCTCTGGTTCACTAGCCAACATGGTGAGATTCAGCTTCTTCTTTTGCTGCACACTCATGGATCGAACCGCTTGTGATGACATAGGCTTTAGCACAATCTTCTTGCCTTTGTCTCTCAATTCATACTCGTTGCTTCTCCCCTTGGGAACCACGTCCCTATCAAACTACCAAGGACGACCCAACAAAATATGACAAGCATCCATAGGATAACATCACAAAGAATCTCATCCACCTACGAACCCATAGTCAAACTAACCCTTACTTGTTTCGACACCTTCACACTATTACCATCATCGAGCTAATGGAGTGCGTATGGCCTAGGATGGGATGTAGTGATTAAGCCTAATTTCGAAACCATCTCACTAGAAGCAACATTGGTGCAACTCCCCCCATCAACAATCACACTACACCACTTATCTTTCACTAGACATTTAGTATGAAACAACTGATCTCGTTGGTCCAAATCAGTAGATGCAATTTGGGTTTGTAGAGCTCTAAGAACAAGATTTGTGTCATACACTGGAGCCTCGTACCCCTCCTCCTCCTCTTCATCGCCACTCTCATCAAACACAAATACGTCCCCCACCTCTTCTCCTCTTCAAACAACTCCTCTTGGCATTCAACAGCTTCTCTCAAGGTCACTACCCGTTTATTTGGACACGCATTTTCATAATGCCCAAATCCTTGACACTTAAAACAACGCACCTTGGACAGACTTGTTTCTTTGGTCGAGTTAACTAATTTTGGGGCAGCCGTAGAATTACTTGAACCTACGGTACTAGGTGATGTGTTTGGTTTCAAGATAAGTTCAGATTTAGACCAAGACTTGGCCTTACCATCCATACTTGACCCTCCCCTATATTTTTCTTTCCCTTGGTTTTCCAATTTTAAACAAAGTCCACAAATAGTATCAAAATCAGAATATGGATAAAGGTCTACGGTATTGGCAATATTGTAGTTTAAACCCCTTAAAAATCTAGACAGTTTTTGTTCCTCAATTTCCTCAATTTCCCCCACTAAGGACAACTTTTCAAACTCATCAATACATTCAGCCACACTCATTTTCGCTTGCCTCAATTCAGCAATTTTATGATAAGTCGTTATTCTATGAGTTGTTGGCACATACCTTTTACGTAGCTTACGTTTCAAAGACTCCCAAGAGGTGATTTTCTCCTTCCCATCACGAATTCTCTTGGATTTCAGTCCTTCGAACCACAATGAAGCTCCTCGTCCTAGCTTCAATATGGCATACTTGCAACGCTTCTTAGCATCAATGTCCTTGAAATTGAACATTCGCTCTATCTTGCGCTGCCATTCCAAATAAGCTTCCGGATCTGTTCCACCAACAAATTCAGGAAGTTCCGTAACTTTGAATTCATCCACAACCCGTAGTGGATCACGTCTAGGATGCCTTCAAAATCCCCCAGATTGGACGTTCTTCAAGGCTTCTTGGAGATGTTGTAGAAAGTCAGGATCGTCAAAATCCATTTTAGCTCGTAAGAATCACGAACAGCAGCTCTGATACCACAAATGATACGAGTTTAAAAACTCGTTGTATGAGTAAGGATAGTTGATTAACAAGCTAGACCTATAGCTCGTCAAACGTGATTGAAAGGCAAGACCTATTGACTCACAATCGGCTCTTGGAGTAGGAAACACGTCCAAAACAAAGAAAAGGTTAAGGTATAATCAATAATTCAAAGTAAACAGAAAACAAGTGTTTATTCTTCAAAATTGGTTGTTTTATTCCATTCAACAAGCTGGCTATAAATAGCCTAAACACTAAGCTAAAAACCGGTGGTTACAAGAGCTATAAACATCCATTTAAAAGCCATTTAAGAGCCTTTAAAACCGGTGGCCAAAGCTCTAAAAGCCTCCTAATTCAGTCACCAATTTGGAGGTTACAAAGGCTTAAAACCATCCTAACAAACAGCAATATTTAAAGCTAAGTACAAGACTGAATTTAAATGGGATTAAAACAATTGTCCCCTTATTAAACTGAATTAAACAAAAACAAATAAAGATAAGCTTAAACGGACCATCAACCACACTTGATTAAACGGACCATCAAACGCACTTGATTAAACGGACCATCAAATGCACTTGATTAAACGGACCATCAAACACACTTGATTAAACGAACCATCATCAAACGACTAACTCAATCCAAGTCACCATGCACACAAAATGAGCCATCGAACCTAAATCAGCTTTGGTTCCAATTGTTAGCATAAGACTGTCACCTTGACCATCACCTTCATCTATGACCGTATCATCCCCTCCCCCTTTAAAAGGAATTGACCTCAATTCAGCAAGGCCATCATCATCAAGATAGGGTGAGAGGTCACCCACATTGAAAGTGGCATGGACACCATAATCTCCCGGAAGCTCGATCTTGTAAGCATTATCATTCACACATGCAACCACCTTGTAAGGACCTTTGGCCTTAGGCATAAGCTTGTTCTTGCGTTTGCGTGGAAAACGCTCTTTCCTCAAATGAACCCAAACCAAATCACCTTCGACAAACACCCGAGGCTTGCGATTGTTATTTGATTTCTGTTTATAAGAGGCATTGATAGCTTCAATACGGTCACGAACTTGTTGGTGCAATTTCATCATAGATTTCAACTGGGCATCGGCATCTTTGTGAACCAACTCATCTTTCGGCAATGGAATCAGATCCAATGGAAAATATGGATTAATCCCATGCACCACTTCAAATGGAGAATGACCAGTAGAATAAGTAGGAGAACAATTATAAGCAAATTCAGCGTGAGCAAGCTTGACATCCCAATCCTTTTGCGTCTGACTTACCAACCCTCTCAACGGCTGATCCTCATACGACTGATCCTCAACGAAAATCATCAGCAAGATCCTAAGCAAGTTATTAAGCGGGCTCCTCATATATAATGAAGTGCCTCAATGTTCCGGAGAAGGAACAATGCATGAAGCGTTCAAACAAAGCTTCAAAAGGTGCCAACATGAAAGCTACAACATATGAGTTTATTTTTAGATTTTATGTAAGTATTTTAATACTGTTTATGCATAATATGGAACAAAAAGAACATGTGTGTTTTAATATGTTTTGAGAAAATAGTATTTGTAAATAAAATAAAGTTTTATTAAGAAAATCTTTGGAAAATAAATAAAACGATTTTAATAAAATCAACTTTGAATTCTGTTTCAGAATTCCTTGTTTTCCAAGAAAAGGTTTTACTTGATTCTAAAACTGCTCCCACTACTTTAATGCACAAGTATTAACTAACAGACGTTAAGAATATGATTTTGATTAGTTTAAGGTACCTAACAATAATCCTAATTGTCCAAAGAATATATTTTTAGGCGTTATAAATAATTAGATATAAAAGAAATAAAACAGATTATGGCATGTTACTTATTTTCCTTTTACGCAACCTACTTTCCTTGACTTAACTAGACTCTTGGGAAGGATACAGGTTTAATTGGAGCGGTTATACGGGCAGAGTTCCGCTTAACAAGAGTTAATGCAGCGGAACTACGAAGTACACACAACAATTATAAGGACGTATGGAGAACTTAAACTTAGGCTTATAACTTGGGTATAGTATAGAGATTCTGATTTGGTGACCTTTACTCGGCTGGTTTAAGGCCCTATTTATAGGAAAAGGTGTCGTGAAAGATAGAGATGTTCGCAATTTCAAAACTACCGAAACAATTTTATGTGCAAGAAATTTCTCGGACACAACACCTGACGTGAGAAATTTCTCGCACACAGGGGAAAGCGCCAGATTTGTTAGGCTGGCGTCAGATTTGTTTTCAAAGTTTGTATTTCGGCTCGACTGAAAAAAGGACGCGAGATAATTCTTCCACGTAGATGTTGGCGCGAATAATTAGTTGCGTTGGGCCCTGTGCGCAAGAATTTTATTTTCCATGCGTTTTATCCAGCTTAATCCGGTTTTATCTCGGATTTAAACCCTTTTTTACGCTTTACAATCTTATTTTTGCTTTCGGAGTTTGTATTTCGGCTCGACTGAAAAAAGGACGCGAGATAATTCTTCCACGTGGATGTTGGCGCGAATGACTAGTTGCGCTGGGCCCTGTGCGCGCACGTTTATTTTCCATACGTTTTATCGCGGATTAAAACCCTTTTTACGCTTTACAATCTTATTTTGAGTTATTTCCAACTAAAACTATTTTTTAGGCTTTTCGATCTCTTTTAGGGGTTTAGTTGGAATGCGACTAAAACTCTTTTTATGTTTTTCAATCTCTTTTAAGGGTTTAGTTGGAGTGCAACTCTGCTCATTTGACGTAAATTCTTTTTATGTTTTTCAATCCACTTGTCAAACATTTGTTGCTTGATTTGGAATATGTTTGACAAGTGGATGTTTTGTTTCATCATTAAACTATTCTCTTCTAGCCTGGGGTCAAATGTAGGCGTCTACAATGTGTCTAGAAATGTGTTTAGTGATGTGTTTGGGAAAAGTGAAAAGGCTTGAAATGATTTTGTTTCACTTGATCCCAATCTTGTAATCGGATTAGCTTTTGAATTAAGGGTTTAAAGCCATTTGTACTTGTTCGAAAATAGTTTAATGAATGAGAAATATCACCACTTTCTCATATTTGAAAACTGTCCTAAATTCCTCTTGAACATACTTTGCTTTTATGTTTTTGCATGTTTGGAATAAGAGCAACAATAACAAATGGGTTGTAAAATTCGAATTCATGCTTTGAACATTGATTGATTTTTAGAATGCCTTAATTGAGGAGACTTTGAATTTTTTTGAATATTAAAGTGGTTGGGCCTCGGAATAAGGTTGCCTACGTGTCCTGTTAAGGAATCAGGGCGAACGTAGTTCTTGATACAGAACTTTTTGAAATGCATTTGAATTAGAAATAGAATTTTTGAGTTGATCCAAGTTCATCAGAGAACGAAACTCGGTACCATCGACATCTGTTAGCTCAAATGCTCCCCCAGAGAGATCTTCTTGACAATGTACGGTCCGACCCAGCTGGGTTTGAATTTTCCCCTTGGGTCCATGATGCTTTTGCGAAGGGCTTTCAGGACAACCTCGCCTTCCTTGATGCTACGAGTTTGAACTTTCTTCTTGAAGTGTATGGAAACTCGGAGTGAATTTCAACATGATGAGAGGCCTGGAGCCAATGTTCATCTAGCAGGATTAGCTCATCATATCTTGCTTACACCCATCCAACTTCTGGAATTTTTCTTTCAAGAACTATTCTCAAGAAAGGTAGCTCAAGTTCAATATGTTGTACGACTTCCTTTCCAAAGACCAAGAAAAACCGGGTTGCGTTGGTCGAAGTGTGAATTGATGTTTGGTACCCCCCACAATGCGAAATGAAGCTTTTGTGTCATTTTTATGATGATAGTTTTAACATTCTTGTTTGCCGTTGCGACTGCCCCATTTGTCTGTGGGCGATAAGGAGAAGACCGGTGATGCTGAATAGTGTATTGTTTGAATAGATCCTCACACTCACCTTGAAAGTGGGTTCCTTGATCACTGATGAACTCATGAGGAATACCCGTTTTCTTTGATAAATTGCGCTACCTGCTTGGAGCCCAGCACTTTGAAAGATCCGGCTTAACCCATTTGGTGAAATATTCAATAACACCTAGTATGAACTCATTATCCACGATGCCTGTTGGAGTGACTTAACCAATGACGTCGATTCCCCATTTTGAGAAAGGCCAAGGTGAAGAGTGTGAGTATAGAAAAGATGGTGGAATGTGCCTCATATTGGAACACTTTTGGCATGTGGGACACCTCTTGACAAAGAAGTGACAGTCCTGTTCGAGCGTAGTCCAGAAATACCGAGCCCTTATGATCTTGAGAGATAACATACTCCCATTCATGTGAGTACCGCAGACTCCAACATGCACATTTTCCATGACACTCTATGCTTCATGTTTACTGGTATATCAAAGATTAAGGTCGTCTAGAGCTGTTTTGTACAAATTACCACCTTAATGACAAAGTTTGTTGCTTGGAGTGGCAAAGCTCTTTAGTGTTTTCTTCAGAAGTGAGGCGGATATTCTAAAGTTTGCAAGTATTTAAGGATGTCTCCGAACATCAAAAGCATAGACATATGCTGATTCTTGACCAGTTTCGATGACAAGGGGCATTTCAATTATGCTATTCAGAATGTTGATCATTGAAGCCAGTTTTGCCAGTGCTTCGGCGATTTAGTTCTCTTCCCTTGGAAGCGTGTACCGAAGCTCTTCGACTTGCTCTGACATCTTTTCAAGATATGACTGGTATAGAGCCAGACTTTCACTTATGACTTCCCATTTGCCGGAATCTGGTTGATGATTAAGGAGGAGTCCCCGTATACCCGAAGTTTCTAAACACCTAGATCTATGGCGGCTTCTAGACCCATTATCCAGGCTTCGTACTAAGCAGCATTGTTTGTAACATTACATTGGAGTTTTGCAAAGATAGGGGTGTAAGTGTCGTCAGGAGCAATTAGAATTTCCCCGACACCACATCTGTTCTGATTGGAGGCACCGTCAAAGTGCAACGACCAACTGTCATCGCTTGTCATTAGTATTTGCTCGTCTGGCAAGTCGTAACTGTTAGGTTATGATACATATGACAATTCATAAATCATGCGGAAACAACCATTTAGCCAGGAATACATATTATTTACACATAATCATATAGCATAGTTTAGATGCATACTCTTTGTTGCGTGCCTTCCCTAGCTGCGCCCGAACCGAACAAGAACAAGTCTTTAGGACTCCAAGTGTCGTCCCTCCGTAGATAGTCCACAGCACGTCCGGATCCGCCTTAAGATTGACCAACTAGAATCGCCCTTAAGGTACTAGAATTTTCGGCACTCTTAGGTAAGAAATATGACTGAAATTTTCTCTCAAAACTCACTTTGAATACTTGAATTAATCTCTGAAAATATGTGACCCTAGGCACGTATTTATAGAGTTATGGAAAGGGAATTGGAATCCTAGTAGGATACGAATTAATTAAACTTAGAATCCTATAAGAACTCTAATTAATTAATTTATCCTTTTAGGAATAGGAATTTAATCATATACTAATTCTAATAGTTTTAGGAATCGTGCATGAACACAAACTCACACACACACACGGCAGCCACGAGGGCCGCCCATGCGTGCGTGCGAGCAGCAGCCCACGCAGCGAGGCCCATGGCCTTAGGCGCGCGCTGGGCCTGCCTTGCGGTGGGCCTGGGCGCTGCCTTGGCTGGGCGCGCGTTTGGCTTGCTGGGCGATGGCCCGACTTCGTGCTGGGCCTTCGTCCGGCAGGCCTCGTCCGATGCTAATTCGTACGATACGCTTCCGATTAAATTCCCGGTTCCGGAATTCATTTCCGATACGAACAATATTAAATATTTCCGATTCCGGAATCAATTTCCGTTTCGAACAAATATTTAATATTTCCGTTTCCGGAATTATTTTCCGATTCCGATAATATTTCCGATTCTGACAATATTTCCGTTTCCGGCAATATTTCCGATTCTGGTAATATTTCCATTTCCGATAATATTTTCCGATACGTACCATGTTTCCGTTTCCGGCAACATCTACGACTTGGATAATATTTATATTTCCGATACGATCCATATTTCCGTTTCCGGCAATATCATCGTTTTCCGGAGTATTCATTTCTTGCCTGTGACGATCTCAGCTCCCACTGAAACCAAGATCCGTCGATTCCGAATATCCATAGATGGAGTATCTAATGCCATTAAATACTTGATCCGTTTACGTACTATTTGTGTGACCCTACGGGTTCAGTCAAGAGTAAGCTGTGGATTAATATTATTAATTCCACTTGAACTGAAGCGGCCTCTAGCTAGGCATTCAGCTCACTTGATCTCACTGAATTATTAACTTGTTAATTAATACTGAACCGCATTTATTAGACTTAACATAGAATGCATACTTGGACCAAGGGCATTATTTCCTTCAGTAACATTCTTCCTCGGCTTTGATAGGACAATCTGCCAAGAAATTTGAGCCCGCAAAACTTTTGATGGACTTTTTAGGAAGATATTTCAAGTCAAATTCGGCTAGCATGACCAACCATCTGGATAATTGACCGTTGAGAGCCAGTTTCTCGAACAATAACTTGAGAGGATGTGCTTCGCATATCACATGCACTATATGGGAGAGCATGTGATGTTTGAGTTTCTTTGTGGCCCAAACCAAGGCAATGCTAAGTCTTTCGAGCTAAGTACGTGTACCTAGTCTCGTATTCTAGTAGCTTTTTGATCAAGTAGTACACTGCGTTTTTTTGGCCATTGACTTATTGGGCGCGCATTGCCCCAACTGCTGAGCCGGTTGTTGTAAGATAGAGCCTGAGTGGAATGCCCGGGATTGCTGGCTTTAACACCGAGAATTTGAAAGATAGCCCTTGATGGTGTCAAATTCTTGTTGACAGTCTTCGTCCTATACCTTAGGCCACGGTGAGCTTGGAAATGAATCAACTGATGTATTGTAATTTGCCAAGGAATCCCCGAATTTCCTTTCCATCCGCTGGGTGGAGTCATAGCTGAGATATCCTTGATATTGGAAGGATCAACTTCAATGCCTTGAGAGCTGATGAAGTACCCGAGTAACTTTCCTGATGTTACCCCGAATGCACATTTTTTGCGAATTGAGCCGCATATTGAATTGCTTGAGTTTGTCGAAGAACTTTTGAAGCACTGTTGTATGTCCTTGACTATCTTTGGACTTGACGATCTTATCATCAACATACACCCCTGATTCCTTGTGGATCATGTGCATGATGGATGTGGCTGTTCTCTGATAAGTAGACACCGTGTTCTTTAGTCCGAACGGCATAATTGTGTAGCCATATGTACTCCACTAAGGGATTAAGGTTGTTTTCTCTATATCTTCCTCTTCTATGGGAATCTGATTGTAGCCTGCTTACCCGTCCATAAATGAGAGTAAGGCGTGATTTGTTGTATTATCGACCAAGATGTCGATATTTGGAAGTGGAAAACCATCTTTAGAACAGGCCCTGTTAAGATCTCTGTATTCAGAGCACATTCGTACCTTGCCATCTTTCTTAGGAACTGGAACAACATTGGCGATCCAGTCTGGGTATTTGGCTTCTCTGATAAATCTGACCTCTGATTGCTTGGAGACCTCTTCCTTGATTTTGAAGGAAACATCCAGTTTCATTCGAAGGAGTTTCTACTTGATGGGCTTAGAACCTAGAGTGAGGGGAATCGTATGCTACCCAATGCTTGGATCAACCCAAAGGATAGCATGATAGGACCAAGCAAAGACATCTATGTATTCTGTGAGTAGCTGGTGATACGAATTGGCAGCGGAAATACAAGCAAGGATAGTAGATTGGCAAGCTAGACATGTAGCTCGACAATCACGATTGTAAGCCAAGACCTATTGACTCACAATCAAGGCACGGTTAGGAATCGCTTCCTAAACAATGATAAGACTGAATCATACGCAATAATTCAAAGCATTGTTGAAATTAAGTGTTTGTCTGTGAATAATTGATTGATTATTTCTCCAGCTAAAAATGGCTACAAATAGCCCAAGTAATCAGCCATAACTGGCATTTACAACCAGCTCAAAATACCCTCCCTTAATGACAGAAGGTAAGCCCAACCAATCAACCATAATAGGCGTTACAAACAGCTCAAAAGACTCCCCTTAGTGAAAGAAAATAACAGCTAATTAAAAGCTATAAAAGGAAATTAACTACCCCCTTATTGCAAGAAAGTAACAGCTAATTTAAAAGCTATAAAAGGAAACTAAACTAAATGGGGTATTACATCTCTTGTCCCCTTTTTAATCTGATTTAACTTGAAAGAAATAAACTTAAATCCTTGTTAACTTTGCAACATGCGGCCTTGATCAAACGGACCAACGTGCAGCCTGGACCAACGTGAAACCTTGATCTAACGGACCCAATCCAGGACACCATACACACACAATGAGCCACTGAACCCAAATAAGCCTCGGTTCCTATTGTAAGCAAAAGGTCATCACCCATCAAGCCTTCTCCATCTATGACCGTATCATCCCCTCCTCCTTTAAAAGGAATTGACCTCAATTCAGCAAGGCCATCATCATCAAGATAGGTTGAGAGATCACCCACATTGAAGTTAGCGTGGACATCATAATCTCCAGAAAGTTCGATTTCATACGCATTGTCATTCACACGCGCAATTACTTTGTACGACCCTTCGGCTCGAGGCATAAGCTTGTTCTTGCGTTTGTTCGGAAAACGCGCCTTCCTTAAATGAACGCACACCAAATCCCCTTCAACAAACAGTCGAGGTTTTCATTCTTATTCGATTCTGTTTATAAGCTGCATTAACGGATTCAATACGATCACGAACTTGTTGGTGCAACTTCATCATGGACATCAATTTAGCTTCGGCGTCTTGGTGAACCAACTCGTCTTTGGGCATTGGAACCAGGTCCAACAGCAAGTATGGGTTAACTCCATATACTACCTCAAATGGGGAATGGCCCGTAGCATAAGTAGGAGAGCGATTGTAAGCAAACTCAGCGTGAGCAAGCTTGACATCCCAATCCTTTTGGGTCTTACTTACCAGCCCCCGCAACAACATACCCAAGGTCCGGTTAGTAACCTCTGTTTGCCCATCCGTTTGAGGGTGATGCGACATGCTAAATAGCAGTTTGGTTCCCACCTTCCTGCATATTGTATTCCAAAAGTAACTCAAAAACTTGGAGTCCCGATATGAAACAATGGTCTTGGGAATCCCATGTAAACGCACAATCTCCCGGTAATATAATTCAGCAACATTACAAGCATCATCGGTTTTATGACAAGCAACAAAGTGAGCCATTTTCGAAAATCTATCCACCACAACCATGATAGCGTCCTTACCTCTTTGAGTGAGAGGCAAAGCTACTATAGAATCCATGGAAACAAGTTCCCAAGGGTGGACTGGAACCGGCAATGGTGAGTACAAACCATGCTTAAATGAACTCTTGGCCATACAAAAGGTCACACACTTTCCCACAATGTTTGTCACATCCCCTAACATCTTAGGCCAAACGAAATGCTCCCTCAATACCTCCAAAGTCTTAGCTATACCAAAGTGGCCAGCCAACCGTCCTCCATGCGCCTCGCGCACTAGCAGCTCACGAACCGAGTGTTTCAGAATACAAAGACGGTTACCCTTAAAGAGAAACCCATCCTGTATCATGTACTCTCCATAGGCACCAGTTGTGCACCTCTCAAATGCAACTCCAAAATCAACATCATCACGATAGTAATCTTTCAAAGTTTTGAATCCCTGCAAACGAACATCAAGGGTAGCAAGTAACGTATACCTGCGTGATAGTGCATCGGCCATCACAATAAACTTACCATCCTTATACTTCGAAGAAAAGTAAAAGGACTGCAAGAACTCAACCCACTTAGCATGCCTTGGACTCTATTTCTGCTGCCCATTAATGTACTTCAAGGACTCATGATCCGAATGCAAGATGAAATTATTCGGACCCAAATAATGGCTCCAATGATCTAGAGCTCTAACAATGGCATAGAACTCCTTGTCATAAGTGCAATAGTTCAAACGAGCACCACCCAACTTCTCTAAAAAGTAAGCTATGGGTCGCTTATGTTGGATCAACACAGCACCGATATCTACACCACTAGCATCACACTCGACCTTGAAAGGCTGAGAAAAATCAGATAATGCAAATATATGACCAGCACACAAACGTTCCTTAATCAATTCAAACGCCCTTTGAGCGTCTCCGCCCCACACAAACGCACCTTTATTCAAACAACCAGTAATGGGACTAGTAATGGTATTGAAATCACGAATAAAACGCCTATAAAATGATGCAAGGCCATAAAATGAACGCACCTCACTTACTGTTTTAGGATTAGGCCAAGTCTTGATAGCTTCAATCTTGGATTGATCCATGGACACTCCATTTTTTCAAAACCACATAACCCAAGAACACCACATATCAACAAGAAACGAACACTTCTCCTGTTTCCCATAGAGTTTTTGAGCTCTAAGGGTTTCAAAAACACCGCTCAAATGCACCAAATTTTCTTCTTCGCTCATACTATACACCAATATATCATCGAGGTAAACCACAACGAATCTTCCCAAGAACGATTTAACTACTTCGTTCATTAACCTCAATAACGTACTAGGAACGTTTGTGAGACCAAATGGCATGACGGTCCACTCATACAAACCATGTTTCGTCTTGAAAGCTGTTTTTCACTCATCCCCTTCACGCATCCGAATTTGGTGATAGCCACTTCTCAAATCAATCTTTGAGAACACCGCCGAACCATGGAGCTCATCTAACATATCATTGAGCCTCAAAATGGGGAAGCGATACTTAATGGTAATGTTATTCACTGCCCTACTATCAACACACATCCGCCACGTTCCATCCTTCTTAGGTACAAGCAAAAAGGGTACATCACATGGACTCAAGCTTTCTCGAACATAACCCCGGCTCATAACTTCATCAATTTGCTTCTGTAATTCCTTGGTTTCCTCTGAATTATAGAGATAGGCAGCCTTATTGGGAAATGAGGCTCCGGAAGATCAATTTGATGTTCAATGCCGCGAATAGGAGGCAAACCTAGTGGTATGTCACCGGGGAACACATCTTTGTACTCAAACAGTAACTCGACAATGGGGTTGTCCTTCCTTGAAGTTTGTTCCTTTACTGAATCTTCCTTGGCTATGAGCAGATACACCATATCTGTGTGTTAAGGGCCTGCTCAATCTCCCGTTCGCTAGCCAACATGGTCAGATTCGGTCTCTTTTTCTCTTTAGTACTCATGGATCGAACCGCTTGTAAAGACGTTGGTTTAACACAATTTTCTTGCCCTTGTCCCTCAACTCATATTCATTGCTCCTTCCCTTGTGTACGATATCCCTATCGAATTTCCAAGGACGCCCTAACAAAATATGACAAGCATCCATAGGAATAACGTCACACAAAATTTTATCCACACAGGAACCGATAGTCAGTCCAACCCTCACCTATGTTGATACCTTCACACTATTGCCATCATCTAACCAATGGAGTGCGTATAGGCTTAGGATGAACCGTAGTGACTAAACCCAGTTTCGGGGCCATCTCACTAGAAGCAACATATGGCAACTCCCCCCCATCAATAATCACACTACACCACTTATCCTTGACTTGACATTTAGTATGAAATAATTGGTCTCTCTGGTCCGAATCAGTGGATACAATCTGGGTCTGTATAGTTCTAATAACCAGGGCCTTATCATACAATAGAACCTCATACCCTTCCACCTCCTCATCCTCGTTGCCCTTATCAAACACAAATATGTCACCCAACCTTTTCTCCTCCTCAAACAACTCCTCACGGTACTCAATGGCGTCCCTCAAGGTTACTCTCGCTTATTTGGACACGCATTTTGATAATGACCAAACCCTTGACAATTAAAACATCAAACCTTGGACAGACTCGTTTCCTTAGTCGAACTAGCCAATTTTGGGACAACCGTGGGATTACTAGCGCCTACGGGGCTAGGGGATGCGTTTAATTTTGAGGTAGACTCGAGTTTAAACCAAGGTTTGGCTTTACCATACTCCATACTCGACCCTCCCCCATATTTCGTTTTTCCTTGGGTCTCCAGTTTCAAACACAACCCACAAAGTGTATCAAAGTCATAATAAGAATATAGTTCGACCGTATTAGCAATATTGAAGTTCAGATCACGTAGAAATTGTGACATTTTCTGTTCCTCTATTTCATCCATTTCATCCATCAAAGACAAACTTTAAAACTCATCAATATACTCCCCCACACTAAATTTCCCTTGCCTAAACTCAGCAATTTTACGATAAGTAGTTGCCCTATGAGTTGGTGGCACATACCTTTTTCTGAGCTTACGCTTCAAGGACTCCCAAGATGCGATTTTCTCTTTTCCGGCAAGAGTTCGCTTGGCTTTCAGTCCCTTGAACCATAATGAGCCCCCTCGCCCTAGTTTCAGTATTGCTTACTTACATGGCTTCTTATCATCGAGGTTTTTGGAATCGAACATTCTACCGATCTTGCGCTCCCACTCCAAATATACCTCAGGATTTGTCCCACCAACAAACTCGAGGAGTTTGGTCACTTTTAATTTATCTACAACCCGTGGTGCTGCCTACGAGGCTCTCCATCTTGGATGTTCCTCAAGGCCTCACGGAAATGTTGTAGAAAATTAGATCGTCAAAATTCATCTTTCCCGTTAGGATCACGAGCTCCCGCTCTGATACCACAAATGATACGAATTGGCAGCGGAAATACGAACAAGGATAGTAGATTGGCAAGCTAGACCTGTAGCACGACAATCACGATTGTAAGACAAGACCTATTGACTCACAATCAAGGCCACGGTTAGGAATCGCGTCCTAAACAATGACAAGACTAAATTATACGGAATAATTCAAAGCATTGCTGAAAACAAGTGTTTGTTTGTGAATGATTGATGGAATACTCCAGCTAAAAATGGCTATAAGTAGCCCAAGTAATTAGCCATAACTGGCGTTTACAACCAGCTCAAAATACCCTCCCTTAATGACAGAAGGTAAGCCCAACCAATCAGCCATAATAGGCGTTTCAAATAGCTCAAAAGAATCCCCTTACTGAAAGAAACAAAAAATAGCTAATTAAAAGCTATAAAAGGAAATTAACTACCCCCTTAATGCAAGAAAGTAACAACTAATTTAAAAGCTATAAACGGAATTAAACTAAATGGGGTATTACATCTCTTGTCCCCTTTTTAATCTGATTTAACTTGAAAGAAATAAACTTAAAGCCTTGTTAACTTTGTAATGTGCAACCTTGATCAAACGGACCAACGTACAACCTTGATCAAATGAACCCAATCCAGGACACCATACACACACAATGAGCCATCGAACCCAAATAAGCCTCGGTTCCAATTGGTCATCACCCATCGAGCCTTCTCCATCTATGACCGTATCAGCTGGACAAGATTATCACACTCTTCTTGAGATAAAGTCAAACCAATCTGAACTAGTTTTGGATCATTGTTGTTAGAAAGGTTAACTTTTTCATTCTCCTCAATTATTTGTGTTCTGTTTTCATGATTTTCAATTGCTTTTAGGATTTCATGGTAATTTTTTATGAGAAGCAAAGTCAGGTTAAGGAATGCGTTTTGAAGTTGAAGAGTAGGAGGAAATGGAATTATTATTAAATTCTGCAATCATTACATCGACAGCTTTAGATTGACATTCAGCCTCTACAGGCTTAAGCTGATTGATGCAAGACTCTAACTCTAAACTCTTAGACTCGTCACCAAACTCATATTTGGAATCACCCTCGGACTCGATCATCATAGGTCTTTCACCAACAGTAATTTTGAACGTCTTGCCATTTGGTGTGGTGATCTTGAGAGACTTCCTCCATCCATTGATCACCTCTTTGCCAAGAGCAATGAGCTTAGAGGGATCAAAGTCTTCGATTTGAGTAACCATTTGAACCATGACGTCATCAGAGATAATTGGTGTTGTTTCTTGGCCAAACATGAGACAAAGAGCTCGAGTGTAACACCCTAATAATTCCTTGTTTTTTATAACTATTTTCTTTAATAAATAAAAGGAATTACCAAGGCATTACCGCCACTATGAAAAGTGGTTAAGGCTATTATCAGAATTTTGCAGCGGAAATTTAACTACTACTACTACTACTAATTATGCTTTGCAAAGTCTTATAGTTCAAACAGCTTGGAACCATTAAAGGTCCACCAAAACATTAATTCAAATCCTCAAAACCTTTAAATATTTAAAATTCATCACTGAAACCAATACTTAACAGAAATACTTTAAAAGCGTTCGAATCATAATGAGTCACTCACAACAACCCGAAATGAATGATAATGAAATGCTTCATCACTTAACACCTGTAAGAACTGCTCACCATAATCTCTATTCTATAAGCCAAGAGCTGAGGGTATTGTAGTAAATTAACTTTTCGTGTCCACTTGCCAAAATACAATTACACCCTCCCCCGTTAACCAGTTATTCACGATACAAAATTTCGGGTCCACTAGCAAACAGACTATAATACCCTCCCGTTTAACAGTTGAACATTTGACTGCGAAAATTAAATTTACAGAAATACCCCCCCCCCCCCCCCCCCCGGTTTTACTTTTTGATCTACCTTACCAACCTAATTTGCCTGGCTTAATAAAACGCCCAAAAACGTGTATTACGGCCCATAGGTTGAACAGTTGAATACACTGCTTAAATTAGGGTTGATTAATTACTTAAATCAGGAAATAAAATAAACATTAGGAAAGAAATTATTACAAATTATTACAGCTTATTCTAATTGCCAAATTAAAACAAATTTACACTGTAAAACGAAAAAACAGTCCAAAAAATTCTCCAAAATCTGCAAAGAAAAAAAAACCCAAAAACAAGAACCGGAAAACAACGTTCTTCAGTTCTCAGAAGAAGAAGAAGAATCATTCGCGAAGTTTGATTCTCAGAAGAACCGTATCATCGTTCTTGAAGTTGCTCCTATACAAGTAAGTATACACTTCTCACGAATCCTTGCAAGAAAAAAAAAATAATAACACTTTTAATATAGATTCGTGAATGTTAATGCATAACCAACAAGGATAAGGCCACTAAAATTGTAATATGCATAAAATACATGGAATTATAGTATGCATAACAGAAATTAAACAATTTTTAATTAATAATGATTCGTGAATTGAATCGGTCTAACTTATATAATTTCTTTAATTTATTTTGCAGATTTGAAAATACAAGGTATGATTTTCATGCTTTAATGAATTTCAGTTTACTATTTCACATTTTAATTCATGCTTTGAATGAAACAATCTCTTATATTTTTTTATGTTAAAATCATGTTTTTTAGAAAATAATACACATTTTAATTCATGTTTGTTTAATATTGCGGATTTGAAAATACAAGGTATGTAACTTTCACGCTTTTATGATTTTAAATTAATTATTTCAAATTTTAATATTCACGCTTTTAATTAAATAATCTCAATTTTTTTATGTTTATAGGGTTTTTGAGAGAATAATGAATCTCTTATATTTCTGTCATTAGAATTAAATCGGTCTAACTTATATAATTCCGTTATTTATTTTGCAGATTTGAAAACACAAGGTATGTAAGTTTCTTTTATGAGTTCCAATTAAATATTTCACATTTTAATTAATGCTTTTAATATCTCTTATATTTTCTTAAACTCTAATTGCAGATTTCAAAATACAAGGTGTAACTTTCATGCTTCAATCAATTATAATTATAATTAATTTTAAATTTTAATTTATGCTTTTAATTAAATCATCTCATATATTTTTTTTATGTTAAAATCATGTATGGGAGAATTACGAATTTCTGTTTACATTTGTGTTATTTGTGTCATTACAATTATGAATCAGAAAATAATCAACTTGAATTGGATTTTATGCAGATTTTAAGTTGAGTTAAGAGTTCACAAGGAGATCAAATAACGAACAACATACGGTATGTGCCAATCAAACAAAAATAATAGTAATAGCTATCCCTTTAACCTAATTTAATTAATTATTTCAGATTTGAATTCATGCTGATAAATCAACTCCTAATTTAATTAATTAAATTGTCTCTTATTTGATTTTAATTTCTTTAATTACTTGAAAAAAATCAGTCCATTACAAAGTATTTGCTTAATAATTACTTTTCAACATTATTTAGATTACTTGATTAGTTTTTAAATTAAATAAAAGTAATTATTGTTGATTAAAAGCGAATAATTTACATTGGTGATATAATTTGCTGATTACTATTGTTCATAATTTGGTGATAATTATAATTTCATCGTGTGTCGCTAATAATTTGGTGAGTATACATTGGTGAGCATAAAAAACATGAGTAATGTAAATCGCATGCCCCCATTAAAAACAAAATATCATTCACCAGCAAATGTAAATTGCTTGATTAGCTTTTACTTGATTAAAAGTAATTACTTCAGATTTTATTGATTAAAAGCATGTAAAAATGTAAATCTACATCAATCAAGAAATCTGAAATATTCTTTTGGTTTTTACAGATTAGAGTTACAGTTTCAAGTTCGATTTTCATTTGGGTGTTAAGTTCGCCAATTGCACCAATCTCTTAAACAAAAGAGTAACTTGCATGATTTTACTGATTTTAATTAACTATTAATGATTGATGTTCATGCTTTTAGTCTGCATAAGTTGTTATTTATTTGGTTTTTATTTCAGATTTTATTAGGTTCTAAAACATTTCTACAAACAACCCACACCAATTTAAACTGGTTCATGTAAAAAACTAAAGCACGAGTCAATAAATCATCACAAAGAAACACATTACTGAACACAGAGAACAGTGAAATCCCATACAATCACTGACACTGATTTTCACTATAATGTTGAAATCCCAATATTCAATTCCAAAAATTGAGGACATTTCGACCAAAAACCAATTTCAACATAACATAATAGACCACAAAATCACAATAACAACATAAAAGACATTGTTTTACAGTGAAATTCAACAACTCCACGAGCAAAAACACGAACTACTAAAGAAATCAAACAGAATAGCATGCAGAATAGCAGGAAATAGAGAATCATTTTCTATTTGCACAAAATCAGCAGGAAATCAAACAAAATAGGAAGAAAAGATACACTTTTTTGCTAAATCCAAAAAACCCCAAGTTAAACTGTTTAAAAAACAATTCAATTCAGTTGAAATGATTCCCAAAGAAATTTTGAGAAAATATTATCATAGAAAACACTATTTTCCATGAAATTCAACAATTCCACAATCAAAATCAAGAGATAGAGTGAAAGAATTATATCATGTTATTTCCAAAGAATTATAAAAATCATGCTACTTCCATTGAAACGACTTATTTTTAATCATGTAGAAAAACAACATGTTTGAAATTGCATAAAAAATAAAAATAACAAAATTCCATAAGCCAAGAGTAAATTGCACTAAAAAAACAAAATCAAATCATAAATTGGTTTCCCAATCATACTACACAAATACACAGACCCAAAAAAAGTAGGTTAGGCCAAAAAACCAAAATCTATTTAATTTTACATCTTAAAAAAACTAAAATGGCAAATAAACGTGAAAAAATAACCAAAATTCTCAGCATCCAGATCAACAAAAGATGAAAATAAAGAAAAAAAATCATGTAGAAAAACCCAGAATTTCGAACTCGAATTAGCTTGAAAACCCACATCAGAGACATACACAAATCATATCTATCAGAAACATACACAAATCAAACTGATCTAATAACGAAAATAATAATAATGTAGAAAAATACCTATCGCCTCGGATAGCGCCTCGACCACCGCCTCGCGCGCCTCAACACCGGCTCGCCGTCATCTCGCTCACCGCTCCTGCATCTCTCTCTCCAACTCACTCATGGAGGGAGACCACATGCAAATAAAAAAAATTTGTTAACCAATAATAAAAAAACGAAATACAACAAAAATTAAGCAACAAATCGTTATTCCGCATGAATAAAATCCAAATAATAAACCCAAAAACATGAATTGATAACTAAAATTCTAAATCAATTCCAAATATTCCTAAAAATAGACGAAGATAAGGGGAACATACCTGTGTAAAATAGGCGAGAGAGTTATGCGTAAGATCTTCATGGCATTCATTATTCTGAAGGTTTTCGCCTATCTGAAGCCATTTTTTAGGAGATAAATGAAGGAAAGCGTCAAATTAGGAGAGAGAAAGGAGAGAGATCAGAAACAAAACCAAATAGGGTTAGGAGAGAGAGGAGAGCGGCAGTGTTCTGAACCAAATGGCTAAATATACGCAGGTTTCAATTTGGGCTAAACCTATTTCAATTTGGGCTGGATTATATCTTTCAATTTGTTCTGAACGAAATCAAACGAAAGAGAATGGGCCGGATTATATCTTTGGGCTGCGGCCTGCGTGTGGTTGGCTAATAGAGATGTTTTAATCTAAATAAAAATAAATAAAAATTTTAAAATAGAATTTTAAAAAGAAAAAAATAATTAGTGAATAAATTATATTATTCACTCTCCAATATACTTCATGCAGCACGTGGTTTTTAATTTTCGAGTTTATTACTGATTTTTTAAAAAGAAAATTGAAAAGAGAAAAATTAGAACAAATGATTGGAAACATTAGCGTTTAAATTTAATCCCACAATGATTGTTAAATTCCGCACGCATCACGTGCATGAAATACTAGGCACAATGAAATTTCTAAAATGCACGCACGCATCGCGTGCATAAAATACTAGTTAAAAATATAAAGTATGGATCATCATAGGGTCATTAAGGCAAAGGCCATGATCAAGACAAACAAGAAAACACGAATCAGCAAAGCTAAGTACAATAGTACATATATGAAATAGAAATGCAATAAAACATGCTTCACTTGACAACTGTAATAATCGCTAACAACTACTACTTGACATTCTAATTAATATGCAATGCAGATTGCGTTGGAAGGTACTTGCTTTGTTCGAATAGAGAATTGAAGGGATTGGAATACCTAGCCCGCGGTGAGAAGCTGTAGTGTTTTAATTATTTTAAAATTTGTGAAGGGGACATATCTGTTGAAGCGAACAAAACAAAGCTGATACGAGTTTAAAAACTCGTTGTAGAAACAAGGATAGTTGATTAACAAGCTAGACCTTTAACTCGTTGATCGTGAATGCAAGACAAGACCTATTGACTCACAATCAGTTCTTTGAATAGGAAACGCGTCCAAAACGCGTCCAAAACAAGGAATCGTGATCCAGTTGGTTGTTTATTCCAATCAAGAAGCTGACTATAAATAGCCAAAAACCAAAAACTACAAGAGCTTTAAACGGCTAATTAAGAGCCATTTAAGAGCCTTTAAAACTGGCAGTTACAAGCTCTAAAGCCTCCTAATTTAGTCACTAAATTGGAGGTTACAAAGGCTTAAAACTCTCCTTACAAACAGCAATAATCAAAGCTAAGTAATGACTGAATTTAAATTGGGGATTTAAACAAATATCCCTTTATTAAACCGACTTTAACCAAAGCAATTAAAAATAATAAGTGCGTACAATCTGTTTAAACAAGCGGACCAATGTGATTAAAAGGACCAGTTTGATTAACGTACCACCTTGATAATAAGGACCATATAACGAGCTCACTCAATCCAAGTCACCATGCACACAAAATGAGCCATTGAACCCAAATCAGTTTTGGTTCCAATTGCTAGCATAAGACTATCACTTTCATCCATAACCGTATCATTCCCTCCCCCTTTAAAAGGAATTGACCTCAATTCAGCAAGGCCATCATCATCAAGATAAGGTGAAAGATCACCTACATTGAAAGTAGCATGGACACCATAGTCTCCCGGAAGCTCAATCTTGTAAGCATTATCATTCACACGTGCAACCACCTTGTAAGGACCTTCAGCCCTAGGCATAAGCTTGTTCTTGCGTTTGCTTGGAAAACGCTCTTTCCTTAAATGAACCCAAACCAAATCACCTTCTTCAAACAACCTCGGTTTGCGATTCTTATTTGATTTCTGTTTATAAGAGGCATTAATAGCTTCAATTCGCTCACGAACTTGTTGGTGCAGTTTCATCATAGACTTTAACTTAGCATCGGCATCCTTGTGAACCAACTCATCTTTTGGTAATGGAATTAAATCCAAGGGCAAGTATGGATTAATCCCATATACTACCTCAAATGGAGAATGACCAGTAGCATAAGTAGGAGACCGATTATAAGCAAATTCAGCGTGAGCAAGCTTGACATCCCAATCCTTTTGCGTTTTACTTACCAACTCTCTCAATAGCGTTCCCAAGGTTCGATTTGTCACCTCTGTTTGCCCATCAGTTTGAGGGTGATGTGAAGTGCTAAACAACAACTTGGTTCCCACCTTTCTCCACAATGTATTCCAAAAGTAACTCAAGAACTTGGAATCTCGATCAGAAACAATAGTCTTTGGAATTCCATGCAAACGAACAATCTCCTTATAATACAAATCAGCCACATTACAAGCATCATCCGTTTTGTGACAAGCAACAAAGTGAGCCATTTTTGAAAATCTATCCACCACGACCATAATAGCATCCTTACCTCTTTGAGTACGAGGCAAAGCCACTATAAAATCCATGGATACATCTTCCCAAGGGCGAACTGGAACCGGCAAAGGTGAGTATAAACCGGGTTTGAAAGAACTCTTGGCCATATGACAAGTCACACATTTATTCACAATGTTCGTTACATCACCTAACATTTTAGGCCAAAAGAAATGTTCTCTCAATATTTCCAAGGTCTTGGCTATGCCAAAGTGACCAGCCAATCCTCCACCATGAGCCTCACGCACTAGTAACTCACGAATTGAATGCTTAGGAATACAAAGGCGATTACCTTTGAAAAGAAACCCATCTTGCAACATGTACTCCCCATAAGCACCAACTGCACATTTCTCAAATGCAACTCCAAAATCACCATCATCATGATAATAATCTTTTAAGGTTTCAAACCCCAACAAACGAACATCAAGTGTAGCAAGCAAAGTGTACCTTCGTGATAATGCATCAGCCACCACATTGCTTTTACCATCTTTGTATTTCGAAGAAAAATGAAAGGATTGCAAGAACTCAACCCATTTTGCATGCCTTGGGCTCCATTTTTGTTGCCCATTAATATACTTCAAAGATTCATGATCAGAATGCAAAACAAAGTGGCTAGAACGCAAATAATGACTCCAATGATCCAAAGCTCTAACAATGGCAAAGAACTCTTTATCATAAGTGCAATAATTCAAACGAGCACCCCCTAACTTTTCCGAAAAATAAGCTATGGGACGCTTACCTTGGATCAAAACAGCACCAATCCCCACTCCACTAGCATCACACTCGACCTCAAAAGGTTGAGAGAAATCTGGCAGCGCCAAAATAGGAGCAGCACACAAACGCTCTTTAATCACATCAAACGCCTTTTGAGCGTCCTCTCCCCATACAAAAGTACCTTTCTTCAAGAAACTAGTGATAGGACTAGTAATAGTACTGAAATAACAAATGAAACGTCTATAAAATGAAGCAAGACCATGAAATGAACGCACCTCACTTATAGTTTTAGGATTAGGCCACGATTTGATAGCCTCGATCTTGGACTGATCCATGGACACTCCATCTTTCGAAACCACATAGCCCAAGAATACAACATTGTCAACAAGGAATGAACACTTCTCTAGCTTCCCATAGAGTCTTTGAGCTCTAAGTGTTTCAAAAACATCCCTCAAATGAATCAGATGCTCCTCTTCGTTCCTACTATACACCAAGATGTCATCAAGATATACCACAACGAATCTGCCCAAAAATGATTTAAGCACTTCGTTCATTAGCCTCATAAACGTACTAGGAGCATTAGTGAGACCAAATGGCATGACGGTCCACTCATACAAACCATGTTTTGTCTTGAAAGCCGTTTTCCACTCATCTCCTTCACGCATCCGAATCTGATGATAACCACTTCGCAAATCAATTTTTGAGAACAACTTCGAACCATGGAGCTCATCTAACATATCATCAAGTCTCGGAATTGGAAAACGATACTTGATGGTAATGTTATTCACAGCCCTACTATCAACACACATTCGCCATGTTCCATCTTTCTTAGGCACAAGCAACACCGGAACAGCACATGGACTCAAGCTTTCTCTAACATAGCCTCGATTCACAAGTTCATCAATTTGCTTTTGTAATTCCTTTGTTTCCTCCGGATTGCAACGATAGGCAGCCTTATTAGGCAAAGAAGTTCCTGGAATAAGATCAATTTGATGTTCAATACCACGATTAGGGGGCAAACCTGGTGGTAATTCATCCGGAAATATATCCTTGAACTCAAACAGCAATTCGGCAATGGGACTGCCTTCTTTCCAATTTTGGCCTTCAATTGGACTCTCCTTAGCCACGAGCAAATACACCAACTCTCCATGATCAAGAGCTTGCTCAATTTCTCGTTCACTAGCCAACATGGTGAGATTCGGCTTTTTCTTTTGTTTCACACTCATGGATCGAACCGCTTGAGATGACATAGGCTTTAGCACAATTTTCTTGCCTTTGTCTCTCAATTCATACTCATTGCTTCTCCCTTTATGAATCACGTCCCTATCAAACTGCCAAGGACGACCCAACAAAATATGACAAGCATCCATAGGAATAACATCACAAAGAACTTCATCCACATACGAACCCATAGTCAAACCAACCCTTACTTGCTTCGACACTTTTACACTATTACCATCATCAAGCCAATGGAGTGCGTATGGCCTAGGATGGGCAGTAGTGATTAAGCCTAATTTTGTCACCATTTCACTAGAAGCAGCATTGGTACAACTCCCCCCATCAACAATTACACTACACCACTTATCTTTCACTAGACATTTAGTATGAAACAACTGATCTCGTTGGTCTAGATCAGTAGGTGAAATTTGAGTTTGTAGCGCTCTAAGAACCAGATTTGTGTCATAAATTGGAGCCTCATACCCTTCCTCTTCCTCCTCATCACCACTCTCATCAAACACAAATACGTCCCCCAACCTCTTTTCCTCTTCAAACAACTCCTCACGACATTCAACAGCTTCTCTCAAGGTCACTACTCGTTTATTTGGACACGCATTTTGATAATGCCCAAACCCTTGACACTTAAAACAACGCACCTTGGTCAGACTTGTTTCTTTGGTTGAGTTAGATAGTTTAGGGGCAGCCGTAGAATTACTTGAACCTACGGTACTAGGTGATGTGTTTGGTTTCAAGCTAGGTTCGGATTTAGCCCAAGACTTGGCTTTACCATCCATACTAGACCCTCCCCCATATTTTGCCTTCCCTTGATTTTCCAATTTTAAACAAAGTCCACAAAGAGTGTCAAAATCAGAATATGGATAAAGGTCTACGGTATTGGCAATATTATAATTTAGACCCCTTAAAAATCTGGACAGTTTTTGTTCCTCAATTTCCTCAATTTCTCCCATTAAGGACAACTTTTCAAACTCATCAATATATTCAGCCACACTCATTTTTCCTTGCCTCAATTCGGCAATTTTACGATAAGTTATTATTCTATGAGTTGTTGGCACATACCTTTTACGTAGCTTACGTTTCAAAGACTCCCAAGAGGTAATTTTCTCCTTCCCTTCACGTATTCTCTTGGATTTCAGTACCTCGAACCACAATGAAGCCCCTCGTCCTAGCTTCAATAAGGCATATTTGCAACGCTTCTCATCATCAATGTCCTTGAAATCGAAGATTCTCTCTATTTTGCGCTCCCACTCCAAATAGGCTTCAGGATCTGTTCCACCAACAAATTCAGGAAGTTCGATGACTTTGAATTCATCCATAGCCCGTAGATCACGCCTAGGAGGCCTACGATACCCCCCATCTCTAACGTTCTTCAAGGCTTCTTGGAGATGTTGTAGAAAGTCAAGATCATCAAAATCCATATTTCAGTTTGTAAGAATTACGAACAGCAGCTCTCTTTTTTTTTCTTTTTTTTTTTTGGGCGGATCACACGAACAGCAGCTCTGATACCACTAATGATACGAGTTTAAAAACTCGTTGTAGAAACAAGGATAGTTGATTAACAAGCTAGACCTTTAACTCGTTGATCGCGAATGCAAGACAAGACCTATTGACTCACAATCAGTTCTTTGAATAGGAAACGCGTCCAAAACAAAGAAAAAGGCTGAATTATAAACTATAATTCGAAATGTAACAAACAAGTGTTTTAATCATCCAGTTGGTTGTTTATTCCAATCAAGAAGCTGACTATAAATAGCCAAAAACCAACAGCTACAAGAGCTTTAAACGGCTAATTAAGAGCCATTTAAGAGCCTTTAAAACTGGCAGTTACAAGCTCTAAAGCCTCCTAATTCAGTCACTAAATTGGAGGTTACAAAGGCTTAAAACTCTCCTTACAAACAGCAATAATCAAAGCTAAGTAATGATTGAATTTAAATTGGGGATTTAAACAAATATCCCTTTGTTAAACCGACTTTAACCAAAGCAATTAAAAATAATAAGTGCGTACAATCTGTTTAAACAAGCGGACCAATGTGATTAAACGGACCAGTTTGATTAACGTACCACCTTGATAATAAGGACCATATAACGAGCTCACTCAATCCAAGTCACCATGCACACAAAATGAGCCATTGAACCCAAATCAGTTTTGGTTCCAATTGCTAGCATAAGACTATCACTTTCATCCATAACCGTATTATATGAAATAGAAATGCAATAAAACATGCTTCACTTGACAACTGTAATTATTGCTAACAACTACTACTTGACATTCTAATTAATATGCAATGCAGATTGCGTTGGAAGGTACTTGCTTTGTTCGAATAGAGAATTGAAGGGATTGGAATACCTAGCCCGCGGTGAGATGCTGTAGTGTTTTAAATGTTTTAAAATTTGTGAAGGGGACATATCTGTTGAAGCGAACAAAACAAAGCCCGCCCCTTTAGACTAGTATCTAATGAGGCGGGCATAATAAAGCCCCCTTCAACAGGTTCTATTGAAGCGAACTCCATAAACCATTTGACCCGCGTTGACTAAGTTGTTGTCGAGGCCCACTTATATATGCCCCCCTCAACAAGGGTGCTACAACAGGGGTTTTTTCCACTAGTTATTGAATGAATAACAATACTCTTGACTTTTACTTTTGACTCTACTTGACTTTACTCTTGACTTTTACTCTTGACTACTACTAGATAACTTATTTCCTTCTTGATGGAATATAAATTCCGAATACTTGGTATAAGCAAAAAACCGGGTTTCTTACTACTTCGTCCACAAAAGGGACGACCGTCACGGGAGCAACTCATTAGACCAACTATGTCACAATTATGTGGCAGAATTCCAGCGCATTAAAATATAAATATGGAACAGAGTCATGTACCACGACGAAAATCAAAAGGATACACCATACGAACCCCCCCCCCCATACATCCACTCAAGGTATACGATCCAATAGCTTTTAGTGCTTATACATTAATTGAATGCTTCGTTTACTACTACTAGACAGTCACCTACTAAGTAGCCAAGCCCTAGCCCTCTAATGGTATCGTGTCGGATTACAAGGGTATAAGGACACACATGTAATATTAAACTTGCTTGATTAGCATGGGTACCTAGACACACATTCATAAATGCTATACTTGAATTCACATGGGTACTATGACTCACATGCAAATAATGCTTCTCCTTGATTCACATGGACAATAAACTCACATGGAAATAATAACCTCTCTTGATTCTAGAATGAATGAGACTCTTGCACAATTTATACTACATGATTGCATACTTAAATAATGACAAACATGCTCTACTAATGAATACATAATAAAATATATATCATACTTCTTTTTGAGTCAATTAATCACGACATTCACATATGACATGATACTAAATGACTTAAATAAAAACCTATGCATGATACTACATACACAAGCATAATCTACACATTAACAAAAACAACACCGTCAATACCACTCCGCAAAAGAAAAGATAGAAGTGGCAAAGTACCTTTGATGTGGCCACCTGCGGGATATCAACATTATCCCCTGGATCCGTCTCCTTCTTCTCGATGGCCTTGAGTGCGCCTTCGCTAAGCACCTCGACCAACCACTTGGGCATATCCACTACGCCCTGGGAGGAATCGTCCAGTTTTTCCATGGCTTCGTCTAAAATAGAAACAGCACTGGTTAGAAATTAGAAGTTATGAAACTTTATTAGTGAAACAACTTTGATCATCACCTCTCGGCATATAAGGACACATGCTCACAGCCGAGAGGAAGGTGGTGTCCTCAAACTGATCTAGGTGGGGCAGCCAGCTCTCCGGTACCCACACACTCTTTGTGCCCACGGCGTACTGCTTGGCCTTGAAGAAGGAGGAAATCAGCTTCGACTCCTGCGCAGACACCGGGGGAAAGGGCTCGCTTTTTCCGCAGAAGCGAGGTTGCTTTGTCTAACGTTTTACTCGCCGAACCATCTCTTTATCGGACGTATGAAGGACTATCCACTTCTTGCGCCAGAAGTGCCATTTGGACGCCTTCCCTACCACCGTTCGATAAGAACCCTTGTAGCTCAGGTCCAGCCATCTATCTGATGCTCCTGGGCTCTTTGACAAAGTCATCAGCCTAAAAAAGGCCGAGAAAGAAGGGACCATGCCATTAAGCTCGCATTTGGCGATGTATCCGAAAACGCTGGCCCAGGAGTTGGGCGTCATTTGATTGAAGCCTATATTGTAGCCGTCTAGCATCTTTGTCACAAATGGGTGGGGAGGAAACCTCAGCCTCAACTTCAGAGTAGAGGCGTAGACGGAAAACTTTCCGTCTATCAGGCCGGTAGTGGTGCAGTCCATGCCTAACGGCATCCTCAAATCATAACCTTCCCCCAGGTTCAACATATATCTATATTCCGCGACGTCCTCCTTTAAACCGTCTACCCACCACTGCAGGGGGGAGATCTGTGACGGTTGTAGATGGCCCTCCTCACTCTTTGAAGAGGACTCCCCCCTTCCATAGCGTTCCACTTTCATGTTTTCATCATCTCCTACTTGAGACGAGGACTCACATTCAAAATCAGGATCTTCAGCTATTCTTACCATGGCATCCTGCAAAAAGAAGGCGAAAGGCTGGCTTAAGTCGAGGGGCATCAACCTTGCTAAGGAGCAGTAGGCACAAGGCCGCCGTCCTCAGAAAACCAGAAGGGGCCGCCACAAGAAAAGGAAAGCAACAAAAATGACAAACAACTTCCTCAAAATAAGAGAATTACCTTTGAATCAAGGAGCAGTAGGCACAAGGCCGCCATCCTCAGAAAACCAGAAGGGGCCGCCACAAGAAAAGGAAAGCAACAAAAATGACAAACAACTTCCTAAAAACGAGAGAATTACCTTTGAATCAAAAAGGCAAGCCTTCCTATCCCATGGAAAATTGCAAAGTGAAAGATGGGTGCTCAAGAACAAGTATGAACTCCATGGTGTTTGAAGAATCGCCTACTGGTGGTTAAGGGACACCGGAAATCGCGTTCCAAGATAGCTCTCAAAGATTCTTACCAAATGGGAGGGAGAAAATCGAAATGGTAACATATATATATATATATATATATATATATATATATATATATATATATATATATATATATATATATATATATATATATATATATATATAAGACTTGGTGCCACGCGTGACTTGGTGCCACGCGTCATCATATCAGAGGACAAATCAACAAGGGTAAAAGTTAAGTGAAAAACTTTGCCTAAATACCCTTCTTGAGGGGCAAATGATGTGGCACAAAGTACTCATTTACTCCTTGCGATTGTAGGAAGACACGTGGCAGTGACGCTGCTACGCTGTCAAGGCCTCCTCATCAGGATCAGGCCATGCAAAACAAACTAGTGGTTGGGCCTCTTGACTCTTGATAGGCCCAAACTAGGGAAAGTCCAATAAGAGGCACATACTAAGCCCTCCATCCAAATCCTATTAAGGACACATGTCCTCATATAAAAGCATCAACAAATCAGATAGCTAGGGTTTAGGAACAAATACCTAATCCTCAGCCCTATAAATAGTCCAAATTACAAGGTAAAAGGGCAATCAATTCAAGGTACCTTAAAATATTCTGCTCTACCTTCTCTCTACAACACTTTCTCTCTATTAAATACTTACTTAGGCATTGGAGGGAATATTCCTACGGGAATATTCTTGTTTTGTAGGTTGTAAGAAGATTGTGCCAGCGCATACCTGATACCTCCGTGGAAAGGGTGCCACGTTAGCATCATCAAAAGTTCCCACAACAGGAACCAATTTCTATTGTGATCAAATATCCAAGCCTCTATGGATCTGGCATTTTCAGTACTCTTATATCACAAAACAACGTTTTGTTAGTTTTCTCCAACAAGGCTAGCTAAAACTATTTGGCGAATCCATTAAGTAGTTATGGCAGGATAAGCTTCTTTCATCACAAACGCCACTCCAACATATCGAGAGAATAGGTAAGTGCAGTATGTATCTGTTCTTTATTTGGCCTGCACATTTGGTTTTTTTGATAAAGAGGTACATTACCGAAAGTTTGTGTTTCAACTTAAAATTATCTATACAATATATTTTTAATTTGTTATTCGGCATATAATTTTTTACATTTTTTATTTATTTTTCTTTATTACAAGGCTATAAAAAAGTCACAAAGGAATTCACAACACCATCTCCGCTCTCGCCATTATCACAGTCATCATCCACTCGAAGCTATACAATCATTTTGAAGATAAGTTAAAGTTGACGTCTAGTTTGGTTCGAGTTTTCAAGGATGTAGCTATTGGAATGAAAAAGAGCAGAGAAGCCAAATTCTTCATAATCCCTGCTACAGTGTTTCAAAATGAGCAAAGTAATGCCTTATATTACGAAGACATGCTCGATTGGTGCTTCCAAAGAGAGCTAAGATAGTCTCAATTTTCTATTTTAATGATGTAAGTTTGTTATACACTTTAGCATTTCAAGTAAATGTATATACTTCCTCCGTTTCTTAAATATTGCCTCATGGTTGACTTTATGCTTCCTAACGCATACTTTGAGTCTTAATATCTCGAATTGTGTATAAGTAAATATTATAAAATTTTATATTTAGAAAATATATATTGATATAAATCTAACAAGATTTCACATGACTACAATTTTTCTTCGGTAAATATCACAAAAACATGAACAAAGTTCTAGTGTGAATAGTGTAAAAAAATAAAATGGTGCAATATTTATGGAACGGATGAAGTATTTATTTTCGAAAGATGAGTTAATTGTTATTTTATGTGCAAGTCATCTGAGTGAGATGGTTCACAAACAAGGTATCTTCGGGCTATATGGATTATGTGACTGCAAGTATTTGTCCCAGGTAACAGATGTGCAAAAAAAGGATGATTGATGTGACGTGCTATTTGCTAGGGTCTTTGGGTGGAATGATGTCAAAAAAAAAAAAAAAATTCTCCGTGCCTTATATTGAGGAGTAAGTGATTTTTTTAAACACTTATACTAAATTTCAAATCAATACTTTGCAAAAACTGTTGTGGGATCTTTTACGGTGCTGACGTGGCACGCGTTCCTCGGAGGTATCAAGTATGACCTAGCACAAACTTCTGGCAACCTGCAAAACAAGAATATTCCCGTAGGAATATTTCCTCCGATGCTTAAGTAAGTATAAGCTAGAAAGAGAAGTAATTTGTAGAGAGAAGACAGAGCAAAGATAGTTTTAGGTTGGTGGGAATGAATTGATTGCCTTTTACCTAGGGATCTGCACTATTTATAGTGCTAGGGTTTCTTGGGAACTGGTCCTGCATGATTGGATGTTATGCAAGATCAGGACACGTGTCCTACTAAGTTTTGGAGGCTTGGTTTAGACCAAGTGGGCCTCTTAAGTATTTGGGCCTTTCTCTTTGGGAAATAGCAGAATGGGCTCCTTCCTGAGTAAGTGGGTCCCATGATCCACTGATGGGTCTTGGCCCTGCGTGTGCATGTGGGTTTGAGATTTGCCTGCTGATGGGCTTTTGGGCCTTCTTTCTGGGCTTTAATGGTACAGCCAGGTGGCGTTCTTTTAGGCCACATCATTTGCCCCTCAAGGAGGATGCCCCTTGCCCCTGTGGGGTAGGCTGCTTGATCGAAGGGAGTGCCACGTGTGAGAGCTTTTCAGAGCTCAGGTTTTCCTTTAAAAACTTCAGAACTTCTTTCATTTTTCTTTTGTTACCTCAGAGCAATTTTCTTAGAGAGAGAAAGCGAATTTCGTTTTGCCAAAGATCTGCTTGTGTTTGTGTTTGAGTGTTCTTGGATTCTTTGTTCAGTGTTCCTGAGGATTTAGAAGATTTGTCAAGACTTCTCATCAGTTTGATCATTTTCTGGTAAGTTCTCTATCAAAACTCTTGTTTTCTGCATGCTTATGGGCCCCCTCTTTTTTATCGTTTATAGTGTTTTGTGGAGGCGTCCAGGGGGTTATGACGCCCATCTCTCTCTTTCTTTTGTTAAAGTTAGACGTCCTGTTCCTTATGCAGGACGGCATGGCTCGAATTAGACAAACAGCCAACATGCGTGCATGAGTTGCACCGCGAGAGGGGGACGATAGGGTTCCTTTTTCAAACCCATCCCAAGGAAGTAGGAGTGGAGTTCGTTCCTCTCGTAATACAGGAGACGGGGCCATAAGAACGACACATTCTCCTAGAAGAAGGAAGAATGTGGCTTGCCGTCCCCGTGTTCCACACGAGGATTTTGAAGATGACTCCTCTAGCTCTTCAGACGAGGAGTTTGCAAAAAACCTTCCTCCTATGGTCCGGGGGAAGGAGGATGTCAATTTGTTTCCTTCTGACATCTTTCCCAGCATGAAATGGCTGAGGTACCTGAGGGAGCAGGGACGTGACTTTGAACGTTTTCTGCTTCTGCCCCCAGGTTTTATTCTTAGGAGCCCTCGACCCCATGATTCCGTGGACCAACTTTCTCAGGGAGAGGTAGCTGTCTATACTGCTGCCTTTAAGATTGGGTCTTAGATTTCCTTTGCATCCCTTTGTGATGGACGTCTTGGAGGGGTATGATATTGGCCTTGCTCAATTGACGCCTAACTCTTGGGCAAACGTTTTTGGATTTATTGCCAAATGCGCTTTGAGCGGCATCACCCCTTCCTTTCCTGCTTTCCTTCGTCTTGTAGTTATTGCCCCTTCCTCTCGTTCTCCCCAGGGATGGTTCACCCTCTACAGCCGTCGGGGATATAAGACGGTGGTGGGTAAGACTTCTAGTTGGGTTTGGTGGAGGAAGAAGTGGTCTATTGTTCGAATGGAAGACCTCTCTCTTTCAAGACGTCTTTCTAGGTGGAACCGTCGGCCCCGCTATTTATCTAAAGATGACGCCTTCCCTCGCCTTTCGTCAAGGGAATGGGGACTAGTAAAGCCCCTGTTCCAGGCCGAGATGTATCGGCTGTCGTCAAAGATCCATGCCTGGGTGCCTAATGCTTGGCTTCCCCATGTAGGCCAGTTCACCAATATAGTCTTTCTTTCAGCCGTTGGTCTTTGTTCCTATTTGAGTAGAGGTAGTTTTCCATAGATTTTCACTCAACATCGCTCTCTTTTTTTTTTTTTTTTTTACTAACCCTTGGCTTTGTAGATTCTGCCATGGATCGCCTATCCTCCGAAGACAAGGGCGTAATGGACGTACCCGCTTGGCTATCCGAGGTATACACTGAGGACATTCTCAAGGCCGTGGAGGCCAAGAAAAAGGAATCCTCCAAGAAGTCCGACGAGGGTGCCTCTGGTGACGTCGCCAAGGTAATTTTTATTTATTATTTTTTTTACTATGCCTCTGTATTCTTTTCTGATTACGATTTGGTCGTTGACTTCCTACATTTTTTAGGAGCCCACTTCGTCAGCTACGAAGAAGCGTCCTGCATCTTCGACGGAGGCTCCTAAGCCAAAACGGCCCTTCTTTAAGAAGATGGGTACGGCCGATGCTGCAGCAAAGCCGTCGGTACCAAAACCGTCTGCTCCCCTAGCTGGGGGAGAGGTTAACCAGGCGTCCATTCCTCCACCTGAGCAAAAGGAGGTCCCTCCCCAGGTGGACACCGAAGGGGATTTCGCTGCCGGAGCGACTGCTGACGAAGTAGCAGCTGAACAGGCTGAGGCTGCTGACGCCACCACCTCGTCCAAGGAGGACAAGGGTAAAGGCAAGGAAGCTGAAGCTCCTTCTACTGATAATGCCTCCATGCCTCCTACAGCTTCGCCAATTGGTTAGTGTTTCTATACTTTAAATCTGTTGTGTCAAGTCGGTATTTGCATGATGTTTGATAACTTGACGTTTGGTTCAGTTGAGATGTTCAAGCGGATGCGGCGGGCCGAGGTGGCGAGCATCCCCCCTTCTGACGGTTTTAGCTCAGAGGCGAAGGATAAGATCCTTGCGGACGTGTATGCGACCATTCCTGAGGAGTATGTGAGGTCACTCCCCGGGATTGACTTGGGGTTCTTTGGGTCCATTCAGTCCCTCGTCCTTGATGTGAGACACTTACTCCTGGATCTCTGTATTTTATTATTATATATACTTTTTTTTTAACTCTATTTTGTCTTCGGCAGCTTTTCTCCGCTGTGCCGAGAGTAGGAACTACCGCTTTGATATGCATAATGAGATGCTCAAGCACAAGGACCAGATTGAGAATCATGAGCAGTATGCTGAGAAGACAGCCAAATTGATCAACTTGGATGCGGATAAGAACATTAAGTCCGAAACGGAAGCTCTGAGGAAGGCTGAGGAGGAAGCCGAGAAGTATAAAGAGAAATTGCTGGAGCATGAGGAGAGGCTGGCCGTGCTGAGAAAGGAGTACTCCTCCATCTCGGAGCGGGTGACTAATTTCTCTTCCAAGGTGAACGTCCTTGAGGGTCAGCTCAAGGCCATGCAGGGAAAGATTGAGGCCGTGCGCAAGGAGGCTGCGAGCTCTTTCAAGTTGGGCCAGGAGTCCATTTTGGAGAGTGCCCAAAAGGCATGGGATCGGTCTATGGACGGGAAAGACTTTTCCTGGTTCAAACGCCGTATCTCCTACCAGATGGTCGTTTCGACGGCTAGACGCCTAGGCTTAGATCCCCCTGAGTTCGTTAGTGACGGGGAGGAGGACATGGAGGAGGACGAGGTGAACTCCCCTAAAGGCCAAGACGTCTAGGACGGGAGTTCTATTGCCCCTCATCCTTGAGCAGCTTTTCTCGTGGTTGGTTTGAATGACGTCGTGGGCGTTTGTAATAACTTTGGTGCCTTTTGGCATTTATTTGATTTGGTTTGTTTGCGCCTTGAGCGCTATGTATAAACATTTTGTGCCTTTGTGCACTTTATTTTATTTTAATTCCATTTCAGTTCGTTACTGATTCCTTGGGAATTCTTTTTGGGTCCATTTGTTGGACGGGAACCTCAGTGTTTTAGGTGATCAGCCTAATTTGAGGCGCTAATCTAGGCCACTTCTCAGGCCGTCAAACGATTAGTCTTTTTAGACGCCATCCAAGGAGGAGGTCTTATGTCTGAATGTTTGCTCTTGTTGAGTCTTCTTTCTCTCTTTTTTGGGCGCCTTCCGAAGAGAAGGCGTCATGTTGGACGTCTGAACCCTTTGTGTTTATTAGCACTGGGTATTGTTTATTTAGTAGGTATTGACACCACTATTTAGGGATGGTTTTCTGGTGAGTTTCTTCACCCCTTAGTGTTTCTTTTTTAAAGGTTTAACTGAGACTTGTATTCGTCAGATAAGAAAATATTCATTTACTAAATTGCACGCTAAATTCACCGCGTCTTAGGCGGGCATTTATAGGCCGTTTTGTGGGCTCTAGTACAATAGCTAGGCCGTTTTGTAGGCTCTGAGTACAATAGTTAACCTAATGATATTCTATTTTTAGCCACTTTCTTCAATCTTGACCGGTTCTATTTGGACGGGTTTAGTTTCTTTGGCGACTTGAGGTTCATCTTCATGCTTTCGTTTACCTCTGACTTCGGCAGAATCTTGCTTCCATGCTGACGGGTTGAGGGTCGTCAAATTACAGTCCTTAGCCTGTTGTTGATCTCCATGTATGGTGCCTATCACTCCATCATTGCACACAAACTTCAAAAGCATCAGATGGGTGACGACTACAACTTTAATCTTGTTTAAGGTGGGTCGTCCCAAGATGACATTGTATGCAGTCAAGTCTTTAACATTTTAGGAAGTCCACCTCCATTTTTCATCCATTTTTCCTATCCCCTATTCGAACCGGCAGAGTGATGACGCCCACAGGGTGAATGATGCTCCCTCCGAAACCAATGATGGGATAGTGAATTCTTTTGATGGTTTTGGGGTCATGTGCTAGGCGATTGAGGCATTCTAGACTCATTATGTCGGACGAGCTTCCCGTGTCTATTAGTATGCGTTTAACCCTCATGTTAGATATCTTGAATTCGACCACAAGGGGATCATCATGCGGAGTGGCTATCCGTCCACCATTTGACTCACATATCTCTATCCTTGGGAATGGATCCATGGGTGCTTTTGCTGACAACAACACTTGTCCTAGGCGGCGAGCATAATCTTTCTATCCTCTCATGGTGGGTCCTCCAGCGGCCGGTCCTCCAGATATGACGGCTACAAATCCTCCGACGCTGTGCTGTCCCTTGGTAGGTGAGGCAGGTGACTTGTTCTTTTTGTATTGGTTTTTTCCAAATTTGTGGGAAGTAATGGTGGCATTGGAGCCCTCTACGGAAACAACCAATTGGCCAGAGATTGCTACCTATCTACGTTGAAACCGGCAGCTTTGGGAGCACCTCCGAAAAAGAGTGAACAGTTGAAACCTCAGAGAAAAGAACGAAGAATCAAAGCAATGCCCATGGCTCATAGTGCGGATAGACGACCCGAGCCAATGGGAGAACACTTTGATATAGTCTTGGACCTAAAAGATCCATCTCGAATTTGTTCCTATTGGAATCCCACTTGAAGATCCCATGGCAGCGGCACTGATACAACTGCTGCGAGAATACCGAGAAATATTTGCTTTCACGATGGAAGAAATGCCAAGCATTGATCCAACAGTAGCAGTGCACAAATTGAATGTAGATAGTACCATGAAACCAGTACGGCAGAAGAAAAGAAATCATGGGGAGGCAAGAAACTTAGCCGCCGCCGCTGAGGTGCAAAAATTGATGGATGCTGGCTTTATACGCCCATGCCAATACTCGGACTGGGTGGCCAATGTAGTGCTAGTGCCCAAGCCCAAAGGGACGTGGAGAATGTGCGTCGATTAAACAGACCTAAACAAGGCCTGCCCCAAGGACAGCGTGCCATTACCAAAGATAGATCGCCTTCTCGACTCGACGGCAGGACATGCCATGATGAGCTTTATGGACGCCTATTCTGGATTTCATCAAATCCCCTTGTGGCCTGAAGATCAGGAGAAGACATCGTTTGTCATAGAGCAGGGTTTGTACTGTTACAAGGTGAAGCCGTTCGGCCTAAAGAATGCACCAGCCACTTTCCAACGCTTAGTGAACACAGTTTTTGCAAAATAGCTTGGAAGGAATATAGAAGCCTATATTGATGACATGATTGTAAAAAGCAAACAGCGGTCAGACCACCTCGGGGACTTGCGGGAGACCTTCGAGACCCTTAGAGCATACCAAATGAGACTCAATCCCAAGAAATGCATTTTTGGAGTCACTTCCGGCAAGTTTCTCGGTTTTTTAATTGAAGAAAGGGGAATTGAGGCCAATCCCGACAAAATACAAGCAGTCATCACTATGACGTCCCCAAAGACAGTTAAAGATGTGCAACATCTGACTGGTTGTCTAGCCGCCTTAGGACGTTTTCTGTCCAGAGCTGGAGATAAGGCCTTCGATCGAACTTTCCTTAGCCACGAGCAAATACACCAACTCTCCATGATCTAGAGCTTGCTCAATCTCTCGTTCACTAGCCAACGGCTTCTTTTTTTCGGCTCTAAGAACCAGATTTGTGTCATAAACTGGAGCCTCGTACCCCTCCTCCTCCTCTTCATCGCCACTCTCATCAAACACAAATACGTCCCCCAACCTCTTCTCCTCTTCAAACAACTCCTTACGGCATTCAACAGCTTCTCTCAAGGTCACAACCCATTTATTTGGACACGCATTTTGGTAATGCCCAAACCCATGACACTGAAAACAACGCACCTTGGACATACTTGTTTCTTCGGTTGAGTTAACTAATTTTGGGGCAGCCGTAGAATTACTTGAACCTACAGTACTAGGTGATGTGTTTGGTTTCAAGATAGGTTCGGATTTAGACCAAGACTTGGCCTTACCATCCATACTTGACCCTCCCCCATATTTTGCTTTCCCATGGTTTTCCAATTTTAAACAAAGTCCACAAAGAGTATCAAAATCAGAATATGGATAAAGGTCTACGATATTGGCAATATTGTAGCTTAAACCCCTTAAAAATCTAGACAGTTTTTGTTCCTCAATCTCCTCAATTTCCCCCACTAAGGACAACTTTTCAAACTCATCAATATATTCAGCCACACTCATTTTCCTTTGCCTCCATTCATCAATTTTACGATAAGTCATTATTCTATGAGTTGTTGGCACATACCTTTCACGGAGTTTACGTTTCAATGACTCCCAAGAGGTGATTTTCTCCTTCCCATCACGAATTCTCTTGGATTTCAGTCCTTTGAACCACAATGAAGCTCCTCGTCCTAGCTTCAATATTTACTTACAACGCTTCTCATCATCAATGTCCTTGAAATCGAACATTCGCTCTATCTTGCGCTCCCATTCCAAATAAGCTTCCGGATCTGTTCCACCAACAAATTCAGGAAGTTCCGTGACTTTGAATTCATCCACAACCCGTAGTGGATCACGTCTAGGATGCCTTCAAAATCCCCCATCTCGAACGTTCTTTGAGGCTTCTTGGAGATGTTGTAGAAAGCCAGGATCGTCAAAATCCATTTTAGCTCGTAAGAATCACGAACAGCAGCTCTGATACCACAAATGATACAAGTTTAAAAACTCGTTTTATGAATAAGGATAGTTGATTAACAAGCTAGACCTATAGCTCGTCAAACGTGATTGAAAGGCAAGACCTATTGACTCACAATCGGCTCTTTGTATAGGAAACACGTCCAAAACAAAGAAAAGGTTGAATTATAATGAATAATTCAAAGTAAACTGAAAACAAGTGTTTATTCTTCAAAATTGGTTGTTTTATTCCATTTCAACAAGCTGGCTATAAATAGCCTAAACAATAAGCTAAAAACTGGCGGTTACAAGAGATTTAAACAGCCATTTAAAAGCCATTTAAGAGCCTTTAAAACCGGTGGTTATAAAGCTCTAAAAGCCTCCTAATTCAGTCACCAATTTGGAGGTTACAAAGGCTTAAAACCCTTCTTACAAACAACAATATTTAAAGCTAAGTACAAGACTGAATTTAAATGGGATTAAAACAATTGTCCCCTTATTAAACTGAATTAAAAGAAAACAAATAAAGATAAGCTTAAACGGACCATCAAACGCACTTGATTAAACGGACCATCAAACGCACTTGATTAAATGGACCATCAAACACACTTGATCAAACGGACCATCAAACGACTCACCCAATCCAAGCCACCATGCACACAAAATGAGCCATCAAACCTAAATCAGCTTTGGTTCCAATTGTTAGCATAAGACCGTCACCTTGACAATCACCTTCATCCATAACCGTATCATCCCCTCCCCCTTTAAAAGGAATTGACCTCAATTCAGCAAGGCCATCATCATCAAGATAGGGTGAGAGGTCACCTACATTGAAAGTAGCATGGACACCATAATCTCCCGGAAGCTCGATCTTGTAAGCATATCATTCACATGTGCAACCACCTTATAAGGACCTTCAGCCCTAGGCATAAGCTTGTTCTTGCGTTTGCTTGGAAAACACTCTTTCCTCAAATGAACCGAAACCAAATCACCTTCGACAAACGCCGAGGCTTGCGATTGTTATTTGATTTTTTGTTTATAAGAGGCACTGATAGCTTCAATACGGTCACGAACTTGTTGGTACAATTTCATCATAGATTTCAACTTGGCATCGGCATCTTTGTGAACCAACTCATCTTTCGGCAATGGAATCAGATCCAATGGAAAATATGGATTAATCCCATATACCACTTCAAATGGAGAATGACCAGTAGCGTAAGTAGGAGAACGATTATAAGCAAATTCAGCCTGAGCAAGCTTGACATCCCAATCCTTTTGCGTCTTACTTACCAACCCTCGTAACAACGTTCCCAAGGTTCGATTTGTAACCTCCGTTTGCCCATCAGTTTGAGGGTGATGTGAAGTGCTTAACAATAATTTAGTTCCCACCTTTCTCCACAATGTATTGCAAAAGAAACACAAAAACTTGGAATCACGATCCGAAACAATAGTCTTGGGAATTCCATGCAAACGAACAATCTCTTTATAATACAAATCAGCCACATTACAAGCATCATCGGTTTTGTGACAAGCAACAAAGTGAGCCATCTTGGAAAATCTATCAACAACGACCATGATAGCATCCTTACCTCTTTGAGTACGAGGCAAAGCCACTATAAAATCCATAGAAACATCTTCCCAAGGACGAACCGGAACTGGTAATGGTGAGTGCAAACCGTGCTTGAAATAACTCTTGGCCATATGACAAGTCACGCACTTACCCACAATGTTCTTTACATCGCCCAACATTTTAGGCCAAAAGAAATGCTCCCTCAATATCTCCAAGGTCTTAGCTATGCCAAAGTGTCCAGCCAACCCTCCCCCATGAGCGTCACGAACTAGTAGCTCACGAATTGAGTGCTTGGTAATACAAAGACGATTGCCTTTGAAAAGAAACCCATCTTACAACATGCAACTCCAAAGTCACCATCAGTCTTTCAAGGTCTCAAACCCCAATAGACGAACTTCAAGTGTTGCAAGCAAAGTATATCTCCGTGATAATGCATCAGCCACCACATTGGTCTTACCATCTTTGTACTTCGAAGAAAAATGAAAGGATTGCAAGAACTCAACCCATTTAGCATGCCTTGGACTCAATTTTTGTTGCCCATTAATATACTTCAAAGATTCATGGTCAGAATGCAAGACAAAGTGACTAGAACGCAAATAATGACTCCAATGATCCAAAGCTCTAACAATGGCATAGAACTCTTTATTATAAGTGCAATAATTCAAACGAGCACCCCATAACTTTTTCGAAAAAAAAAGCTATGGGACGCTTACCTTGGATCAAAACATCACCAATTCCCACACCACTAGCATCACACTCGACCTCGGAAGGTTGAGAAAAATCCGGCAACGCCAAAATAGGAGCATGATAAGGTGTTTTTCCGTCGTTGAATAGAAATACACCTCACCAAACAAAATTTATAAAACACCTAACTAACCAGCTATATGGACTATAGTGGCAAGTATAGGGATCGTCCCATAGGAATGGATATGCTTGACTTATCAATCTATGCCTTCACAAGCTAGTTCGGATGGAAAATGATTTTTTTTTGAACTAATCTAATGAAAACTGGAGGAACAAACAAATAAGGAAGCTCTAGAGATTTCGGGAATCGGCAATGGAAATCAAATCAAAGAAATAACAAGGTCAAGACATTCATGAATATGCAACGACACAGCAAATAGGGGAATGAAAACTAATGACGTGCTCGCCACCTCTCGGATAGAGCACGCGAAGCAACCTAGCCTATGGAAAGCTTTCGCATAGTCCTAAGCTAGATTAGCTCGCATATAATAGGAACTATCATTCACTTGCATGAATTAGGCTCACAATGTCTTGCCAAACCTAAATCATACATTCCAATCTAACTCAATCAACTAGCATTTGCAACTACTACTCAATTGATCATGGAAAATCCTATCACTAAATCAATTTTAGTCACAACATCAATCATGAATTTTCCATAAAATTCCCCAAATTCAATGCCAAAGCTTCATCCCTGACCTCTAGACTAAACTACCCAATTAGCATGATTAACATCAACATTAAACTAACATTAATCCTAATCATGAAACTAATTGAACTAATGAAGCTAATAAAAACAATAAAATTCAGAAAATCAAATATACAAAAATTGGGGAAAAATGAAGAACATTCAAAGCATGAAACTAATTCTAGAATTCAAGCATGAAATCAAAGCATAAACGAAATTAATGAAGCAATTAAAGAATTAAAGAACTAATCAAAAGAGAAAAGAGAATTATACCTTGAAATGGTGAAATTAGCATCAAACTTTGAACCACAAAATGAAGAACAAAGCTCAAAGCAAAAAGAAAGAAATCTGAAAATTAAAGATGATTGTATTGAATTTAGAATCAAGAATTTGAGGCTAAGAATCCTTAATCCTAATCTCTAATCTAAGCCCTAAACTAGTTCTAGAGAGAGAATTCTAAGCTAAGCCTAAAATCTCAAAAATCAGAAAATTACGTAAATGAAAGCCTAATTACAAAATGCTGCGATTTCGTTTTTATAATAGCAGCCCCGCGCACTTGTGCGACCGAATAGGGGGTGTTGTGTGGTCGCACAAGTGAATGCATTCGATCGCACAGCAAAAATGGAACACTCTGATCTCTAAACTGCAGTGTGTGCGACCACACAGGCTGCTGCACTCGATCGCACAGAAGCATTCGATCGCACAGATTGCTGCAGCTGCGTGTTGCTGCACTGTTCGTGTTTAGCTGCTGTTCTTGCGTGTTATATGCAGTGTTGTGGAAGCTATTTCATGCCCGTGTACAACCACAATCAAGAGGCAAGCGTGGCTCGTGAAAACGACCTCAAAAGGGGCTGCTGCAAGGCCTATACAAGGCTGTTTGTGCGCACAAGTACAGCAGCTATGGCTGCTGTTCTGCTCGATGTTTAGCTTCTGTTCTTGCTGTGTTTGGCTGCTGTAATGGCGTGTAATACTGCAATGTTGTGGATGTGGTTTCTTTCTCTTGTGTAGCTACCAAAAAGGGGCAAGCAAGGCTCAAGTAGAGCCACGAACAGCAGCCAAACAGTGGCTGTAAAGCACGAGTGCATTGCTGTTTGTATGCCTTGTTGCTGTGGCTGTTTGTGTGCCTTGTTGCTGTGGCGAAGTTGCCATGATGGTCGTGTGCTGTGGCAAGGATGTGGCTTGTTGTTGTTGTTCATTTGCAGCAACTAATGGCTTGCAAGATTGATGGAAAACACACACACACAAGGCTCGCTGCACATAGAAATCGTAAAGCATATTATTGAAAATCGAAAAATCAAAACATTAATTCGTTAATCATTTTTACAAATCGTAAAACATATAACTCGTCGACAAGCATAATGACACATTATTAACACGTTATTACTCAAAACGACTCTTACGCAATGAGAATGCGCGCAAAAGGCATATTTAGAGCAAAAACGACTAAAATATACGCAAGACGAGAAAATGTTACGATAAATGCAAAAATGCATTAAACGAACTAAAAACGATAAAACTAAGCGAAAATAATAATAAAATGCTAATAAAATGAACTAAAATCCTAAGCTAAGAGCGACATAAATGTCGCTCATCAAACTCCCCCAAGCTAACCCTTTGCTTGTCCTCAAGCAAAGCTAGAATGAGAAACGGGGAGGAGAATGAGCTTATTCATTCAAAATCAAAATTACGAAAATAAGAACTACAAGAATGCACACTAACTCACTTTCGTAGGAATCACGGTTGCATTTAAGCGCATGCAACAAGCTCTTTGAACCCCACAATCGCTCATGAGGGCGAGTGGGATCTCGCAAGGGTTTCCAAAGAGAAACACCCATAACTCTTCCAAAAATTGAATCAAGGCAAGAACTAAAATGAAAAGCAAACCAAGAAAAAGAAAGAAAATAAAAGAAAGAAACAAAAGAAAGAGAAAAGAAAAGAAAAGAAACAAAAACAAAAACAAAAACAAAACTCAAGATAAGGGTCTTTATTATGGAACGAGCACAAAAGAATCCTAATATTACTAACTAAATAGACGAATGCACGCTAACCAATGTCCTAAATCGAGTGAAAGATTCAAATGCCAAGCAAAGTGAACTAAGGGCAAGCACTAACCAATTCTCCTTCAACCGAGCATACCACGTCAAATCTCTAGATCCTATCCACCCTTGAGAGTAGCGTCTCGAGACGCCGCAAAGGCGCCGGAAGACAAGATTAGGCTACCCGACATCTTAGCATGACAATCCCATTCCATAAACTTGATCAAATCCTCCCTCCACCGACAATGACTCAACTCAAAAGGGACAAGAGGACTTATTAGGGTGTAACGTAGGCTAGGGGCAAGGTGTGGAACAAATTTGGTAATTTGATGCTCATACCTAAAGTGAAGCGCAATGATAGAACTCAACTCAAGCAAAACGAACCAAATACAAACTCATACCACTTATTTGGGGTTCCCCTAAGCTTATTCAACAACAATTCTAAACTACAACTCTTTTTGGACTTTTCTTGATTTGATTTTCTCTTTTTTTTGTGTTTCAATTGAAACTTTTCTCATGCCTTGTTTTTCTTTATTTTTGGCTTTTTCAAAACTTTTGCTTTTGCTTATTTATTCACTATATACAACATACTTCCCAAACTTTGCCATTCATGCCAATAACAATCATTCCTCAAATTTAAATAATCAATCAAAACCAACAAGCATCATAACTCTAAGCTTCACTATCACTTCTAAGGGTGAAAACAAAACAAAGGCTATTAGGCTTGTAATGTGCTCATAAGAAATGAAGGGGCAAGGCTCAAATGGCTAGCAAGGGTGCAAATGCAAACAAAAACATATGAGAAAAATAGAAAAATAAAGTCCTAAACTAAAAAGGAAAATAGTCACCGAAAGAAATGCCTCTATCGTCCCATAAAGTAGTTCGGTCACGATCTCGGGAAGGAAATAGTCAAATTCGGGAAGTAAGAAAGTCAATGCCAAGGATCAATGCCACTCAATATATGTATATGTGTTTGGGCTAATTTGAACATGAACCTCACATGGGAGCAAATACCACTCTCTCCGGTTTCAAGTCACTAGAGAGATCGACACCATCTTACCACAAGCCAAGGGTTCAAGACGCATGTTACCCAAAGTTCAACCAACTTTCTTAACACCTAAATCCTAGATTCGACCCAAGACATTGAAAACCGTGCAAAATCTACCAATTAGGAATAAAAGCATTCTAGTCTACAAGTTCCAATTTTATTTGCCCAAATCAAGAATAATGCCTAAAAAGCTAGAAAAGCTTGCCTTGACAAAGATCGAAAAGGAAAAAGAAAGAAAGAAATGAAAAAGAAAATAAAAGAAACTAAACAAGAAATATGCACAAAATCCAAAATACTCACAAAATCAAGCAATCCATCACACGAAGATCAAAGTAGCAAACAATAAAATCTCCCCCCAAGCTCGAATTAGGCCATGTCCTCAAGGCCTAAAACGAAACTAGGAGGGGCACAGCTACCCATCCAACCAATGCCCCGCAATAACGATGCCAACCCAAAGAATGCATGTGAGTTAGAAGGATATTACCGGTGATGACGTGGGAGCAAGTCCCGCAAAGAACCGTACTAACGAACGAACTCACCAAGAAGAATAGCCGGACATGGCAAAGATGGATGCAAAGATTTCCACATCAAGAAAGCTTGAGCCACAAAAAACTTCAAAAATCAAGAAAAATTAGTATACATGGGCCAAGTGGCCAACACCCACGAAATGAAGGATAAATGTTGAGTTTTCTCTTTCGGAATGAGGAATGGGGGAAGGGAGTGGGAACAAAAGATTCACAAACAACTTCACTCACATCACATAAAGCACAAGAAATCTCAACATAAGATCCTTCATTCACTTTAAAATCTTTTTGGTTGGCACATTCACTCTTTTCCTCAATTTGAATAGACTTAAGCACTTCAAGGCAAAATGGAGCAAATAGATTTCATCGCCATCATCGATGCACTCACTCAGAGAGGAACGAGTAGGAACAAACTCTCCAATACTCAACTCTTTAATGTCATGCATCATAGGTGGCAATGTAGCCTCAAACTCATCTCTTCTCTATGAAACTTCCTTAATAGATTCTTGCAATAGGTTAGAAAGTCCCAAAAAACCTATTATAATTCGTTGGGGCATGACTTCAAATGAACTCAAACAAGAATCTATTCTTAGCTCTTCTTGAATTTCAAGATATTTTATGAAAGCAAGCCTCCCCAATAATGATTTTGGAGATTCAAAATTCAAAGAGCTTAGGAAATTATCATGGAGAAAGAGAAGATCATCAAGTGAAATCGACTCATCATCTTGAGAAACAAAAGAATTTGCCATTTTTTCGGTTTTCAAAGAAAAAGAAAATGAAAAAAGAACTAGACTAGCGAACTAGAATGAAGAATCAAACAATGATGCCATTCCCCGCCAACGACGCCATTTTGATAAGGTGTTTTTCCGTCGTTGAATAGAAATACACCTCACCAAAAAAAATTATAAAACACCTAACTAACCGGCTATATGGACTATAGCGGCACGTATAGGGATCGTCCCATAGGAATGGATATGCTTGACTTATCAATCTATGTGTTCACAAGCTAGTTCGGATGGAAAATGATTTTTTTTTTAACTAATCTAATGAAAACTAGAGGAACAAACAAATAAGGAAGCTCTAGAGATTTCGGGAATCGGCAATGGAAATCAAATCAAAGAAATAACAAGGTCAAGACATTCATGAATATGCGACGACACAGCAAATAACGGAATGAAAAGTAATGACGTGCTCGCCACCTCTCGGATAGAGCACGCGAAGCAACCTAGCCTATGGAAAGCTTTCGCATAGTCCTAAGCTAGATTAGCTCGCATATAATAGGAACTATCATTCACTTGCATGAATTAGGCTCACAATGTCTTGCCAAACCTAAATCATACATTCCAATCTAACTCAATCAACTAGCATTTGCAACTACTACTCAATTGATCATGGAAAATCCTATCACTAAATCAATTTTAATCACAACATCAATCATGAATTTTCCCTAAAATTCCCCAAATTCAATGCCAAAGCTTCATCCCTAACCTCTAGACTAAACTACCCAATTAGCATGATTAACATCAACATTAAACTAACATTAATCCTACTCATGAAACTAATTGAACTAATGAAGCTAAGTGAAACAATAAAATTCAGAAAATCAAATATCCAAAAATTGGGGGAAAATGAAGAACATTCAAAGCATGAAACTAATTCTAGAATTCAAGCATGAAATCAAAGCATAAACGAAATTAATGAAGCAATTAAAGAATTAAAGAACTAATCAAAAGAGAAAAGAGAATTATACCTTGAAATGGTGAAATTAGCATCAAACTTTGAACCACAAAATGAAGAACAAAGCTCAAAGCAAAAAGAAAGAAATCTGAAAATTAAAGATGATTGTATTGAATTTAGAATCAAGAATTTGAGGCTAAGAATCCTTAATCCTAATCTCTAATCTAAGCCCTAAACTAATTCTAGAGAGAGAATTCTAAGCTAAGCCTAAAATCTCAAAAATCAGAAAATTACATAAATGAAAGCCTAATTACAAAATGCTGCGATTTCGTTTTTATAATAGCAGCCCCGCGCACTTGTGCGACCGAATAGGGGGTGTTGTGTGGTCGCACAGATTCTGTGTGGTCGCACAAGTGAATGCATTCGATCGCACAGCAAAAATGGAACATTCTGATCTCTAAACTGCAGTGTGTGCGACCACACAGGCTGCTGCACTCGATCGCACTGAAGCATTCGATCGCACAGACATGATTCGATCGCACAGATTGCTGCAGCTGCGTGTTGCTGCACTGTTCGTGTTTAGCTGCTGTTCTTGCGTGTTATATGCAGTGTTGTGGAAGCTATTTCATGCCCGTGTACAACCACTATCAAGAGGCAAGCATGTCTCGTGAAAACGAGCTCAAAAGGGGCTGCTGCAAGGCCTATACAAGGCTGTTTGTGCGCACAAGTACAGCAGCTATGGCTGCTGTTCTGCTCGATGTTTAGCTTCTGTTCTTGCTGTGTTTGGCTGCTGTAATGGCGTGTAATACTGCAGTGTTGTGGCTGTGGTTTCTTTCTCTTGTGTAGCTACCAAAAAGGGGCAAGCAAGGCTCAAGTAGAGCCATGAACAGCAGCCAAACAGTGGCTGTAAAGCACGAGTGCATTGCTGTTTGTATGCCTTGTTGCTGTGGCTGTTTGTGTGCCTTGTTGCTGTGGCGAAGTTGCCATGATGGTCGTGTGCTGTGGCAAGGATGTGGCTTGTTGTTGTTGTTCATTTGCAGAAACTAATGGCTTGCAAGATTGATGGAAAACACACACACACAAGGCTCGCTGCACATAGAATTCGTAAAGCATATTATTGAAAATCGAAAATCAAAACATTAATTCGTTAATCATTTTTACAAATCGTAAAACATATAACTCGTCGACAAGCATAATGACACATTATTAACATGTTATTACTCAAAATGACTCTTACGCAATGAGAATGCGCGCAAAAGGCATATTTAGAGCAAAAACGACTAAAATATACGCAAGACGAGAAAATATTACGATAAATGCAAAAATGCATTAAACGAACTAAAAACGATAAAACTAAGCAAAAATAATAATAAAATGCTAATAAAATGAACAAATGCCTTTTGAGCGTCCTCTCCCCATACAAACGCACCTTTCTTCTAACAACTAGTAATAGGACTAGTAATGGTACTGAAATCAGGAATAAAACGTCTATAAAATGAAGCAAGACCATGAAATGAATGCACCTCACTTATAGTTTTAGGACTAGGCCATGATTTGATAGCCTCGATCTTGGACTGTTCCACGGACACCCCATCCTTGGTAACCACATAGCCCAAGAATACCACATTATCAACAAGGAACGAACACTTCTCTAGCTTCCCATAGAGCTTTTGAGCTCTAAGGGTTTCAAAAACATCCCTCAAATGAATCAGATGCTCTTCTTCGTTCTTACTATACACCAAGATGTCATCGAGATATACCACAACGAATCTGCCCAAAAATGATTTAAGCACTTCGTTCATTAGCCTCATAAACGTACTAGGAGCATTAGTGAGACCAAATGGCATGACGGTTCATTCATACCAACCATGTTTTGTCTTAAAAGCCGTTTTCCACTCATCCGAATCTGATGATAACCACTCCGAAAATCAATTTTTGAGAACAACTTCGAACCATGGAGGTCATCTAACATATCATCAATTCTCGGAAATGGAAAATGATACTTGATGGTAATGTTATTCACAGCCCTACTATCAACACACATACGCCATGTGCCATCTTTCTTAGGCACAAGCAACACCGGAACATCACATGGACTCAAGCTTTCTCTAACATAGCCTCGACTCACAAGTTCATCAATTTGTTTTTGCAACTCCTTTGTTTCCTCCGGATTGCAACGATAAGCAGCCTTATTAGGCAAATAAGTTCCTGGAACAAGATCAAGTTGATGTTCAATACCACGAATAGGAGGCAAACCTGGTGGTAATTCGTCGGTAAATACATCCTTGAACTCAAAAAGCAACTCGACAATGGGACTGCCTTCTTTCCAATTTTTGCCTTCGATCGAACTTTCCTTAGCCACGAGCAAATACACCAACTCTCCATGATCTAGAGCTTGCTCAATCTCTCGTTCACTAGCCAACATGGTGAGATTCGGCTTCTTTTTTTGCTGCACACTCATGGATCGAACCGCTTGTGATGACACAGGCTTTGGCACAATCTTCTTGTCTTTGTCTCTCAATTCATACTCGTTGCTTCTCCCCTTGTGAACCACGTCCCTATCAAACTGCCAAGGACGAGCCAACAAAATATGACAAGCATCCATAGGAATAACATCACAAAGAATCTCATCCACATACGAACCCATAGTCAAACCAACCCTTACTTGTTTCGACACCTTCACACTATTACCATGATCGAGCCAATGGATTGCGTATGGCCTAGGATGGGCTGTAGTGATTAAGCCTAATTTCGAAACCATCTCACTAGAAGCAACATTGGTGCAACTCCCCCCATCAACAATCACACTACACCCCTTATCTTTCACTAGACATTTAGTATGAAACAACTGATCTCATTTGTCCGAATTAGTAGATGCAATTTGGATTTGTAGAGCTCTAAGAACAAGATTTGTGTCATAAACTGGAGCCTCATACCTCTCCTCCTCCTCTTCATCGCCACTCTCATCAAACACAAATACGTCCCCCAACCTCTTCTCCTCTTCAAATATCTCCTCACGGCATTCAACAGCTTCTCTCAAGGTCATAACCCGTTTATTTGGACACGCATTTTGATAATGCCCAAACCCTTGATATAACACACCTTGGACAGACTTGTTTCTTTGGTTGAGTTAATTAATTTTGGGGCAACCGAAGAATTACTTGAACCTACGATACTAGGTGATGTGTTTGGTTTCAAGATAGGTTCGGATTTAGACCAAGACTTGGACTTACCATCCATACTTGACCCTCCCCCATATTTTGCTTTCCCTTGGTTTTCCAATTTTAAACAAAGTCCACAAAGAGTATCAAAATCAGAATATGGATAAAGGTCTACGGTATTGGCAATATTGTAGTTTAAACCCCTTAAAAATCTAGACAGTTTTTGTTCCTCAATCTCCTCAATTTCCCCCACTAAGGACACCTTTTCAAACTCATCAATATATTCAGCCACACTCATTTTCCCTTGCCTCAATTCAGCAATTTTACGATAAGTCGTTATTCTATGAGTTGTTGGCACATACCTTTTACGTAGCTTACGTTTCAAAGACTCCCAAGAGGTGATTTTCTCCTTCCCATCACGAATTCTCTTGGATTTCAGTCCTTCGAACCACAATGAAGCTCCTCGTCCTAGCTTCAATATGGCATACTTACAACGCTTCTCATCATCAATGTCCTTGAAATCGGACATTCGCTCTATCTTGCGCTCCCATTCCAAATAAGCTTCCGGATCTGTTCCACCAACAAATTCAGGAAGTTCCGTGACTTTGAATTCATCCACAACTCGTAGTGGATCACGTCTAGGGTGCCTTCAAAATCCCCCATCTCGAACGTTCTTCAAGGCTTCTTGAAGATGTTGTAGAAAGTCAGGAACGTAAAATCTATTTTAGCTCGTAAGAATCACGAAGAGCAGCTCTGATACCACAAATGATACGAGTTTAAAAACTCGTTATATGTGTAAGGATAGTTGATTAACAAGTTAGACCTATAGCTCGTCAAACGTGATTGAAAGGCAAGACCAATTAACTCACAATCGGCTCTTTAAGTAGGAAACATGTCCAAAACAAAGAAAAGGTTTGAATTATAATCAATAATTTAAAGTAAACTGAAAATAAGTGTTTATTCTTCAAAATTGGTTGTTTTATTCCATTCAACAAGCTGGCTATAAATAGCCTAAACACTCAGTTAAAAACTGAGTGGTTACGAGAGCTTTAAACAGCCATTTAAAATCCATTTAAGAGCCTTTAAAACTGGTGGTTACAAAGCTCTAAAACCCTCCTAATTCAGTCACAAATTTGGAGGTTACAAAGGGTTAAAACCCTCCTTACAAACAGCAATATTTAAACCTAAGTACAAGAATGAATTTAAATGGGAATAAAACAATTGTCCCCTTATAAACTGAATTAAACGAAAACAAATAAAGATAAGCTTAAACGGACCATCAAACGCACTTGATTAAACGGACCATCAAACGCACTTGATTAAACGGACCATCAAACGCACTTGATTAAACGGACCATCAAACGCACTTGATTAAACGGCTTTGATTCATTCCAAGTCACCATGCACACAAAATGAGCCATCGAACCTAAATCAGCTTTGGTTCCCATTGTTAGCATAAGACTATCACCTTGACCATCACCTTCATCCATGACGGTATCATCCCCCCCCCCCCCTTTAAAAGGAATTGACCTCAATTCAGCAAGGCCATCATCATCAAGATAGGGTGAGAGGTCACCTACATTGAAAGTAGCATAGACACCATAATCTCCCGGCAGCTCGATCTTGTAAGCATTATCATTCACACGTGCATCGACCTTGTAAGGACCTTCAACCCTAGGCATAAGCTTGTTCTTGCGTTTGCTTGGAAAACGCTCTTTCCTCAAACGAACCCAAACCAAATCACCTTCGACAAACACCCGAGGCTTGCGATTCTTTTTTGATTTCTGTTTATAAGAGGCATTGATAGCTTCAATACGGTCACGAACTTGTTAGTGCAATTTCCTCATAGATTTCAACTTGGCATCGACATCTTTGTGAACCAACTCATCTTTTGGCAATGGAATCAGATCCAATGGAAAATATGGATTAATCCCATATATGACTTCAAATGGAGAATGATCAGTAGCATAAGTAGGAGAACGATTATAAGCAAATTCAGCGTGAGCAAGCTTGACATCCCGATCCTTTTGTGTCTTACTTACCAACTCTCGTAACATCGTTCCCAAGGTTCGATTTGTAACTTCCGTTTGCCCATCAGTTTGAGGGTGATGTGAAGTGCTAAACAACAATTTGGTTCCCACCTTTCTCCACAATGTATTCCAAAAGTAACTCAAAAACTTGGAATGACGATCCGAAACAATAGTCTTGGAATTCCATGCAAACAAACAATCTCTTTATAATACAAATCAGCCACATTACAAGCATCATTCGTTTTGTGACAAGCAACAAAGTGAGCCATCTTGGAAAATCTATCAACAACGACCATGATAGCATCCTCTTTGAGTATTAGGCAAAGCCACTATAAAATCCATAGAAACATCTTCCCAAGGACGAACCGGAACTGGTAATGGTGAGTACAAACCGGGCTTGAAAGAACACTTGGCCATATGACAAGTCACGCACTTACCCACAATGTTTGTTTTATTGCCCAACATTTTAGGCCAAAAGAAATGCTCCCTCAATATCTCCAAGGTCTTAGCTATGCCAAAGTGACCAGCCAACCCTCCACCATGAGCCTCACGAACTAGTAGCTCACGTATTGAGTGCTTGGGAATACAAAGACAATTGCCTTTGAAAAGAAACCCATCTTGCAACATGTACTCTCCATAGGCACCAACTGCACATTTCTCAAATGCAACTCCAAAGTCGATATTAGTCTTTCAAGGTCTCAAACCTTAATAGACGAACATCAAGTGTAGCATACAAAGTATATCTCCGTGATAATGCATCATCAACTACATTGCTCTTACCATCTTTGTATTTCCAAGAAAAATGAAAGGATTGTAATAACTCAACCCATTTAGCATGCTTTGGACTCAATTTTTGTTGCCCATTAATATACTTCAAAGATTCATGGTCAGAATGCAAGACAAAGTGACTAGAGCGCAAATAATGACTCCAATGATCCAAAGCTCTAACAATGGCATAAAACTCTTTATCATAAGTGCAATAATTCAAACGAGCACCCCCTAACTTTTCCGAAAAATAAGCTATGGGACGCTTACCTTGGATCAAAACAGCACTAATTCTCACACCACTAGCATCACACTCGACCTCGAAAGGTTGAGAAAAATCCGGCCATGCCAAAATGGAGCAGCACATAAACGCTCCTTAATTACATCAAATGCCTTTTGAGCGTCCTCTCCCCATACAAACGCACCTTCCATCAAACAACTAGTAATAGGACTAGTAATGGTACTGAAATCTCGAATAAAACGTCTATAAAATGAATTAAGACCATGAAATGAACGCACCCCACTTATAGTTTTAGGGCTAGGCCATGATTTGATAGCCTCGATCTTGGACTGATCCACGGACACCCCGTCCTTCGAAACCACATAGCCCAAGAATACCACATTATCAACAAGGAACGAACACTTCTCTAGCTTCCCATAGAGCTTTTGAGTTCTAAGAGTTTCAAAAACATCCCTCAAATGTATCAGATGCTCCTCTTCGTTAATACTATACACAAGATGTCATCGAGATATACCACAACGAGTCTGCCCAAAATTGATTTAAGCACTTCGCTCATTAGCCTCATAAACGTACTAGGAGCATTAGTGAGACTAAATGGCATGACGGTCCATTCATACAAACTGATGTGGCCTAAACTAAAGAGTGCCACATGGCTGTACTATGATAGCCCAGAGAGGAGGCCCAAAAGGCCCACCAGCAGGCATACCTCGAATCCATACATAGCCAATACCCACATCCAGATCCAAGACCCATCGCTTAAGCCATGAGGCCTATTTGCCTGGAAGGATCCTGATCCATTATGTCTAAAAGTCAAAGCTTGCAGGCAAGCCCAACATTCAAAAGGTCCAACAGGTCTAATCAAGTCTCCTACTATCGGACATGTGTCCAAATCCTATAAAGCATCCAATCATGCAGCCAGGGTTTAGGGATCAATTCCTAAGAAACCCTAGCACTATAAATAGTGCAGATCCCTAGGTAAAGGGGGCAATCAATTCATTCTCACCTACCTTAAAACTATTTTTGCTCTGCCTTCTCTCTAAAATTACTTCTCTCTCTAGCGTATACTTACTTAAGCATCGGAGGGAATATTCCTACGGGGATATTCTTGTTTTGCAGGTTGCCAGATGTTCGTGCCAGCTCATACTTGATACCTCCAAGGAACGCGTGACACGTCATCACGGTAAAAGATCCCATAACATTTGGCACCGTCTGTGGGGAGGTATAGTATCATGGCTGAACCGCAGTCTGAAGGAGAGTATAATGTTGAAGGAGAAGAGAGACGACCTCGCGAAAGGAGTCAACGCCATATAGAAGAAGCCAATCGAGTCGCAAATGCCGGAAACACACCACGTCGAGTGCAGGAGGCCGAGGTGGTTGTAGAGGAAGAACCAGTCCTGGAAGCATCTCCACCGGGCGACCACCTAAGCCCCAGTGTCCGAGATGCCGTGCTGGATGAGAATTTGGACTTGCCAGTCTCAGTGGGATCGCTGCGCGAGATTTTAGCAGGATTCCAATAGCAAATGAATCAAACCTTTCGACAGCAGATGAGTACCGCATTGCAGGATGAAATACGAAAGAACATGTTAATCTACAGCACTGAAAGGACGGCCCCGCAGACGCCCCTTAGTCTGGGCGTCAATCGGATAAACAAAATGCCACTTAGATCCAATGTGTGGAGAGCCGGAGAAAGCTCCTGTCCACAAGCCATCCGTGGAGTCAGTCCTGTGGCAGAACGCTCGGAGATTGACCGCGGCCATCAAGCCTTTCTGCCTCGGAGAGAGACCAAGCCACGCGCCCACCATCCGGAGGAAACCCCCTGGCCATCTTACGGCCCTCCTCGAGACGTCAAGAACACTAAGAAGCTGAATCTGAACTATCAGACACTGGGTCCACCCCAGTAATGGACGATCCTCCATTTTACCCCTCTACTCGAGGGCAGACCCAGATGATGCCTAACAGAGTAAGCTTGCGTCCCCGTATGGTCTCCAGCCGCCATGAACCAACTATCACATCCAGCAAGGGTTTAATAACCTGACGCTGAGGCACATAAGCACCCCCTTCTCTGAGGACATAATGAACGCCCCGAAAGAACCTAAGGTTAAAACTCCCACCATTGAAGCCTATGATGGTACCACCGACCCAGATATGCACCCAGTTGCATACTGTCACCACATGTATGTTCAAGGAACCAATGAAGCCACTTGGTGCAAATACTTCTGATACGGTTATGGATGAAAGTGATAGTCTTATGCTAGCAATTGGAACCAAAACTGATTTGGGTTCAATGGCTCATTTTGTGTGCATGGTGACTTGGATTGAGTGAGCTCGTTATATGGTCCTTATTATCAAGGTGGTACGTTAATCAAACTGGTCCGTTTAATCACATTGGTCCGCTTGTTTAAACAGATTGTACGCACTTATTATTTTTAATTGCTTTGGTTAAAGTCGGTTTAATAAAGGGATATTTGTTTAAATCCCCAATTTAAATTCATTCATTACTTAGCTTTGATTATTGCTGTTTGTAAGGAGAGTTTTAAGCCTTTGTAACCTCCAATTTAGTGACTGAATTAGGAGACTTTAGAGCTTGTAACTGCCAGTTTTAAAGGCTCTTAAATGGCTCTTAATTAGCCGTTTAAAGCTCTTGTAGCTGTTGGTTTTTGGCTATTTATAGTCAGCTTCTTGATTGGAATAAACAACCAACTGGATGATTAAAACACTTGTTTGTTACATTTCGAATTATAGTTTATAATTCAGCTTTTTTTTCTTTGTTTTGGACGCGTTTCCTATTCAAAGAGCTGCTGTTCGTAATTCTTACAAACTGAAATATGGCTTTTGATGATCCTGACTTTCTACAACATCTCCAAGAAGCCTTGAAGAACGTTAGAGATGGGGGGTATCGTAGGCCTCCTAGGCGTGATCTACGGGCTATGGATGAATTCAAAGTCACCGAACTTCCTGAATTTGTTGGTGGAACAGATCCGGAAGCCTATTTGGAGTGGGAGCGCAAAATAGAGAGAATGTTCGATTTCAAGGACATTGATGATGAGAAGCGTTGCAAATATGCCATATTGAAGCTAGGACGAGGGGCTTCATTGTGGTTCGAGGGACTGAAATCCAAGAGAATACGTGAAGGGAAGGAGAAAATTACCTCTTGGGAGTCTTTGAAACGTAAGCTACGTAAAAGGTATGTGCCAACAACTCATAGAATAACAACTTATCGTAAAATTGCCGAATTGAGGCAAGGAAAAATGAGTGTGGCTGAATATATTGATGAGTTTGAAAAGTTGTCCTTAATGGGAGAAATTGAGGAAATTGAGGAACAAAAACTGTCCAGATTTTTAAGGGGTCTAAATTATAATATTGCCAATACCGTAGACCTTTATCCATATTCTGATTTTGACACTCTTTGTGGACTTTGTTTAAAATTGGAAAATCAAGGGAAGGAAAAATATGGGGGAGGGTCTAGTATGGATGGTAAAGCCAAGTCTTGGGCTAAATCCGAACTAGCTTGAAACCAAACACATCACCTAGTACCGTAGGTTCAAGTAATTCTACGGCTGCCCCTAAACTATCTAACCCAACCAAAGAAACAAGTCTGTCCAAGGTGCGTTGTTTTAAGTGTCAAGGGTTTGGGCATTATCAAAATGCGTGTCCAAATAAACGAGTAGTGACCTTGAGAGAAGCTGTTGAATGTCGTGAGGAGTTGTTTGAAGAGGAAAAGAGGTTGGGGGACGTATTTGTGTTTGATGAGAGTGGCGATGAGGAGGAAGAGGAAGGGTATGAGGCTCCAATTTATGACACAAATCTGGTTCTTAGAGCGCTACAAACTCAAATTTCACCTACTGATGTAGACCAACGAGATCAGTTGTTTCATACTAAATGTCTAGTGAAAGATAAGTGGTGTAGTGTAATTGTTGATGGGGGGAGTTGTACCAATGCTGCTTCTAGTGAAATGGTGTCAAAATTAGGCTTAATCACTACTGCCCATCCTAGGCCATACACACTCCATTGGCTTGATGATGGTAATAGTGTAAAAGTGTCGAAGCAAGTAAAAGTGTCGAAGTTCTTTGTGATGTTATTCCTATGGATGCTTGTCATATTTTGTTGGGTCGTCCTTGGCAGTTTGATAGGGACGTGATTCATAAAGGGAGAAGCAATGAGTATGAATTGAGAGACAAAGGCAAGAAAATTGTGCTAAAGCCTATGTCATCTCAAGCGGTTCGATCCATGAGTGTGAAACAAAAGAAAAAGCCGAATCTCACCATGTTGGCTAGTGAACGAGAAATTGAGCAAGCTCTTGATCATGGAGAGTTGGTGTATTTGCTCGTGGCTAAGGAGAGTCCAATTGAAGGCCAAAATTGGAAAGAAGGCAGTCCCATTGCCGAATTGCTGTTTGAGTTCAAGGATGTATTTCCGGATGAATTACCACCAGGTTTGCCCCCTATTCGCGGTATTGAACATCAAATTGATCTTATTCCAGGAACTTCTTTTCCTAATAAGGCTGCCTATCGTTGCAATCCGGAGGAAACAAAGGAATTACAAAAGCAAATTGATGAACTTGTGAATCGAGGCTATGTTAGAGAAAGCTTGAGTCCATGTGTTGTTCCGGTGTTGCTTGTGCCTAAGAAAGATGGAACATGGCGAATGTGTGTTGATAGTAGGGCTGTGAGTAACATTACCATCAAGTATCGTTTTCCAATTCCGAGACTTGATGATATGTTAGATGAGCTCCATGGTTCGAAGTTGTTCTCAAAAATTGATTTCCGAAGTGGTTATCATCAGATTCGGATGCGTGAAGGAGATGAGTGGAAAACGGCTTTCAAGACAAAACATGGTTTGTATGAGTGGACCGTCATGCCATTTGGTCTCACTAATGCTCCTAGTACGTTTATGAGGCTAATGAACGAAGTGCTTAAATAATTTTTGGGCAGATTCGTTGTGGTATATCTTGATGACATCTTGGTGTATAGTAGGAACGAAGAGGAGCATCTGATTCATTTGAGGGATGTTTTTGAAACACTTAGAGCTCAAAGACTCTATGGGAAGCTAGAGAAGTGTTCATTCCTTGTTGACAATGTTGTATTCTTGGGCTATGTGGTTTCGAAAGATGGAGTGTCCGTGGATCAGTCCAAGATCGAGGCTATCAAATCGTGGCCTAATCCTAAAACTATAAGTGAGGTGCGTTCATTTCATGATCTTGCTTCATTTTATAGACGTTTCATTCGTGATTTCAGTACTATTACTAGTCCTATCACTAGTTGCTTGAAGAAAGGTGCTTTTGTATGGGGAGAGGACGCTCAAAAGGCGTTTGATGTGATTAAAGAGCGTTTGTGTGCTGCTCCTATTTTGGCGCTGGCAGATTTCTCTCAACCTTTTGAGGTCGAGTGTGATGCTAGTGGAGTGGGGATTGGTGCTGTTTTGATCCAAGGTAAGCGTCCCATAGCTTATTTTTCGGAAAAGTTAGGGGGTGCTCGTTTGAATTATTGCACTTATGATAAAGAGTTCTATGCCATTGTTAGAGCTTTGGATCATTGGAGTCATTATTTGCGTTCTAGCCACTTTGTTTTGCATTCTGATCATGAATCTTTGAAGTATATTAATGGGCAACAAAAATTGAGCCCAAGGTATGCTAAATGGGTTGAGTTCTTGCAATCCTTTCATTTTTCTTCGAAATACAAAGATGGTAAAAGCAATGTGGTGGCTGATGCATTATCACGAAGGTGCACTTTGCTTGCTACACTTGATGTTCGTTTGTTGGGGTTTGAGACCTTAAAAGATTATTATCATGATGATGGTGATTTTGGAGTTGCATTCGAGATATGTGCAGTTGGTGCTTATGGGGAGTACATGTTGCAAGATGGGTTTCTTTTTAAAGGTAATCGCCTTTGTATTCCTAAGCATTCAATTCGTGAGTTACTAGTGCGTGAGGCTCATGATGGAGGATTGGCTGGTCAAGTATAGCCAAGACCTTGGAAATCTTGAGAGAACATTTCTTTTGGCCTAAAATGTTAGGTGATGTAACGAACATTGTGAATAAATGTGTGACTTGTCATATGCCCAAGAGTTCTTTCAAACCCGGTTTATACTCACCTTTGCCGGTTCCAGTTCGCCCTTGGGAAGATGTATCCATGGATTTTATAGTGGCTTTGCCTCGTACTCAAAGAGGTAAGGATGCTATTATGGTCGTGGTGGATAGATTTTCAAAAATGGCTCACTTCGTTGCTTGTCACAAAACGGATGATGCTTGTAATGTGGCTGATTTGTATTATAAGGAGATTGTTCGTTTGCATGAAATTCCAAAGACTATTGTTTCTGATCGAGATTCCAAGTTCTTGAGTTACTTTTGGAATACATTGTGGAGAAAGGTGGGAACCAAGTTGTTGTTTAGCACTTCACATCACCCTCAAACTGATGGGCAAACAGAGGTGACAAATCGAACCTTGGGAACGCTATTGAGAGGGTTGGTAAGTAAAACGCAAAAGGATTGGGATGTCAAGCTTGCTCACGCTGAATTTGCTTATAATCGGTCTCCTACTTATGCTACTGGTCATTCTCCATTTGAGGTAGTATATGGGATTAATCCATACTTGCCCTTGGATTTAATTCCATTACCAAAAGATGAGTTGGTTCACAAGGATACCGATGCTAAGTTAAAGTCTATGATGAAACTGCACCAACAAGTTCGTGAGCAAATTGAAGCTATTAATGCCTCTTATAAACAGAAATCAAATAAGAATCGCAAACAGAGGTTGTTTGAAGAAGGTGATTTGGTTTGGGTTCATTTAAGGAAAGAGCGTTTTCCAAGCAAACGCAAGAACAAGCTTATGCCTAGGGCTGAAGGTCCTTACAAGGTGGTTGCACGTGTGAATGATAATGCTTACAAGATTGAGCTTCCGGGAGACTATGGTGTCCATGCTACTTTCAATGTAGGTGATCTTTCACCTTATCTTGATGATGATGGCCTTGCTGAATTGAGGTCAATTCCTTTTAAAGGGGGAGGGGATGATACGGTTATGGATGAAAGTGATATTCTTATGCTAGCAATTGGAACCAAAACTGATTTGGGTTCAATGGCTCATTTTGTGTGCATGGTGACTTGGATTGAGTGAGCTCGTTATAGGGTCCTTATTATCAAGGTGGTACGTTAATCAAACTGGTCCGTTTAATCACATTGGTCCGCTTGTTTAAACAGATTGTACGCACTTATTATTTTTAATTGCTTTGGTTAAAGTCGGTTTAATAAAGGGATATTTGTTTAAATCCCCAATTTAAATTCAGTCATTACTTAGCTTTGATTATTGCTGTTTGTAAGGAGAGTTTTAAGCCTTTGTAACCTCCAATTTAGTGACTGAATTAGGAGGCTTTAGAGCTTGTAACTGCCAGTTTTAAAGGCTCTTAAATGGCTCTTAATTAGCCGTTTAAAGCTCTTGTAGCTGTTGGTTTTTGGCTATTTATAGTCAGCTTCTTGATTGGAATAAACAACCAACTGGATGATTAAAACACTTGTTTGTTACATTTCGAATTATAGTTTATAATTCAGCTTTTTTTTCTTTGTTTTGGACGCGTTTCCTATTCAAAGAACTGATTGTGAGTCAATAAGTCTTGTCTTGCATTCACGATCAACGAGTTAAAGGTCTAGCTTGTTAATCAACTATCCTTGTTTATACAACGAGTTTTTAAACTCGTATCAACTTCCCTGCCACTCTTAAAGGAGTAGCGTCCAAATCGTTTGAACGACTGCCCCCAGGATCAATAGCCTCTTTCAGCAAACTACAAACCCTGTTCTCCCCCAGGTTCATGGCACACAAGGAAGAAAGGAAAACAAGCATGCATTTGGGACGCATTCAACAAGGAAAAGATGAATCACTAAGAAGCTATGTGAAACGTTTAAATCTAGAAGTCGGGCAGATCCCAGATCTACCCGACGGCGTCTCTTTCGACAATTTTATTAGGGGATTGAAGAAAGGATCATTCAAGTTTGACTTAGTTAAGAAGAGTGTTCGGACTATGGCCGAAGTGTTGGATGAGGCTGAAGCGTTTATCCACGCAACAGAAATATGCAGCGGGTCCAAAGATGGAAAGACTGGTGAGGCAACAGATTCCTCAGGAAAGAAGGATAAAATAGACCGAAAGGCCCCATGAGTACATGGTACTTGGGCTCTTTCGAAAGAGCATGATACCAATTCTCCTGGACACAAGAGAGAACGTCCACAAGGAAGAGAATATTTCGAGTACAACACAGATCTCCTCACGATACTGATGGGCGTTGGGACCAAGTTCGACCTTGAACGGCCTTTTCCCATGAAGTCTCCTGCTGAGAGTCAAGACCCTAAGCTGTATTGCCAGTTCCACGAGGATATAGGGCATGACACCAAGAACTGTAGAAGCTTGAAGAGAGCCCTAGACGCCCTAGCCTCCAAAGGACACCTCAAAAACTACTTACAAAGGAGTGCTCACAGCCCGGGGAAGAACCAGTACAAAAAGAACAAGTCACCCGTCTCACCAACAGAGGGAAATCACAGCGAAGGGGGATTTGTAGCCGTCATATCTGGGGGGCCAGCCGCTGGAGGACCCACCATGAGGGGACAGAAAGACTATGCCCGCCGCCTAGGGCAAGTGATACTGTCAGGAAAGTCACCTGTGGACCCATTCCCTCGGATAGAGATATGTAAGTCGGATGGTGGACGAGTAGCCACTCCGCATGATGATCCTCTTGTGGTCGAGATCAAAATCTCCAACATGAGAGTGAAGCGTATCCTGATAGACACCGGGAGCTCGTCCGACATAATGAGCATGGAGTGCCTCAGCCGCCTAGCCCACGATCCCAAACCATATAGAGCATACACTATCCCATCATTTGTTTTGGAGGAAGCATCATACATCCTGTAGGCGTCATCAACTTGCCGGTTCAGATCGGGGATCGAAAAGATGGACGAAAGATGGGAGTGAATTTCCTAATCGTCAAGGACTTGACAGCGTACAATGTCATCTTGGGACGTCCCACCCTAAACAAAATTAAAGCGGTAGTCGTCACCCATCTCATGCTCCTGAAGTTTGTATGTGATGATGGGGCGATAGGGACTATACATGGAGACCAACAGCAGGCGAGAGACTGCTACCTCACAACCCTCAACCCGTCAGCATGGAAGAAAGATTTGGCCGAAGCAAGAGGCAAGAGAAAGCATGGGGAAAAAAGTGGCTAAAAATAAAATGTCATTAAATTAGGATAATTTATGTAATTCGAGCCTACTAAACGGCCTAAAAATTGTGCAAGAGCCCACAAAAAGGCCTGTAATGCCTGCCTACAAAACGGCCAATTTAGTTTTTCTATTTAGTAAAATGATAAACTCTATGATAATATTTCCTTATCTGATGAACTCATGGCTCAATAAAGCCACTCACAAAAATAAAAAGTGAAATACCCGAAATACCCCCACATTAACGAGCCCTAAGTGGCAGCGTCACGAGTGGCTAACTTAACAACGGCCTTAAAAGTGGCCCATACTAACAAAGACGTAAAAGCGCAAAACAAGACTCAACAAGAGAGTCATATAAGATGACGCCTTCTCCTTTGAAGGCGTCACAAAAAGACTAATCGGTTGACGGCCTGAGAAGTGGCCTAGATTAGCGCCCCAAATTAGGCTGATCACCTAAAACGCTGGGGTAACCGTCCACAAATGGACCAAAGAGTGTGTTCCTAAGAAATCAGTAGTAAACTGAAATGGAATAAAAAACAAGTGCACATGAGGCATAAAATATTCATACATGCGCACAAGGCGCAACCAACCCAAATAAATAATGCCAAAAGGCATCAATGTTATTACAAGCGCCCGCGGCGCCATCCAAACCAACTAACAAAAACCGTCTATGAATGAGGAGCTGTGGAGCTTCCGTCCTGGACATCCTGGTTTTCAGGGGAATTCAACTCCTCTTCCTCCGCGTCCTCATCCTCCCCCTCGCTAAAAAACTCAAGAGGATCCAGGCCAAGGCGTCGAGCTGTCGAGACGACCATCTGGTATGAGATACGACGTTTAAACCCGGAGAAGTCCTTCCCATCCATTGACGGATCCCATGCCCGCCGAGCATTCTCCAAAATGACTCTTCCCCAAGCTTGAAAGAGCTAGCGGCTTCCCCCCGCACAGCTTCAATCTCATCCTGGGTAGCCTTGAGTTTCTTCTCCAAGGCGTCCACTTTGGAAGAGAAATTGGTCACTCACTCTGAGACCGAGGAATACTCCTTTCTTAGCGCGTCCAGCCCCTCCTCATGCTCCAGCAACTTCTTCTCATAGTCCTGGGCGTCTTCCTCAGCCTTCCTCAGAGCGTCTGCTTCGGACTTGATCTTCTTTTCCGCATCCGCATTGATCAGCCTAGCCTTCTTCTCAGCATACTTCTCATGATTCTCAATCTGGTCTTTATGCTTTAGCATCTCCCTATGCATATCAAAGCGGTAGTGCCTACCCTCGGCACAACGGATGAAGAGCTGCCGTGACAAAAAAATAGACTTAGTTTTTCTTCAAAAATAAAAAATAAAATATACATCTTGGAAAATCTATCAACAACGACCATGATAGCATCCTTACCTCTTTGAGTACGAGGCAAAGCCACTATAAAATCCATAGAAACATCTTCCCAAGGACGAACCGGAACTGGTAATGGTGAGTACAAACCGGGCTTGAAAGAACTCTTGGCCATATGACAAGTCACCCACTTACCCACAATGTTCGTTACATCGCCTAACATTTTAGGCCAAAAGAAATTCTCCCTCAATATCTCCAAGGTCTTAGGTATGCCAAAGTGACCAGCCAACCCTCCACCATGAGCCTCGTGAACTAGTAGCTCACGAATTGAGTGCTTGGGAATACAAAGACGATTGCCTTTGAAAAGAAACCCATCTTGGAACATGTACTCTCCATAGGCACCAACTGCACATTTCTCAAATGCAACTCCAAAGTCACCATCAGTTTTTCAAGGTCTCAAACCCCAATAGACGAACATCAAGTGTAGCAAGCAAAGTATATATCCGGGATAATGCATCAGCCACTAGATTGCTCTTACCATCTTTGTACTTCGAAGAAAAATGAAAGGATTGCAAGAACTCAACCCATTTAGCATGCCTTGGACTCAATTTTTGTTGCCCATTAATATACTTCAAAGATTCATGGTCAGAATGCAAGACAAAGTGACTAGAACGCAAATAATGACTCCAATGATTCAAATAAAGCATATATATTTCATGCGGAAAAACCATAAAGCCAGGAATCCAAATTAATTGCCACGTAACAATTAGCATAATTTAGGACATACTTATCTAGGGTGCCTTCCCTAGCTGCTCCCGAACCGAACAAGAACAAGGTTAGGACTCCAAGTGTAGTCCCTCCGTAGATAGTCCACAGCATGTTCGCATCCGCCTTAGATTTAATTAACTAGAATTCAACCTAAGGTTTTAAGTTATTCGAATATAATTTATGGAAAATTATTAACTTTAGTTTTAACCTTAAAACTATATGAATACTAGAATTGGGTGATAATAAATTATGAATACCATCACCTATTTATAAGGTTGGATTATTGGAACTAGAAGCCTACAAGGTTTCAATTAATCTAATCCTATTAGAATTAGATATTAATTAAAACTTATTAAGTTAATGTTTAATTTAACAACTAACTCTAGTAGCTTTAGGAAATTAGTCTTTAATATAATCCTAATTGCTTAAGGATTCGATGCATGCACAAAGTCAACGCACACACGCGTGCACAGCCCACGAGGCGCGCATGGGCTTGCTAGGCGCAGGCCTGGCTTCGTGCTGGGCCTTGCGTCTAGCAAGCTCGTCCGATGTTTATTTCGTACGTTGGCTTCCGATTAATTTTCCGATTCCGGAATTCATTTCCGATTTGAACAATATTTAATATTTCCGATTCCGGAATTAATTTCCGTTTCGAACAAATATTTAATATTTCCGATTCCGGAAATATTTTCCGATTCCAATAGTATTTCCGATTCCGACAATATTTCCGTTTCCTATAATATTTTCCGATACGTACCATGTTTCCGTTTCCGGCAACATCTACGACTTGGATAATATTTATATTTCCGATACGATCCATATTTCCGTTTCCGGCAATATCATCTTTTCCGGAGTATTCATAATTTGCCTTTGATGATTTCAGCTCTCACTGGAACCGAGATCCGTCGATTCCGAATATCCATAAATGGAGTATTTAATTCACTTAAATACTTGATCCGTTCACGTACTATTTGTGTGACCCTACGGGTTCAGTCAAGAGTAAGATGTGGATTAATATTATTAATTCCACTTGAACTGAAGCGGCCTATAGCTACGCATACAGTTCAATTGATCACACTGAATTATTAACTTGTATAATTAATTAATACTGAACCGCATTTATTAGACTTAGGATTGACTGCATACTTAGACCAAGGGCATTATTTCCTTCAGTCTCCCACTTGTCCTTAGGGACAAGTGTGCATTGCCTAATTCCTTTGTCGCTTGATGCTTGCTCATGAACATAAGGTAAGAGTTGTCATCCTTATTATGTCGAGAGGTATTTCTCGGTTTCAAAGTTCAACTGATCAAATAAACAGATAATCGTAGCCTATGATTCATCTGAGCACGGCCATGTATTTTACAGTTTCTAGCTCTCCGAGTGGCCTTGTAGAACTTTCAGCGATTTTTTGGAGGACAATCCCAATCTTGCGATCTTGAGATTAGACTTCGTTTGATAGTGATTACCCGAGCGTTGCCGTTATAGCCTCCTTTTACGGTGCGACGGTTGACAACGTCAAAGTAACCAGTTCTCAAACAAGTAATCTCAAATCACTCAGGTATTAAGGATTAGTGTCTAATAATTTTAATGAAATTTACTTATGACAGATTTTCATCTCTTACAGTAAAGTTTCATAGGTCTATCCGAACTAGTCTTCCCAAAGTAAGTATCTATGCAAATGATTGCGACATTGCCATGTCCACATAGTTCAAGAAACAGAACTACTAGTCATCTTGCATTCTTGTTGTCTAGTGTTTTCTATGCGTCCATCTTTACAGAAAACTCCGACCAGGGACCATTTTCAACTTTTGACATTCAAGTTCACTTGATAGACATTTCTTAGTCACATGACTGGTCCTGACAGTATATCTTGAAAATATCGTCAAATTAAAGGGACTCATCATTTAATAAACCACAAATTAAATGGAAAATGAATTATATTCATTTATATGAATGGTTAACCAATAACGTTTTACAAAGTACTAAACTATAAAACTTTAAAACATTAAATAAGGACATCAAAGTCATTCTCCAACATGCTTGATTCCCATAACTGCAGTGTGCAAGTTGTGCTTCGCTTGCGGCAGAGGTTTAGTTAATGGATCTGAGATATTGTCGTCAGTTCCAATCTTGCTTATCTCGACTTCTTTTCTTTCAACGAACTCTCGTAGAAGGTGAAATCTATGAAGTACATGCTTGACTCTCTGGTGGTGTCTAGGCTCCTTTGCCTGTGCAATAGCTCCGTTATTATCACAATATAGAGCTATTGGTCCTTTAATGGAGGGGACTACACCAAGTTCACCCATAAACTTCCTTAGCCAAATAGCTTCCTTTGCTGCTTCATGTGCAGCAATGTACTCCGCTTCAGTTGTAGAATCCGCAATGGTGCTTTGCTTAGCACTTTTCCAGCTTACTGCACCTCCGTTGAGGCAGAAGACAAACCCAGACTGTGATCTGAAATCATCTTTGTCGGTTTGAAAACTTGCGTCCGTATAGCCTTTAACAATTAATTCATCATCTCCACCATAGACCAGGAAATCATCTTTGTGCCTTTTCAGGTACTTCAGAATATTTTTGGCAGCAGTCCAATGTGCCTCTCCTGGGTCTGACTGGTATCTCCTCGTAGCACTGAGTGCGTACGCAACATCCGAGCGTGTACATATCATAGCATACATTATTGAACCAATCAATTATGCATATGGAATCCCACTCATTCGTCTACGCTCATCTAGTGTTTTTGGGCACTGAGTCTTGCTTAGAGTCATTCCATGAGACATGGGTAGGTAGTCTCGCTTGGAGTCTGCCATATTGTACCTTTCAAGCACCTTATTCATATAAGTGCTTTGACTGAGTCCAATCATCTTTTTAGATCTATCTCTGTAAATCTTGATGCCCAGTATGTACTGTGTCTCCTAGATCCTTCATCGAAAAATATTTCCCAAGCCAAATCTTGATAGAGTTCAACATAGGAATGTCATTTCCGATAAGTAATATGTAGTCGACATATAATACTAGAAAAGCAATTTTGCTCCCACTGACCATCTTGTATACACAAGATTCGTCTGCGTTCTTGGTGAAACCAAAGTCACTGACTGCTTCATCAAAACGTATATTCCAGCTCCTTGAGGCTTGCTTCAATCCGTAGATTGATTTATTAAGCTTGCATACCTTTTTAGCATTCTTTGGATCCTCAAAACCCTCAGGCTGTGCCATAAACACAATTTTTGTTAAAACGTCGTTTAAGAAAGCGGTTTTGACATCCATCTGCCATATTTCGTAATCGTAATATGCAGCGATTGCTAACATTATCCGAATAGACTTTAGCATTGCAACTAGTGAAAAGGTTTCATGGTAATCCACGCCGTGGACTTGCCTGTAACCTTTTGCAACCAATCTAGCTTTGAAAACTTCTAGTTTCCCATCCTTGTCTTTTTTCAGTTTGAAAACCCATTTGCTTCCTATGGCTTGGTAGCCATCTGGAAAATCGACCAAATCCCAAACTTGGTTTTCAGACATGGAGTCTAATTCAGATTGCATGGCTTCTTGCAATTGCTTGGAGGTAGGGCTCGTCATAGCTTGTTTGTAAGTTGCAGGTTCATCACTTTCATGTAATAGAACTTCATAGCTCTCGTTTGTTAAAATACCTAAGGACCTTTCCGGTTGAGACCTATATCTCTGCGATCTACGCGGGGTTACATTTCTAGATGGTCCTTGATTCCCACCAGATACTTCTAAAGATCTCTGAGTTTCATCCTGAATGTCATCTTGAGCATTCTCTAGAGTTTGTTGTTCGACTCGAATTTCTTCAAGGTCTACTTTTCTCCCACTTGTCATTTTGGAAATGTGATCTCTTTCCAAAAAGATACCATCTCAAGCAACAAACACCTTGTTCTCAGATGTATTGTAGAAGTAATATCCCTTTGTTTCCTTTGGATAGCCACAAGGATACATTTATCAGATTTTGGTTGAAGTTTGTCCGAAATTAATCGTTTGACATATACTTCACAACCCCAAATCTTAAGAAAAGACACATTTGGAGGCTTTTCAAACCATAACTCATATGGAGTCTTTTCGACAGCTTTAGACGGAGCTCTATTTATAGTGAGTGCAGCTGTATTTAGTGCATTTCCCCAAAATTCTATTGGAAGTTCGGCATAACCCATCATTGATCTAACCATGTCTAGCAAGGTTCTATTCCTCCGTTCAGACACACTGTTCCATTGAGGTGTTCCGGGAGGAATCAATTCTGATAGAATTCCACATTCTTTCAGATGGTCATCAAATTCATAGCTTAGATATTCACCGCCTCTATCAGACCGCGTTGCCTTAATCTTCTTGCCTAATTGATTCTCTACTTCACTCTGAAATTCCTTGAATTTGTCAAAGGATTCAGACTTATGCTTCATTAAGTAGACATAACCATATCTACTGAAGTCATCAGTGAAAGTGATAAAGTAGCTGAAACCACCTCTTGCATTTGTACTCATTGGTCCACATACATCTGTATGGATTAAACCCAATAATTCAGTTGCTCTTTCTCCAACTTTAGAGAAAGGTTGCTTTGTCATTTTGCCAAGTAAACATGATTCGCACTTATCATAATCCTCTAAGTCAAATGGTTCTAGAATTCCTTCCTTTTGAAGTCTTTCTATGCGCTTTATGTTTATATGGCCTAATCGACAATGCCACAGATAGGTGAGATCTGAATCATTCCTTTTGTCCTTTTTGGTATTTATGTTATATACTTGTTTGTCGTGATATAATAAATAAAGTCCATTGACTAATCTAGCAGATCCATAAAACATCTCTTTAAAATAAAACGAGCAACTATTGTCTTTTATTAAAAAGGAAAATCCCTTAGCATCTAAGCAAGAAACAAAAATGATGTTTTTAGTAAGACTTGGAACATGGAAACATTCTTCCAGTTCCAAAACTAGCCCAGAGGGAAACGACAAATAATAAGTTCCTACAGCTAATGCAGCAATCCTTGCTCCATTTCCCACTCTTAGGTCGACTTCACCCTTGCTTAACCTTCTACTTCTTCTTAGTCCCTGTGAATTGGAACATAAGTGTGAGCCACAACTTGTATATAATACCCAAGAAGTTGAATTAGCAAGTATACAGTCTATAACAGAAATACTAGAAGATGGAACGACTGTTCCGTTCTTTTGATCTTCCTTAAGCTTCAGACATTCTCTCTTGTAATGGCCAATTCCATCACAATAAAGACATCTTGATGTGGACTTTTCCTGCTTTGTCTTCTTTCTTGACTCAGCATTGCCCTTGGACTTTCCACCTTTCTTGAAGGGTCTCCCTTTAGCCTTGAGTAAATCCTTGGCTTCACAGTCGAGTATTGTCTCAGCCTTTTTGACCAGGTGAACAAACTCTGCAACTGTTTCTTCTCTTGGTTCACTTAGGTATAGTTGCTTAAAGCGACCAAACCCACTGTGTAGTGAATTGGGCAAGATAGAGACTCCATCCTTTCGCTTATTGGTGTTCCTAGCAGACTTAAGCGATCAAACAATGAAAGCATATGGTCTACATGGAACCTTAGTGGAACGCCCACCCTTTGTTTAGTGCGAAGGACCTGAACATGTGTTTCTTGGACTTCCATCCTAAAACATCTGTTATGAGAACTAACCTGCAGGCCTGACATTGATTCAATCAACTCATGGACATTTAGGTCTCTGTCCTCCGTGTTTCCACAACAGATATCCCTCAGATTCTTGATGAGCATAAAAGGTCCGTAAGCTACAAACCTCCTAGCCCATTCATCAGGGATATTGTTCAGCATGAGACTCATAACCTTTTTGAGATCCGCATCCCAGGCGGCATGTCTTTCAGGGGTCATGTCTTTGGCATAGTAGCTTGGCATTGGATTGAACAGTACATACTCAAATCCATTGAGTCTGCCTACTTCAACTAGCTTAGCTTCCCATTCAAGAAAATTTGTTAGGTTCAACTTGAACATAAGCCCAGAACCCATGATGATGTTTTGATTGTTGTTTGCCATAGTAAAAACTACAATTGAAAAAGAATAAACAAATAAATAACCATTCACAGTTTCTCTTAATAAACTTAAATTCTAGCATACATGCATAATTTATCATTTATCAAGCATTTTATTCAAATTATGTGTTCCGGCAGGTGTGAATAAAATGATTCCAAGATCCTTAAATCATTGAAGAATTAAGCACATTATGTATTTAGACTCAATTCTAAAATATTTTAGGTAAGCAAAGCCTTTGCTAATAGTCTAGAAACTACTCTTGGTTGATAGGTACGTCTAAGAACTTATTAGGTAAACCTATCTCATTTGCCACGACATAAAAGGACTCCTTACTTATATCGTTGAGTTTCACCAAAACTAACATGTACTCACAATTATTTGTGTACCTTACCCCTTTAGGATCAATAAGTAACACCTCGCTTAGGCGGAAAACTATTACTAAGATTGATGTAAAGGTTATCCAAGTAAGTGTTATTTTGGCATGGCACCTTTTAACTCAATTTTTTAAAGTTTGGAACTTAAGGCTCTTACTATGTTGGTTAGATTTTAAGTGAACTAAAATCCTTAATCATGCAACATAATCAAGCCACAATCTCATGCATAATTAAGATATATTTAAAGCAATAAATAACTTAAAACATGCATAAGATATAATTGTGATCAAGTATGGCCCGACTTCATCTTGAAGCTTCAACTTCAAACTCCGTCTTTGAAAATGGATTGGAAACTCCGTCTTGAATTTCACCATGGGAGGCGCCATTTTCTCCAAATAGGATAAGCTATAATTTAAACTAATTACAACTATTTGATGGTACGCAGACCATATTTAAAGCAATAAAATTTGGTACTTTAGACCAAAATTACATTCAAATTAATGGTACGCAGACCATATTTTCTATCCTATTTGGGCCATACTAGTCACTTTCCATAGTGCAAAACAGTACATTCACAATATACCATTCACCCATTCATTTATCAATGAATGGCCCACATAGCTGGTTAGTAGAACATATTATGCATCACATAAACATTTGCAGCAATGAATCAAGGCTTCCAATAATCTACCAATTATTCAATCCTTATTAATTCTAATTATGTTGTTTTAACCTTAAAGGAATGTAGACCTAATCAAGAGTTTATGACTAAAACGCTCCCACTTAAACCAAGAAATTTACATGCTTTACTAATTTTAAACATAAAATTGTATTTCCTAGTCTAACCGGAAACATACAAATTTAATTAAAATTTAAAGCTCATATAAATTATTATTTGAATCATTTAATTTATTTTCAGTTTATTAAATTAATTAATTTAAATTTAATCAAGGTTTTTATTTTAGTAAAATAATTAGTATAAATAAATTCATAATAATTGAATTATTCAAAATTAAATTCCGAGAAAAAATTAAATTACAAATTTTAAATTTAATTATAATCGTTTTTCAACTGAAAATTAAAAATTCAATTAAAGCGTATCAATCGTGTCAAGACGAGGCCATGGGCTTGCGCCCATGCCCTGTCGAGTCCACGAGGCAGCATCTCCCTACTCGACTAATCGCACAGCAAGGCACGAGCAGCCACGCGTAGACGCAGCAAGCCGAGCCACGCCTACGCGCAGCAGCAGCTCGCTGCTTGTGGCGAGGCAGCGCTCGCTGGGCGAGGATTCCTTGCTGCCCGCGCTGCGGCCTGATTGCTTGGTGCCTTGTCTCTCGCCCCATCCGCCCATGCACGTCGCAGCACTCGACGCAAGGCAGGGCTACTGCCTTGTGCTCTCGTGCCACACGCTTGCTCGCTGCATACGTACCGCATGGACGACGAGCTCCCTTGCTCGTCGTCGCATGCCCGCACTATACAACACCCCTTAAGGGTAACACTTAGCGTCCATTGCTTTGTGCGTGCAAGTTTCGTGAGCGGTTTTTATAAAAATCAAAACTTTATAATTTAAATTTATAGACTAATTAATAAATCATATTAATTTCATAAATTTAGGGCGAAAAATCAAAAATTTATTATTCAAATTAATTTCCGATCAAGTTTATTTCCATGGATTCAAATCTAGGTCATAAAAATTTTAAATTTTCCAAATTTAACAAATTTCATGGTAATTTTTAATCATGGATTCCTAATTAAATTGTAACTTAATTATGAAAATCAAATCAAATTCTAAATTATTCGAATTTCAACTAATTAATTACAATTACAAATTAGGTTGTATAATTAACAAGCTTAGGAATTAAAATTGTTAAACATATACAGTAGGTCAATCATAGATTCAAGATTTACAAACAAGAATCGC